>NW_008354281.1:6837370-6862225 GCF_000622305.1 Nannospalax galili
TCCTGGAGGGTACCCCCCTGTGTCCTTTTCTCATTTCAAATTCCCCATACAGATGAATTTTTTTTTTTTTTTTTTTTTTGGTCTTTTTGAGACAGGATCTCCCTGTGGCCCCAGCTGTCCTGGAACTCACTATGTAGACCAGGCTGGCCTCGAAACTCAAAGAGATCTACCTGCCTCTGTCTCCCGGGTGCTGGGATTAAAGGTGTGCACCACCATGCCCAGCCAGATGAAGTTTATTAATACCTTACAATGGGAGTTAAATTTCAACACATGAAGCCTTAGGACACTCAAACCATATCCAACCCATGCAGCGAACAACAGTCCTGGTTTGCCTGGAACAACTGAAAAGAGTTCTTGGGATACTGGCCTTTTATTATTAAAACCAGAAGAGTCAAGAACAAGCCAGGACAAATTGATAACTTAGATGGAACTTGTTTGGAAAATCACCTTAGACGGATCTGTGGAGGTGCTTCTTGATGGAGGCTGGAAGAGAGTTCATGAGTCATGGATATGAGGTACAACCTTACTGAAATAATGTGACAATAAAGCTCTGTTTACTCAACTTCAGTTGAAACAGCAAAATGCTTATTTGTCACTGCTATTCATTTGCCATTGGAGAAAGAAGGTGCCAAAATTCTGAACTGAATGACTTTCAAAAGAGATGTCTGACAAATTGCAGGTGAACTGTCCCAAGCCATACACTCAGTCATTCAAAAATTTCTCTATAGCTGGAATTTAATCTTAAATTTCTCATTGTGCTTGGTGGCATCACCCAGTTTTGGGCATTTTAAAATAAGCTCAGTCAAACCTGAATTTTCAGTGAAATCATTATTTAATTTTTCTCTTCGGTGCAGTTTCCACCCTAGTTCCATCTTTGTTCTGTAAATTTCTGTAATCTTTCATAAAGCTACAGCACTGGTGTGGGGAAGCATCTGTTTCAGCTGGCATCTTTGAAGATGTTCATCATCCCAGCAGGAATAGTCTAGTGCAACTGAGTGCTCCATCTGGTCTCCACCTGCATCTCAGTCTCAACCCTCACATCCGTCATCCTCTCTCAATGACCTTTGGGCCCTCCATAATGGACACTGAGGGGCTTGGGGTATTCTGGATGCTCTTCTACACTAGTGTGGGAGTCACGGTGAGTCTAAGTTGGCTCAGGCTCTGCCTGCGTAGACATGCTAGCTACCGACTCTGTTTGCTGACCTCACCAGGCAGGTCTGAGGAAGTGCCATGCGGCTTATCACTTCCTGGATAGTTACCAGAGAGCAAGGCACAGGACTTTTGCTTTTTGGATCCTCTTTGCTTGCTTCTACTCTGGAGTATCTGGTGATGAATCTAGGGTTCAGCAACCTGCTTGGGGACCCATAACATCCATGTCCTCCCCAATTTTCTTTCTGTTCTTCCCCTTTTCCTTTATACCAAAAGATATTTATCTCATCTGGGGTGAGGACTTGCTTCTACATAGTCAATTTATATTTGTGGTTTGAATTTTGCTGCTTAGGTTATTTAAGGGTGTAGGAGAGGCTGCTATTTTCAACTGTGTATGCATTCTCCTTTTCTACTTTAGTAACAGAGTATAGCCCTTATTTTTATTTTCCTGGCTATCTTGATGTTAGACATGGCCATGTGACTAGATTCTGGAAAGTGACCTGTAAGTCATCTTTCTAGAATGGCTGTGTAATGATGTGAATCAACAAAAAGGGGCACTCTTTCCTTTTTTTTTTTTTTCTTTTACTTAGTTCCCTTTTCCTCAGGTGTTGGCAGGTATGCTGGCTGGAACTCTAGCAACCATACTGTATTATACCAAAGGTAATCTTGAGGCTTCAGGCCAGCCTGAGGTATTCCTGGAGACTGAATCTCAGACATACCAGCTCTAGCCTGTCTGCTGGACATTTTGCATTGTGATTTCATTCTGTTTTGGATAGCCTAGTTAACAAATATTTTTTCTGTCAATCTATCTGCTGTAGTGTGTTTCAGAGGTCTACAGGAAACACAACAGCTAAAATCAAACTCCTTTTGTGTCCTTGCATTTATATTGTGGCACTTCTTTCCTGAGAGCCACAAGTGTTCTTTTGTTGCCTGTGAGTCGAGAGCAAGAAGTTCAAGTTAATATTTGAAGATGTTCTATCCTTATGCATGAAATTTAGACAAGTAGCTCACCATGACATGGATCAAAGTCTGGAGTTTAAAATTTCAGATCAGAGAGGCCACATGGAGAAGTGAAAAGCTACCAATGCATTTGATATCTGGACACTCCACTGGAGTTTGAAACAGAGGCTACAAGTGACATTCTGAGCTGCTCCACCCCCTCCCAACGCCACTCCATTCTTCAGTGTTCTCCCCCCATAGTTTCAAGATCATATTTCTTTGTGTCCCCTACTGAATTTCATTAGTTAACATTTGCTTATTAATCTGGGACTCCTTAGGTTGGCTCTGCAATGAATGGCACAAGTCACCAACTCTGTGAATAGCTTCCCACTTCTCTATTTAAACAATTATACCAAATTCTACTTTTTCTTCTGCTTTCTCTTCCTCCTCTTTCTGGTTCTCATTATACAGCCCAAGCTGATCTCATACTTGAACTTGTGATCCTCCTACCTCAGCTTCTCACATGTACCAACACACTTAGCATAAAATTCTACTTCTTAAGGAAGTAAGAGTTGTCCAATTATGATTAACTAAATTAAGTTTCTTGAAATAGGTACCTATCAAGGCATGGTTTTATATTTTACTAGAATGTGATTAATTTTGTGACTGATTTAAATGGTGTAGACATGGATTTAGCTTTGTAATCTAGGGAAGTAGAATTAATTCCAATAGAAGCTCAGCAAAAGCATTCACGTTCTGCCTATAAGAATGTCTTCCTCTATTTGAAGATCTCTCTTTCCATATTCATAACCTGTAACTTTACATTTTATAATGTTGATTTTTAAAAGTTGCTTCCTTGATACCATAGGTATGGCCATAGTGACAAGCCATGTGGCTTATATTTTTCAGGTAAGCCTTGATTTGTTTGTTTATCTTACATTCCACAAATAATATAACATTACTCATGAGAACATAAAGAATAACTTCAAATAAGAAAACTCCAAATAAAACTTAAATACAAAAAAGTGGGACAAGGAAAATCAAAGCCAATTTAAAAATATATATTTTTCATTTATTATTTTTATTTTATGTGTATGACTGTATTTTTATTTTATGTGTGTGAGTGCACCCACGTCATGCAATGCCTCAGAGGTCAGAAGAGAGCTTCGGATTCCCCTGAAACTGGAGTTAAGGACAGTTTGCAGCTGCCATGTGGGTGCTGGGAATCGAACCCGGGTCCTCTGCAAGAGCAGTCAGTGGTCTGAACTGCTAAGCCATCTCTCCAGTCCCCCAAAGCCAATTTTTTAAATCAAATATATAAAACAAAGGAACATGAGTTGATAGTTGTTTCCCACTTGAGTTCTCAGAGATCTGAAACAAGAAGGGAGGCACAGCGAGTCATAAGATTCTCATTAACTAGAAAAAGGAAGCAGACCACTTCCTTCAGGGGTGGAGATTTGTATTCTCAAAGATATTCTCAAAGATGTTTTATAACATGGAGCTTTAAAGAGTCCCTGAGTTACAGACAAAATTGCTTGTGGCTCACTTTTATTGTAAATGAAATTTGTGGATATAATACTTTAAAAATCACTCAATTTTTGGTATTGTTTTTCGGAAAAACATTAATAGGAATGACATTCTTAGGCAATGCATTCCATGTTCAAATAAATTTGGAGCTCGCTGAATTAGTATCAGGTAGGGTTCCCTGGAGGAGAGTCAGAAAGTCTTGAATAGTTAATCCAGACTGTTCTTTGAAACTCCTTAGAGAATTGTCCTGAGGGTTAACTGAGATGATGAAAGTGGAGTGCTCCCATAGTGCCTGGCTAGTGCTCAGTGAATGGTTAGTGATGTGCACACCTACAACGGTTAAAAGCTACATTCTTCAGCCAATGGAGCAAATAACTCCTTTCTCAGTAGGGCTTTAAATAGAAACAGATCAGACTGTGTAATGCTGTCCTCTCTTGCAAGGCTCTAGACTGTGGGTTTGTAGAGATGCTGTGTGAGACCAGATGCCCGAGGAACCAGACAAGCCAGAGAGCCATCCCATTGCACCAACAAGCAACATACCAAAGGAGAAACCCATCCTTATCTCCACATGGAGGCATGCTATCGGCTTCCTAGGTCAAATTTGATTAGGAAGTCATTTTGATGACAAAAGTTCAATCAAGCCCAATAAATTTCTGTGTTATAGAATATAGTCAAGGTCATTTAAGGAAGTAGCAATTCAAAATGCCATGTCCATTATCAGACTATGGTTATAAAGAAATTTTCTGACTTTGGGGTTATAAAATACAGTAGCTATATAGAGAATATTTTGACGTATCAGTTAAAAGATGCATATAATTTACCATGAATCCAATATTGTAGTCATGTAGAGCTGATTAATACTTTTGAAAGTTATTTTGGGAAATACTAGGAAAAATATCTTCCAGTCTAGGAGAAGTTTATTGGAAACAAAAGGGAAAAGAATAACCTGTACCAAACATTATCATAGGTGACTCCAGGGAGGAAGAAGAGGAAGGCAATTTCAGTGGTAATGACTAAGGGTTAGTCAGCCCCTACTATGAGCCAGATGTTGTTTTAAGTACCTTCATACCTTGCTATCAACCCTAAATATATGACCCCCCCACACACATACACTTCAAGTATCAGTAGCTCCCTTGGCAGGATCACCAGGTGTCCAGCAGCAGCACTTCACGCTTCTCATCTGTGAATCACAGGCTCTGTCATCTCATCCCATGAAAGAGGAAACTGAGGCTGAGTAGGTCTGCTACATAGCTAGGAGCTGGGGAGCTGGGGAGCTGGCATGTTGGGGAGCTGGGGAGCTGGGATTTGAATAAACCTCCTCCTAAATCCAAACTCCTAAATCCAAACTCTTAGACCACACTTTGTAACATAAAATATATGCTTGTATTAAATAATGTTTATAAGAAAACTTTAACCCATTTTCTTTATATATATGAACTGAGGATTTATGAGTTGAGCACTGATGTACTGAATTGTGCCGCCAGACTACAAGACCCCAGGTTCCCTGCCGGCTGTGGGATTCCCTTCCCCCCACCTTTTTATTATAATGCCTATATTGACATCCTTAAAGTAGTAAAGAAAGCAGTGTGACTATGAGTCACTTGCTGTGTGAGGCTGAGAAAAACAAAAACAAAAACAAAAAACCCCAAAACCTGACCCAGAATCACCAAACTCAAACTCAACTGATTTCCAGCTGTTTCAAATGTAAGATTATTACAAAGCAGTTGACCGTGACCCATCCACATGAGCTGATTTATCTCAGCATCAGATCACTTTCTTCCCTTCTAGGCTTTCCAGACCTTTTCTCCCTTACTCCTCTGACCTTTTGAATTCTTTGTCTCCTCTGCCCTCAGCCTGTCTGGGGCTTTTCTGACTCTTAGTTTATTTCCAGAGAAGGTCGTGGTGAGTCCTCTAAGGTGTGATGTAACACATGAGTCATGTTCTCATTCTCCTGCTTTGTTGTTTCCTGATGACCTGGATGTCATCTCCCCTAACAGCTTTCATCTGTGTCCTCACAGCCCACCCCAAGGCTGTCTCCAGAGAGATGGACAGGTCCATATGCCTTTCCTCTGCAGTCAAGGAAAGATTAGCTGGAATATCTTTGATTATAATTTTCCAAAACAAAGGAATTCAGGTTTGCTTGTTCTACTGGGCCTTTTCAGGTGTCACTGGAAGTGACTATAAAGTGGCAAACTTTCTACTGCTAGTCACCATTAGTGAACAAGTAAATGAGATGCATGGAACAGAACATTCAAGTAATTTGTATTTGAAAATCCCTAGGAAAAAGTTCTAGTTATGTGATACATATATTCTACATATCACAAGTTTAGTTAAATCACGCTATGATATCCTGGGAACTGTGGTTTTCTATCTTTATGATTATGCAAAAGAGACAATTGCAAGTTGACTTCATACTGCTTTCTGTCTACTCTGATCAATACCAAACCTGCCTTTAATTCTGTTCTAAATGAAAGGTCTATAGAATTTATCCCTCTTTCTTCAAGGGATTATTAATCTCTTGAATCTCAAAAGCAATCAAATGTGAAAAGGAAGGGCCAGTGTGAATACTTGCAGCAAAGCCATCCTGTGCCAGGCTGTGTCTATTCTGTATATGTTAGTTGCTTTATTTCATCTTTGACACAAACCTTTCAACTCTACCCTATCTTCCTTTTGACACAGGAGGAATGTAGACTTGAAACCCTTAGGTAACTCACTCCAGATCATATAAACGGTAATTGGTAGGACCAGGAGTGAACTGGCCATCTGTCCAAAGCCTGCTATTTCTTTCCTATCAGTAGCTCCATCCTACCAGCTTCATATTAGAATCACTTGGATTTTAACTAATTTTATTTACAGCTGCTATTGGAAATGTGATCAGCCTTGTTCTCTTCAATAAGACTCTAGAATAGGAAACTGAACAGAGACTTGACCAGTTTTTTCTTGGTTGCCTAAGTTGTAAATGAAAAACCTGGCAGGTAAATGAGAATGCTCAGCCTGAAATGGCTTGAATCATGATGTTGCTTCCCCAAGTCATGTTGAAAGTTATCTCCAACATGGTTATTAAATTTTAACATACTGTTAAGAAGTGTGGGCTTTGGGAAGCAGGGTTTCCTATCCTGTGCCTTCTAAATTAAAGAAGTAACTCTGAAATCAAAGAGTTCCCAAGGGAAGGGAGAGCTAGACAGCCAGAGGCTGGTGGGAAAAAGTGTCTGGAACAGGTGAGTACTTGGAAGGGGCACTACCTCCTGGGCTTCTGGTACAGCAGGTCTGTTCCCAGTTGTGTGACGGATGGGCTCCCTTCCTGTGGGAAGCCTGATACCAGAGACAGGGCAGGAAAGGACTGATAACCAGGAATGCAAGAGAGACATCTTATTTATTGACCTTTATCTTAGAGTGCAAGGGAAATGTCCCCCAAGTGTATTTTCCCACATGACAAATTGCCCTTCCTCTTAATATCGCAACACAATCACAGTAAGTCAAAGTCATTTTTTTTTTTTTCTTTTTTTGGGTCTTTTTGGAACAGGATCTTCCTGTAGCCCCTGCTGGCCTGGAACTCACTATGTAGACCAGGCTGGCCTTGAACTCACAGAGATCTGCCTGCCTCTGCCTCCCAACTGCTGGGACTACAGGCATGTGCCACCACGCCCACAAAGTCACATCTTGACTTGCTTAAAGCATTTGCCTTCAAAACATTAGCAGTTAGCTTTGGAAAGTGAGATGATATGTGATTTTTTTCTTTCAGCTTCTCTGTATTTTATATAATGACCATGCATTTGAAACCTTTAATTTCCTTTAAAATCAGTACATAGAATTAGAGGGCTGTCATCCCTTCCTGGAGTCGGACTTAAAACCCACAAGGAGGTACTGTTTTAGAGAGTCAAATTTCTGTCTACCTAATATTTTATTGATTCATATGAATACTTAACAATATTAGCAAGTATACAATTGGCTTTCTGTATCTAAAGATCCAATCAATCAGGAATCAAATGTATTTTGGGTTTAAAGTGTCCCAGCACCCACATGGTGACTTACAACTGTCCATAACTCCAATTCTAGGGGATTTGATGCCCTCTTCTCACCTCTCTGAGCACTGTATGCACAGGGTGTACTTACATTCACATATATACATAAAATAAAAATAAATGAATAAGGGGCTGGAGAGATGGCTCAGCAGTTAAGAACACTGGTTGTTCTTGCAGAAGACCCAGGTTCGAATCCCAGCACCCACATGGCAGCTAACAGCTGTCCGTAACTCCAGTTCCAGGGGATCCGATGGCCTCTTCTGTCCTCCGCAGGCATTGCATGACACGGGTGTACTTACCTACATGTAGGCAATACACTCATACACTTAAAATGAAAAAAAAAGAATAAAAAAAATGAAAGTATTTGTAACACATGAGAGATCATGAAAGGCAAATTGATTGGACTAGGGACATCGTGAAATGTCTCTTAATTTTAAAAACATTTTCTTTGACTGGCTGTGGTAGTGTGGCCTATAATCCCAGCACTCAGTAGCCAGAGGCATGAAGATCTTTGTGAGATCCAGGCCAGCTTGGTCTACATAGTGAGTTCCAGGCCACCTGAGGCTACAAGGAAATTCTCTCTCAAGACACGGGTGCACTTACCTACAAGCAGGCAATACACGCATACACATAAAATAAAAATAATAAATAAAAAGTTTTTTAGAAGTTTCAAAAACAAGCTGGGTGTGGTGGTGCACGCCTTTAATCCCAGCACTCGGGAGGCAGAGGCAGGCGGATATCTGTGAGTTCAAGGCCAGCCTGGTCTACATAGTGAGTTCCAGGACAGCTGGGGCTACAGGGAGACCCTGTCTCAAAAAGACTGGAAAAAAAAAAAGTTTAAAAAACAAAAAACAAAATAAAACAAAAAAAGTCTTCTTTAGAAGAAATGGTCATTTAGATTCAACAACAAGCAGAAATCCGTGAGTATCATTTGGGGACAGAACCACCCTAGCCTTCTTCAGTGTTTTCTGCTGACCTTCTCCCTTAGTCACATGGTATCTTACTTGCCTTTGAAGTTTAAGGTAAATCCTGAAAGAGAAGCGGGGTCAGAGAACACCAAGATGGAGTTATAAGATTGGGGGAAGATGGTCTGAGGTCCAGGTATATCCCCAGAAGGGAAGGAAAGCAGTGGTGGAGAAGTACCGTGGTCACAGGTCCTTGGCAGCTTCTCAGAGGCTGCTGCAGCTGGACTTAGTCTAATGTTAGCATCTGCCTTGTCTGAACTCAGAATGAGTCCTGCCCTGCTACTGCTCTTCTTTCTTTGCATTGGGAAACATACCTTTGGTGGACTTTAGAGGTCTGGGGGAAAGAGAAAAACACCTCTATGGTAAAGTCTGTTTTTTACCATTTCAGTTTGTGCAAAAAAAATGAAAACATTCTCACATCAGATAATTTCCTTCTTCTTTATGGCAAGAATTTTGTTTTTGTTCGAAAAAGCTAGCTTAATAATCTTTCCATAGAGCCTGAGAGTGTTTAGCTCCTTTTTCTTTCTTAATTCCTGGAATTGCCAGCATGGTGTCTCCTAGACAACACTCCCGTTTCATCACTCTGTGCTTGCAGTCTCCCTGCATTCTGTTGTCCTAGTGAGATGGTCCAATGGCACTGAGGTTAGTGGATATGAACGTAGGTCAGGAGTGGCTCCTTTTTCTAGCCCTTGGTTGGAGGTGATGGTATTTTCAAGGAAAGGACGTCAGGAGGAGCTTCTTGTCTTTCAGCTTACATAGTGGACAGTTTCTCCTCAGTTGTTTCTTAGGCTGTCCTACCACATCTCATAGTTGTAGGGTCTTCGATCTTATGTTTTCCAGGACAAATGTCCCTTGTTCCTTTGATATTTAAATCTTCTGACTGAGAGACAAGTCTCAGAGTTCTACACTAGTAGCTCCATTTCTAAGAACAGATACTCATGCCACAGTCAGGCTACCTGCAGTCTTCAGGTGCTATCTGATTGTTGTCTAGGAAATTGATAGCTCAGGCCAGTTGGCATCAGTGTACTGGGTTTAAAACTGGCTCAGAAATTCTGACTAGCTTGTATTACATTATGTAAGGTATGTGATAACTCATCCTGAGTTTCCCCATTATAATTTCCAAATGGGGATTATGACCTTACAAATCTGACAATAAAGTAATGTGAATGTACTGCTTGGCACTTAAAAGGCATTCGACAAGTAGTATTTCCTCAATTCCTTATTCGTAAGTTAATAAGACTGTGTTCGTCTATCTAAATGACAGGATTTTCCAAAGACTTAAATAGACTCTTTCACTATAGTCAGGAATAATAAAGTATAGGTATTCATGTTTGTTTTTCTACCTACTTTCTATTGTCTTTATTACACTGTATCTCAGCTGTCTGACTTTATGAGATTATTCAGAGTTGGAACTCTATCCAAAAGCTTCTATAGGTCCCAGGACCTAAAACATCCCAGTAAGAGTTTGATTAATGAACAAATGAGTTAATGGATTCCAAATTAAGCATTTAGGTCATGAACTTTGATAACTTCATATGTCTCATAAGTACCTTCAACTTAATAAGCATTTGTTGAACATGTAGAATTTTATAATTAATTAATTAATTAATTTTGATCTTTTTGAGACAGGGTCTCCCTAAAGCCCCAGCTGGCCTGGAACTCCTTATGTAGATCAGGCTGGCCTTGAACTCACAGAGATCCACCTGTCTCTGCCTCCTAAGTGCTGGGATCAAAGGCATGTACCGCCATGCCCAGCCTTATTTATTTATTTTTATTTTGTGTGCATGAGCTTTTTGTCTGTATGTATGCAATGTCCATAGAGACCAAAATATGGCATCAGATCCTCTGGAACTGGGGTTAATGACAGATGTTAGCTGCCATGTGGGTTCTAGGAACCAAATCCAAGACCTCTGCAAAAGTAGCCAGTGCTCTTAACCACTGAGCCATCTTTCCAGTAACAAAATGTAGAATTTTTATCATAATTCTCCTATGGAGCCAAGGTCCTTTAAGGTAAGGCATACTAATCACTTACTAAGATAACTGCAAGAACTTCTACAACATAGATACATTGGTCTCGTAAACTATATATAAAAAGAGGCAGGTTGAGAGAGAGAGAGAGAGAGAGAATGAATATTTGGTTAAGAGAATAAGCGAAGTTTTACTAAGGATTGAGGTAGCTCTGGAATGAACCTTGAAAGAACAAAACCCCAATAGTAGTGAAGGGTGCTCTAGTGGGCATCTGTGCCAACATAGAAGTGTGATGAGCATTCAGAGGCCTGCAAGCAGCACATAAGAGGGCTATTTGCAGCCCCAAATATGTGTGAGCTGGTGAGAGCTACAGAGACAGGGAGGGCTTTGAAAACTAGCTACACTGAGAAATTGGTTAAGTGGAACAGTGAGAACAACTGAAAACGTAGGGAACATTGAGATTTGCTTAATGTGTATTGGATGCCTCCTATTTCAGAAAAGGCAAAGCAGGCTCAGATGTTGGAAGTGGAAGAACAAGATTCTACTAACATCTCTTTGCTCTTGGAGGAACACTCCCACTATATCACATCCCCTCCTATGGCAGACTCCTTTTCACTATGGGTTGGCTGGGCTAGGCTGAGCTGTAGTGAGAGGGTCTGCAGCTAGGGTTCTAGCTGAGAGGAAGTGAGGCTATCTCCTTTACATTATATTAACAACTGAACCACCTCCACAAATAAAACCATTTCAGACATGAAGTGAGCTCTCACTTCCCTAATGAGGATTCCTGAAATGATCAACTCTGAACATAGGACTGACTGAAGATGATAGAGAGAGCCAGACTTTGAAGTAAAAAAATAAGCCAGTCATATGTGAGTCTGTCTTGAGGGCAGCCAGTGCTATGATTAAATATGCATTGTGGAAAGATAATCTTGTCATCAGTGTGGTGCCTGGATTAGGCATGGAGTGGGTGGCAGAGAAGAGAGGACTTCTGCAGAAATCCAGCAGGAAGAGAGGTGGAAGAGAGAGAGAGAGAGAGAGAGAGAGAGAGAGAGAGAGAGAAGATGGGGGAGAGAGAGAGAGAGAGAGAGAGAGAGAGAGAGAGAGAGAGAGAGAGGAGAGAGGAGAGAGAATATGATGAGAAAGGATCTATACTATGGCCTGTTGTCAGGAGAAGTAGGTAAATTGGGGGTGATGCCAAACTCAGTTTGGGGTGCTGTGCTCTTTTCTGTTCTCCCACCCCTGACACAGCAACTTTGGGTTTTTGTTTCATCTGAGGGTTTCCATGAGAAAGGTGGTCTTCCCTGCTCTGATTATTCTGGAAGGAACAGGAAAACAGGGTAATTCCTACTCTGTAATTTCCTCTCAGGAAAAACTAAATATTCAAAGTTAAAACATTTCATGGACATATAAAAATAAGCAGAATAAAGCTGGGTGTGGTGGTGCATGCCTTTAGTCCCAGCACTCTGGGAGGCAGAGGCAGGTGGATCTCCGTGAGTTCAAGGCCAGCCTGGTCTACATAGGGAGTTCCAAGCCAGCTGGGGCTACAGGGAGATCCTATTTCCAAAAGACCAAATAATAATAATAATAATAATAATAATAATAATAATAATAATAAAATCGGAATGAAAAACAAATCTTCCTTTGAAGATGAGAATACAGTTATTCACTGTTATTGCTGCCACGGCATCTCCTGTCCCCCTGAGGAGTAGCTGACCATTGGTCTTGACACTGGGTGATCAAGGTGCCCTTGGTTGCCTGAGCCTCTCATAGTTTTAGTGCTGAAAGCTCTGCATCCTAGCATCCCTCCATGGCCACTCTAAGATTAAATTTGGATTCTAATCCTGGGTTCTAATCCTGGTTCTGTGACTGATATGAAACCATGAGACACAGCTTTTCCAAGCATCGTTTCTCACCACAGAAGGAGAAGGTGGGGCTTCTCCTTGTACATTTTCTACTGAGGTGAGTTCATGTAGTCCCATGAATCTAAACATCATGCATTATAAGATATCTATCTTTAGGCCTGACCATCTCTCCCACCCTGAGCTACAGACTTGGATTCCCACCAGCTTTCTTCCCAGCTCCACTCAGATGTCTGATAAGCATCAGTACCTTAATGCCCAAACAAAACTCTTGAATCTTTCTCAAACCTGCCCTTTCTATGTATCTACTCTTTCCTAGTAGACAACACTAGTAACGAAGCAACTGCTTTTACCAAAAGATCCAGGAACTACATTGCATCCCCTCCTATGGCATATTTTGATTTAATTTAAATCTTTGATTTCCCTTTGTGCCCCAAAACAAATTCCAGGCCAAAACCAAAAAGTTTTGTAGGACCTAGAATGTGTCTCAGAAACATCTACTTCAGACAGTATCCAGAAAGACTTTTTTTTAAAATAAAACCTACCTCTTTGCCATGGTACACGAAGCACTCTAGACTTGGCTTCTGCCCCACTCTTGCCCCTCAGCTCCACCCAGCCCTTTACCCTCTCACCCATATTTAGAGCCTCTGACCCTGTCCTCCACCCTGGACTGGACTTCTTCCTTCCCAGGTCTTTAGTCTCCTTCCAGTCATTAAGGCTTCGGTTCAAATGTCCCTTCCACAGAGGCCTGCTCTAACCACCCACCTGGTGTTGGGTGAGAGTTAGGCTATAGGCACTCGGACTGCAGCCCTGAGGACAGACTGGGAGGGGGGGCACAGGCAGAGGGAGCCACTGAACCATAGACCAAGAAGGGAGCAGTAGCCCCAAACTGCCCACCACAGAAGTTAGTTGGGAGGGCCCAGAGGAGAAGTTTATGAGGCCAGAGAAAAATGCTCAGGTAAAACAACTTCAAAGAAACAAAAATGTTAAAAGCTTAGGACTCAGAAAAGTAGCATTGAACTTCTCATTGTTGACTGGGAATTCTGAATTCCCTTCCCACTGTCCTTTGTCAAACTTCAAGAGAAGAAAGAATGGGACTTTGAACAAAGGAAAAGGGACTGATTTTTCCTACAATAGGTTGGGCCCCAGCTACAGGCCCTAACAAGGGACAGATGGGGAGAAACCTTCCCTTTGGATGAATGTTTACACATGGAAAAGTGAGTCTTAGAAATTAAATCTCTGAATCAAGACATTTACAGCCTTCAATGATTATGCGGTATTCTGTTGTTTAAGAGAGTCCAGAAAATGTCCAGAAACAGCCTAGGGCTACTAGAGATGGTAGGAAAAAAACCTTCCCTTCTGGAGTACATCTTAAAGAGACAAAGTTCTATGAGAGCTGTATTTAGAGAAGTCCAGGTGGGAGCTGAGCCCAAAGCTGTCTAAAATCCCTGGCCTGAGGCTGGAGAGTGTGATCAAGGTATCACAGGAAAGGTCAGGCCACCAGTCTTGTTCATCTTCTCTTCTTTATCCAGAGGGTTTGTGTCTCAAAAATGAGCCTTGATTTTGCTCAGGAACTAGTAGGAGACTTATCCCTATTCTTCCTCTCTCAGGGATCTCAAAGCTATTTGGGAAAGCTCTCTTCTTTGATGGGGCTAACTGTGCGTGCCCACTGAAGTGTTTTATTTGAATAAACATATTTCCTTTCATTTTTCTCAGATTCATAAGAGGTGTTGTGGACTTGTTACCTGCTGGGCCTGACTACTCTTCCTTTCCAGAGAACAGTTTTGCTTATCTGATATCTGGTTCTGGACAATTCACAGGTGCAAAAGGAAATTGAAAACCCTAAGTGCATTCCTCTGCAACTCCTCATAGAAGATACCATTATGTCCAAAATTGTGTCTCACTGATGGTCACCAATTTGGAGAAAACTGCTTCAGAGCCCAGAACCAACTAGAAAATTTCCTTCCTCCAGGTCATCTAGGAGTAGGTGGTTCTGCCCAGAGCTGAGTCCCTGTGCCTTAGGAAGGTTTCTGGAGGATGTTGACTTTCCCTTCCCCAGGGATGCCCAAAGTACATTCTGTATTGGGTAAGATGTGTTTATCTTGAAAAAACAGTACATTTTGTGGGATGCAAGAATAAAGTACTTAAACAAAGAGCCAGTTTTCTGTACATTTGCCCTTGAATGCTGGACTTTAGATGCCAGGTCTTGCTGGTGTCCTGGAAATTTCAGAACTAAATCAAGTTTAGTAACAGGCAGTCTTGTATTTATCTTCATATGCTAGAAACAGTGTTAAGGGCATTATCTTTATCCTTACTAAGTCTTCCCCAAACCAGGGGGTATTGTGAACTCTATTTTATACACAAACAGGAATACAGAGAATTTGGTAAAACAACTGCCACAAGGTCACAAAGCGAGCAGGCAGTAAAGCTGCTTCAAGCCCCAGAGCCCGATTCAAGATGTCCTCATGTTTTGTTTGTCTGGACAAAATCCCCTTATGTTTCCTGGGCTGGTCTTGAACAGTTCAACTCAAGGTATCCTCCTGCCTCAGTTTTCTAAGTAGCTTTGACTACAGGCTGGCATTTCATCTCTCCTTGAGGACCTATCCAGCTCAGACTCCTGCTTACTCTGGAACAAAGGGTAGTGATTACTATGACAGCTCCATAATGCTTAGATTTGCAGTATATCCAATTTATTAGTATTACCATCAAAGGAATTGCAGTATCCTGGCACAATTCGAAGGACAGCTGCTGCTGTGCTGCAGAGGAGTGAAAAGAAAGGTGGAATTCTGCAGCTTCGGATCTAGGGTGCTAGATTTTCTCCCTGATTAGCCCTGGCAAGTTGGAGGTGCTGAGGTAGTGATGCTATAAAAAGAACTATGAAGTCATTTGCCTTCCCTCATGGCAGAAAGGCAACCAAGCTTTACTGAGCCCAGTGGACAGTCCATGAGGCAAGCATAGGTTCAAACCCCAGCTCTGCTGCTTCCTTGATGTGTGGCTGTGAACCTTTTAGTTTGTTTCCACATGTGTAGAATGGAGTTAGTAAGGCTTACGTGGCAGGACTGTTTGATGGATTAGAGATAGAGTGCACAAGACCTAGAATGGTACCTGACATGCAATGATAATTATCCTGTGGCAGACACCATATTATCTACATTTGTTATCGCGCTTAATCCTCACAACACACTCTCAAAAAGATTATGTTGGTTCATTGAAGGGAAGTAAGCCTCTGAGACGCTCTATCACGTCTCCCAGGGCACACAGCTGGAAGAGTCAAGCTTGGATTTGTCTTCTGCAGGTGAAGCCCACACTAGCTCTGTTTTTACAGGCCCTCTGGCTACCACCCCTTGCTTCATGGGCCATTCAACAGCTGATTTATCTGTTAGGGCACAAAGAGATATGGATAATGAAACAAAATAAAAATGCAAACAAATTTCCAGTTATTTTCTCAGCATCTGGCAATGGTACAAAAAGTACAGTGAACTGTTTAGATCAGAAGAAGGGGCAATCTTGTTTACCCCTTTCCACTGTGCGTGTGTGTGTGTGTGTGTGTGTATGTGCAGTATGTGAGCATATTTGTGTGTGTGCAGATGTGTGTGAGTGTGGGGGTCAGAGGTCAACTTTGGGTCTTGTTCCTTGGGAGCCATCCTCCCTGTTTTTTGAGACAAGGTCACCCACTGGCTTGGGACTCAGTAATTAGGCTAAGCTGTCTGGTCAGCAAACCCTAGGGGTCTGCCTGCTTCTGCCTCATCAACAGTGGGATTACAAACACAGGCCACCATGCCCAGCTTTTTATGTGGGTGCTGGGGCTCAAACTCTGGTCTTCATGCTTACATAGCAGGCACTTTATCAAATGAGCTATCTGTCCAGCTCCCCCAGTTTTATGTTGTTTTTTTAAAGGCAGGGTCTAATGTATCCCAAGCTGGCCTCAAACTTACCATGTAGCTGAGGATGAGCTTGAACTTCCGATTTTCCTGCCTCCATCTTCTAAGTGCTGGGATTACAGGTGTGCACTACTGCAACGGGTTTAAATGGTGCTAGAGAGCGAAGCTAGGGCCTCCTGCACGCTAGGCAAGCATACTACCAACTTAGCTACATCCCCAGCCCAGCCCTTCCTATTTTAAATGGAACTATACCTGGAGAACACTAATCTAAGAAATTGAAACTGAAAAACGTACTCTGGCAATAAATGTCTAAACATTGCTGAGTTAAACCTGATGATCCACTGGGGAATTTTTTTTTATCAGATCCTTTATTATAGCCACAACCCCAAGAGAATTAAGCACAAATTTCTTCTTGTGTTGTCTTTTATGGTCTCCTAGGAGTAACAGTTGTGAGAAAATTTTGAAGTTAAAATTCAGTATTACAGACATAGTATACAAGTTCAGTACAAGGCAAGCTGGGAGACAAGACCCAGCTTAGGGCCCAGGAGGAAAGGAAAGAGGTTTTCCTGCCCCATAGGCCATCCAAATAACTGTGCCCACTGGTCACTCAGATACATGGAAAAGAGCTTGGGATATGAGTGGATCTGGGATGTAAATCACTGAGCCCATGGAATTAGTTAAATGGTAAAAACTAAATGAAATAACAGTGAATTAAAAACGGGTAGATTCTATAGAATAAATGCTGAAAAGGAAAACTTTAGGAATAGCAACACTGAAGGAGCAGGCAGAACTGACCAATGATAGAACCAGAACAGCGAGAGTGACCAAGGGAGGACAGCGCTTGTGAAGGTTAGCAAGAGTCCAAAGCAGAGGCCAAACAAAGTGAGGACGCAGATGAGTCATTGACAACTGAGTGGTTTCCACCCTAGAGAACAGTTTCAGTCAGAATAGTGGAATCAGATGGTGGAAGCTTGAGAAGGACATGGGAAACAATGAAACAGACTTGGGGGCTCAGAATTGCTCATTGATAATTGAAGACGTCGAAGCAACTACTAACTGGAATTTCAGCTCATCAACATATGCTAAACAACATATTTCCTGAAGTGTTCTCTGAAAGATTTTTAGTAATTTATTTAATTACTAAATTAGTAATTTATTTAACTACTAAATCTATTATTTTTATTTTTTGTGTATGAGTATATTGCCTGCATCTAGGTAAGTGCACCTTGGAGGTCAGAGAGGGTGTCAGATTCCTTTGGAACTGGAGTTAATGGACAGTTGTTAGCCACCATGTGGGTGCTGGGAATTGAACATGGGTCCTCTGTAAGAAGAGTCAGTGCTCATAACCACTGGGCAATCTCTCCAGCCCCTCAACTAAAAATCTTTCAGAGAACACTTCAGGAAATATTTTATTTATTTTTTAAAATATTTTATTTATTATTTTTATTTTATGTGTATTGTGTAAGTGCACCCATCGTATGCAATGCCTATGGAGGTCACCTACGGAGGACAGAAGAGGCTGTTGGATGCCCTGGAACTGGAGTTACAGGCAGTTGTTAGCTGCCATGTGGGTGATGGGATTTGAACCCGGCTTTTCTGCAAGAACAATGTTCTTAACCGCTGAGCCATCTCTCCAGCCCCTAAAATATTTTTTTTTAAAGATTTTTAGTTAAAGTCACATGCAAATCCTTTTCTCTTTGGGGATACTGAGGCATGGCCTTGACCATCTTATTTGGATACCGTGCCTATTTTCTCTGGAATTGTTTCCTAACCGATGCTTGCTATGGAATCTTCATAGATGAGAGTGTATGGGCAAGCACATCCAAGTAAAGTGGTTCTATGGGCAGAACAAGTCCAAAGAGCAAAAATAAACAGTACCATCATGAATCTGATTGAACTCTGAACCCGTGGTGTGCATTTTAAAATTCTGGCATACAATTTATTTATCTTAGCAAGATACTTTTTTTAACTTTGGGTACACTTAAGCACGACATGCACTTTTCTTAGGTCTTACTACTTTTAATGTTCTCCAAAACTCATTTCTATCACTTGCCTGTTTCATGAACTCAAATAGTTAGTGACCTGTGCCAAGGTATCTTTCGGGGGTTCTTTGCCAAGGCACTTATTGTACCTCTGAAATAAAACAGAACGTTTGCCTCTTTCTGGTTATTTATTTATTTATTTATTTATTTGTCTTTTTTAAGACAGGGTCTCCCTGTAGCTCCAGCTGGCCTGGAACTCACTATGTAGACCAGGCTGGCCTTGAATTCACAGAGATCGGCCTGCCTCTGCCTCCCAAATGCTGGGATTAAAGGTATGTGCCACCATGCCCAGCCTATTTATTTATTTTTATCTTTTTGAAATATTTATATTTTTTTATCTTTTTGAGATTTTTTTTTTTAATCTTTTTGAGATAGGGTCTCCCTGTAGCCCCAGCTGGCCTGGAGCTTGTATGTAGACCAGGCTGGCTTCGATCTCACAGAGCTCCCCTTGCCTCAGTGCAATACCACACTCAGCATTGCCTCATTATTCTTTATTGTAAAGTCCATTTATTGTGGTACAAGATATAAACAGAGCATTTATAGATTCATGACAGCACAGAGTTGCTCACTGACAGCTGAAGACTTTTATGATATTCTAAGCATGTTTGAGAGAAAGTAGAGGATTATCTACTGGTAGAAATCAGGTCTTAGAAAATATGATGTTTGGCCTGGGCATGGTGGCATACTCCTTTAATCCCAGCACTCGGAGACCGGGGCAAGGGGAGCTCTATGAGATCAAGGCCAGCCTGGTCTACATAATGAGTTCCAGCTAGAGCTACAGATAGGCCCTGTCTCAAAAAAGGGAAGGAAAAGGAAGGAAGGAAGGAAGGAAGGAAGGAAGGAAGGAAGGAAGGAAGGAAGGAAGGAAGGAAGGAGAGAAGAGAAAACATCATGTTTGCGTGTGTTAATAAAAACAAAACAGGAGAAAGTATGTTAATCATATTGAAGCCTGCAACTACAGCAGTGCATCTCCCCTGGAGTCTAATCAAAGAAACATTCAATAAAGGAGTATGTTATTATGCTAGCTACCTGCTGGGTAATTGGAGTTAATATAGCTAGGAAAACCCTTGGAGCTCATATAAAACATATATCTTAGCATCACCCCACCCAGGATTGAGGGCATCTCCATCAGTCATTGAGTGAAGGATGCTGGGATGGAGAAGAAAGTAGTGAGCATCAATGGCACTAATGTCCTGGCAACTCATGCCCTGGAAATGGCAAGCAAAAGCCCTCTGGCCAAGGAAGTCCACAGGGGTGCACTGATGGTATTAAGGGGAGGCAGACATAGCAAAATGTTGCCTTTAGCACTGTTCTTCTGCCCTGTGGTACTCTGATGCTTTCAAAGTCAAGTTTCAGAAAACTGAATAGTGGCCCACTAAAACTTACCTTATAAAAATATGTATTTTTCTAGGGTGTTGTATTAGGTCACTAGGACTGCCATAATAAAGTCCCTCAGAATGGTGGACTTAACCAACAGAAATTTATTTTCTCATAATCGGGAGTCTTAAAGCTTGAGATAAAGGAGTCAGCAGGGCTATTTTCTGTTTTTTTTTTCTTCTTGGTTTGTGTATGGCCATCTTCCTCTGGTGTCTCACATAGACTTCCCTCTCTGTATGTCTGTGTCCTAATCTCTCCTTTGTGTCTCAACCAAAGTTAGAGTAGGCCCACCCATATGGCCTCATTCTACTTTTTGCCACTTTGAAGGACCCATTCCAAATACAGTTGTATTCTGAATACAGTGGTTTAGAGCTTCAACATATGAGTTTGGAGGTACACAATTCAGTCCATGACATATATAGTTCAAAAATGGGATTGTTAAAAAGAGCATATACATTTTGTATTTCAATAAGTGAGCCAAATTGCCTTTGGGGAAACACAAAGGCAGCCACCACAAAGATGTTGCTTTGGCTTAAGGATTATTTGGAATTAAAGGCATTTTAAGAAACTGTCCCGAGAAGCAAGTTCTGACTCTTTCTTCCTAAAGCTTGTGAAGTTGTCTTCCCTGTGCTAAGATAAAAGAAACATTCTTATCACCAGAGATGGGGCAGAGAGGATTCTCTGCAAGTGCCCTTGCTAAAATAACTTTCAACATGAAACAAGAAGACTAGTTATGAAGAAGAAGGGGCTGGCAAGAATTGGGGAGGGATGAGGACAGCAAGGGGCTGGGTACGATCACAGTACATTGTATATATGTCTGAAATTGTCAGAAATAAAAAAGGAAGCATAATTTCTTCATTTAGCTTTCCCCATATGTTAGGTGCCTGTTTTCATTCATCCCAATATAAAAGCATAGGCAGGAGCTCGACAGATGGTTCAGCAGTCAAGAGCACTTGCTGCTCTTGCAGAGGACCTGAGTTAGTTTTCAGTACCCAGGTCCTGTGGCTCACAACTACCTGTCACTCCGGCGCTGAGGGATTCAATACCCTCTTTTGGCTTCTTTGGGCACTGGTACTCACATGTACATACCCACACACAGACATACATGTATACACATCCATAAAAATCTGTTTTAAGTATAGGGAACATGGTTCTCCAATTCTACCAAAAATAATGCCATTTTGCAGTAAACTAGCATTTAGTTCTGTGCACAGAGGCAGCATGTTAGACCTTAGCAAAACTGAACCATCCTTCCCCTGATGTGAGATTGTTTACTTAGATCTTCAAATCTTCAAATAAGAACAAGAATAAGATGCATCCAGACACACAGCTCCTCTCTAGGTCTGGTTTGCTTTTGCCCTCTGTTGGTTACCACATAAACTTAGGAGTCTGCACAATAGGAGCTTGTGGGGAGGGAGAGGGGAGCATCCTCCATCCGTGCAGCTGCTCCTAAGCCACTCAATGCTCTGTAAGTAAGCCCTAGAAAACTCATTTGCTTATCAAGTTGAACTTTTTTCAAATCATTCTTTGGTCTGCTGACACCATCTCTATTTTGAGGCAGAACCTTCTTTTATGTCTCCTTAGGAAATCCAAGCAATTGGCATTCAAACAGGGACCAGACACACCCAAAGATGAGTGAGGTGGAGCATCTGTAGGGGAAATCCTGGGTGGCTGGCTGTGTATGACACCATTCCTGGGGAGATGTGAACAGATGTCTCTTAACCCCAGATAGGGAATTGATGACAAACCAAAGTAATGGTACCACCAAAGTCCAACTTGGTGAACCAATGAATTTATTAGGGATACTTTCAGAAGCATGGGTGACTCAAGGCAGTTTCATCACCAGTAGTCCACCCCAGCATAGGTGACAACTCACACAACTTGCAGAAAGGTTGGAGAGTTTTTTTCCAGGCAGGATGGCTGGCCTGAGTCTCTTCAACAGTCATTACTACTTATATAATCTTGAGGAGGGAGGAACCTTGTACATCTGGTCGGTTTCAGGGACTTCCTGAGACTTATGAACTGTTCACTTCCTGAGTCTTAACAAATTCCCTTTAAAATTTTCCAAGTCTTAATAAACTCCCCTCCAGAAAGTGCCTCTAAATGGTAAGACGCAGCACTCCTTTTTCATGAGTGTAGCTTGCTACCTCAGTACAGGGATGCCCCGCCAAAGCACCTAACAGTCTAGAGACTATATCACAGCTCATGAGAGCAGAATGTATGGGACAGGAGTGCAGAAGATCTTGGCTCTGACTGGCCCCTGCTCTGGAGGATAGGACATGTTACTGCCTGCCTAGAGGGAAATAGATCACTTGGAGGAACTCTAGCTAGAAAGGGTCTGTGAGTAGGGTTCCCCTATCTTGCCCCTGACTTGGCAGGTCAATTAGATAAAGGCAAGATCAAATGGAAGTTTTGGCATGTCTTTCCTTACCACTGAGGGTACAAAAGGGAAATACAGTATACTGTATACTTTGGGACCCAAAGACCTGGAGCCCTTAGGAAGAGCCAGACAAAGGAGGGAGAGAATGTAATGGAAGTTGTAGAGGATAGCCCCTGGGTCTGACCTTGGTACAGACAAAGGAAAAGTCTGTAATTCGGCTTCTGTTACAAAAGGAACTTTTACCTAAACCTTGTTAATCATGTGTTTTGAGATCATTTAGTATGCATATTCAATCTGCCTTCCTATTGTGTAATCAGCTTATCTAAATTTAACCAGCCTTTAGGAAAAAATGTAAATAATCTTACTAGGCCTTGGGCTCCCCATGTAATCAACTTTTATAAGCTAAAACACATAACTTTAACCTTAAACTATGTTCCTTATTGCTCCCTCATGACCCTTCGTTGCCCCTGACCCAGAATAATGTGTGTGTGTTGTGCTAATTTGATTGATGAATATCAATATTGGAATTGAAATCAAGGAATTATCCACAGTGAATGTTGCAAGCAACATGTGGGCATAGGTTGATAACATCTGTTTGTATATATACATGTTGTTCTGGGTCAGAAAAAGCAACCTTTTGCCTTGTAAAAACTGGCTAAAGATTCTTCAAAATGCAGTTCCTCATTCTTTTCCCATACCATGCTTAAATTTGCTGTTCAATAAATAGAGTACACTCTTTGTTCAAGAGGAACAGTTCTGAGCAAAATCAGAACACTTCAGAACAGACTGGGCTCATTCTTGATTAAATGACTCTAGGAACTAGTCTTTCTTTAATGTGGTACCACCACAATTCAGCATACAGACAGACAGAGGCATTAACGATAGCCCTGCTCAAGAGACTATGTCATCAGGGACTGTTTAGCTTGTGAGCTGCTTAAATTGGAGAAAACTTTAATGGACCGCTAGTGGGATACAACTTCTATCAATGTGGGGGAAGTGCTAGTAGACCTAAGCAACTTGGATCATCTCATAACTGAGAACACAAACTGTTAAGGCATCTAAGGGGACACCTCGAAAGGAAAATGACTGAGGAACCCCATTTAAATGACCAGGAAGCACCTGTGGCAGGATTCGTATGGTGCTAGGGTCCCATGAGATACAATGGTAGTGTTTGCTGAGACCTTTGAAATTTCTGAAAAGGACAAAGATGGAGTGCACCAGAGGAATGGAGTGATGACTCAGTAAGTAAAGCACTTGTCATGCAAGTATGAAGACTGCAGTTGAGCTTCCCCAATACCCATGTGAGAGCTGTGTGGCTCCTCTCATCTGTAATCCCAGTGTACTGGAGGCAGAATCCTTAGAGTAAGCTGGCTAGCTAAATTGGTGCTCTCTGAAGTCAAGTGAAGCTCTGCCTCAGTATTCAAGGTGGAGAGTGCCTAAGGAAGACACCTGGGCTAAACCTTGGGCATCCACATGCACATGTATGTGCAAATACAAGTGCGAACATGAGTGCATGCACATACACAGACACACACACAGACCACAAACTCATGAAAGAAGGAAAGAGAGAGAAAAGGAAAGAAAGAGAAAAAAAGAAAGAAAGAAAGAAAGAAAGAAAGAAAGAAAGAAAGAAAGAAAGAAAGAAGGAAGGAAGGGCAGGAAAGAAATGAAAAGAATGAAAGAGAGAGAGAAACGGAGTGCACCAAGCACAGAGTTCCACTCTAGGGTGAGCCTGCTCGGGACACCACATAAGCTCAGAGCTCTGTAAGACAGGAGCCCAGTGGGAATGTAGTAACGTTTTTGAGTGTAGTTGCTTATAAGCTGTCATATGCTCTGTAAGTAACCCCTAATAAACTGGGTTTGAATCATTCTTTGATCTGTTGGACCCTTCCCAAGTCAGAGGCAAAAGTTTATGCCTCTTTAGGAAATTTACAGAACAACAACACTTAGGTTTTGCTACTCTAGGTTATTTCTTATGAAGGCACCTTAGTCATATAAAGGATTAACTAAATCTGTAATTTTTTTTCTCCTGTTAATCTATCTGATATCAGTTTAATTCTCATGTCCTGCTGGGGTATCCTAAGAGGGTAGAGATTTTTTTTCTTCCCCTACCCCATCCTAAGTGGTACCCCCTGACTTAAGTTCAACCAACAACATTTGAGATTTATTTACTTTATTCCCACATTTTTTTGTCAAAACTGATATGAATTTAAAAATTTTTTCTCATCAAATTAAAAAGTGTCATATTTTTGTTCCAAATTTCCTAATTACTGCTGAGACTGAGGACCTCTTTATATTTTTATAGGTTATTCAGTTTTCCTCCTGCCTTCTCATATTATTTATCTTTTAAAACTATTATTTTTATTTTATGTGTATGAGTGTATTGCCTGCTTGTATGTAAATGCACCCATGTTGTGCAAAGCCTGAAAAAGTCAGAAGAGGTGTCAAATCTCTTGGAACTATAGTTACAAATGGTTCTTACCTGCCATATGAGTACTAGTAATCAAACCTGGGTCCTCAGAAAGAGCAGCCACTGTGCTTAACTGCTGAGCCATCTCTCCAGCCCCTTAATTGTCTTTTAAAAAATGAGAATTTTTTTTTCTTGAAAGCATAAAAATTTGCTCCTTAATAATTAGTAGACATGAAAAACATTACCATTGAAATCTACCTGATGACTTTATATCCATGCTCAGATGCCAAGGAGCTCAGAAAGTAACCGACTATGACTAGTAATAATCAGATATAT
>NW_008354281.1:6862446-6966295 GCF_000622305.1 Nannospalax galili
ATTAAATAAGTTTTTAAAAAATTAGAATTAGGGTCTAGAGAGATGGCTCAGTGGTTAAAAACACTGGCTACTCTTGCAGAGAACCCAGGTTCAGTTTCCAGCACCTACATGACAGCTAGCAACTGTTTGTAACTCCAGTTCCAAGAGCTCTGATCCCCTCTTCTGGCCTCTGTGGGCATTGCACACACTGGTGCACTTACATACATGCAGGCAAAACAATTATACATAAAGTTTAAAAGAAATAAGTAAAAATTTGAAAAGAATAATTCTCTTGATTTGAAAAACCTTTTCCTATCCCATCTTACCCTATTTTCCCAAGAACCCTGATTTTTCCCTCCTTCTTCATTTCCTGTACCCAGTTCATCAGTGAGTTATAGTCTTTCTACTTTCCAAATGCACTCAACATTCATCCATGGCTACCCATCCGCCACCACTACTACATTCCTTATCACCAGCATCTGTCCCTGGGGTTACAGGGATGGCCTCCTCTTGGCTTCCAGTTTTCATTCCTGCCCCTCTCTTCTTCATCTTCCTGCTAAATGCTATAAAGAATGTTATCACCTTCAATCATCTCAAATTGTTGCCATTATTTATTTCTTTATTATTTTTGTTTCTTCTATCAGAACATTTTCTCCAGGAGGGCAGGGAGTAGATGTATTTTATTTCCAACTTCTCATATACATTGAAGCTTTTCAATAAATATGTTAGAAAAGATGAAAGCAAACAAATGTATAATTTTAGCTATTATATCATATTTGTAATTTGCCTCCTCAGAAAACTTTGCTGATATTGGCTACTTCCCAGACTCATAGGACAAGGTAAGAAGACCTTCTGTATTTCAATAACTCCCTAAAAGAACAAGAAAACCAGAAATTTAAGAACACAAATTGTAGTAGAAGTAAATTCATCCACTTCAGACAGGTGATAATAAGGCAGAGCTGCTGTGTGTAAGACACGCTAAGTGGTAAGGCCCTCACAAGCTGGTGACACGAGTTCCATCTCCTCCAGACATGAGCTCTAGCCAACTAGTCAAGTGGCATCAGGGGACTGAGGAACAAAGACCTTCTAGTTCTTCTAAAGAAGATGAAATTTTGTGTATCAATTTAAATTAGGTTTGGTGGCAAATTATAACTTGAAGTAGCAGCTTAAATGAAGTGTGTATTTCTGTGTCACAAAAGGTCTGAGAATGAACAATGCAGGTCTCATGAAGCCTGCATTGGAACCAGGGACTCAGGCTTCTAACTTTCCTCAGTTTGGCACAGTTTCTACTCCCAAAGTCACTTCGCAGCCCAATGGACTCACTGAACTCCAGTCATTACCTCCTCATTCCAGGCAGCAGGGAGGCTGAGGCTCACAAGTGGAGTTGTTAACTGTAAATGAATGTGTGTCCAGTTGAGGATGAAGAGCAGAATGGATATTGGAGCTGTGGTGCCTGCCAGAGCTGGCTGTGTATGTGGAATTCCCAGTTTTCACACCATTGACAGCTGAGTGGAGCATGTTTGCTATCTAATTTCAACAGAGGATCCGCCTCTGTGGGAACACTGCTTAGAGAAGCAGATATGATTGGAAGAATTGCTGTGACTTTGGGAGAGGCCTGCAAGTGGGGCTGATGAGGATGATAAACAGAGGGAGGTAGTAGGACTTTCACAGGAGTACAAACAAACCTGTGAAGATGGGCAGTTGGAGAAAAGCGAGGAGGAATAGTCATCCACAAGTGCATAAGGCGCTGGCAGCAACCCAGGCACCCCATCTCCTTTCCCTTTAGGTCCAGACAGTTATCCCAAGAAGTACAGTTTCCATCTTCCCCTAACTATGAATTTGCTTTCTGACCTTAGTTGAGAGTGCCTTCTCATGCCAGATCAGGCTCACCCTGTCTTGGGGGACTAAGTGATCCTGGGCCAGACCCAGCTCTGTAATCACTGCCCTCTTCAGTCCTGCACCCTGCCCTCATAGGCTTGGGCTTGGTCTAATCTCAGGCTAGGTGACAATTCTACTCTAGATGGCTGATTCTTCTGGCTGGGGCAGGTCCCAGGAATGGTGGAGAAAGCATTGATTTTGAAGTTGACTTTTCTTTCTGCCATCCCAGCCCAGCAATATCTGGCTGAGTGGACTATAAATACCTTTCTAAGTATAAGTCGGAGCTAATTGTATTCTTCTTACCTAATTCACAAGGCCGTTCGGAAGATTTGTAGGAATCACTTATGTAAACTGCCTTTGGGGGGTGGGGTGGGGAAGTATAAACAGCTGTACATACAGATTTAAGGTTCCAGTAAAGATTCTCTGTAACCACCCACATATGTTTGAAATTAATGGCTTTATTGACACAAACTTTGCAATGGAAAGTGTTATCCCAATAGGACAGTAAGAATCAGTTCCTGTCTTAAACACACATTAAAAAAAAAGAAGAAGAAAAGAAAAGAAAAACATTGCCAGATGGAAATTTCAGTGGCATGGCCAGATCACTGGCCTTCTGTTCCCTTCTCCACTCAAAGTAAGAAAGTGTTTCTATATATGCAGAGACAGCCTTTCAAGATGGTGAATTCCAAACAAACATGCATTAGTGAACTGAGGCAAACACAGAGCTGGAAAGAGGAGCTGGGCTTAGCCTGTGGCTGACAGCACATCAACTGGTGAAGCAACATGTCAAAACACAGCGCACATGCCCTGGAGAGCAAGCCCTTGAACTCGCAGGATCGCTGCCAACCTCGCAGCAGGACTCCCGCCTAGCAATGCCACTGGGGACATAAGAGTCACCAGGCTTGCTTTTGTTTTATTTTTAAAATTGTCAGAACATGAAGTTCCCTAAAAGCCCTTTAATGAGGAGTCAAAATGATAGAGGTTTGGGAAAATGTGGTGTTGTATATGGCAAAGGTTTGTACAGTGATCAGGAGAAAACACCTATTTCTATGATTTGACAGAAATCTACCCTTAACATAAAAGCGAGATTTTACTGCAGAGCGAGTCACAATGCACACTGTGCCTTGGGGCCAAGTCAGTCTCCTGAACATCAAACTCACTCTTAGAGTCAGGATATATAGTCATGACTGGTTGGACTCCAAGTTCCTCAACAGCTATTACAGTAGCTGGCACAAGGCTGACACTGAATGTTCAATAATAATAATAATAATAATAATAATGATGATGATGATGAATATACAATCTACACTTTTACTTGTTTAGGGAAATAATGTCAGTATGTGCATTTTAGCCTGCATAGGTTACTTCCTGTACTGTGTAGTGTGTAAGCACATCATCAGGCTGCTGATTGCCGCTAAACATGGAGTTTGTTTGGTACAGTTTGAAATAACTCGAACTCTACCTTTCCTAATCCCACGTATGTTAACAGTCCTCTAAAATCACGCTGTTACTTTGCAGGAAGATGTATGCAGCTGGACATTTTTCTTTAATGCTAGAAAATTATTCCTATCAAAATATCTTTTTGTGTCAGTTGCCTACTGCCCAACACAGTGCCTGTCATTTTAATGTCAATGTGAATACACATCAACCAGGTTCTGGTTTTCTAAAGTAATTACTTTTCAGATACCAAAATAACATAGTCCTTGGGGCTATGTACAGAAAGGCCAAAGAATCATCATGTGTGTCTTCACATGTTCTAGGTCACCTCCCTCCTGTAGGTAGTATCCAGCCTTTGATTACAATGGCAAATGACCTGACTAGAGAGACAAAAGCCACAAATGACA
The DNA here is from genome assembly GCF_000622305.1 of Nannospalax galili. Lineage (NCBI taxonomy): Eukaryota > Metazoa > Chordata > Mammalia > Rodentia > Spalacidae > Nannospalax > Nannospalax galili. The sequence goes on from NW_008354281.1 coordinate 6,866,148, forward strand.
AACTAAAGGAAGTGAAAAGCTATGGAAAAAATGCAGTGTCTGGCTGGGCCCTGGCAGGCATCACAGGTTGGATGCATTGCCCATCACAGGTTCGATACAGGCATTATGGTTTGGATGCCTGTCTGGGAGGCCTTTCCAGGTAGAGGAGAAACAGGTGTGACTGTGTCACAGTGACCTCTCAAAGGCACTCCACAGGCGTTGGTCGAGTCTGTGTGTGAAACTGGGTTTAATCTGTCTCCTGTTGAGCTAAGGAGACAAGAAAGGCAGGGCATTTTCCTGTTTCTTTGGTTCTCATATTTCTGGATTTAGAGTTGGACGAGAGCCAACTTTAAAGTGAAAACAGTAAGTTTTGTGATGGCAGTATTTTAAAAAGAAAGAAGGAAAGAAGGGGCTTGTCTGAAACCATACACTTCGAAACCAGGATAGCTTCACCCTGTTATGGGAACCTTACCCCTAGGGAGCCTGCTCCTGCCTGCTTTTCTGTGTCAGAACTCACCACAGCTACAGCAGACCCTGCTATGGAAGCTACAAAGGGGGAAAAACAAAACAAACCACATTTTGGCAATTCATTGACATAGTTCAGGACTGTTCAATGCATTTTCTGTATGTGATAAACAGGAGGCTGAGAAGGTCTCCACAGCTCAAGATGCTGTGTGTTGTCAGGTCAAACCATCTCTCAAGGCGCTCCGTGGCATCTATGTTTAGCAAGCGAGACACTTCTTTGAGGATCCTTGACTGTGAAGGCCTCCAAAGAACTTTATCTGCTCTTACATGCAGTCTGTTAGTTGATGCAGTTCTTTGTGATTCTTTTATTTCTGTCCATCTGTCGGATGTTCTCTGCAACACTGATAGTGACTTCTTTTGCAGGCATTCGCTTAGCATCTCTCTTAACCTGTTATAAAGTTGAAAACAGTGAATTCAGTTACTAGCAAATATCCGAAGTTTATCCTCTTTACATGAACTTCTTGAGATTACTATAAACACACAGACAGGCATGGAGAATGGCCTAGAAGAACCCATGTACATCACTCCTCTTCAGAGGTTTTCTTTAATTAAATTTTTCGATGTTCCATTAAAACATAAAAATCATACACATTAATGGAGGTGACATGTGATGCATGTGATACATACCTACACTGTTTTTTCAGGTTTGTCTGTTGGCTCCCTTAATACCAACCTAGCACAGAGCCTGGTATAAGACATGCTCTGTAAAATATCATTGAGTGAATGGATTAACTGAAAATAAAGGGAAGTGAAAGAAAGTTTCCCCAGTTGGCCTTAGCAGAGCAGTGAAGTTGCTGAGCGTCAGAGTCAGGCTTTGGTTCAAATGCTGACTTTGTGGCTCCATGGTGGACAGGTGTGTCTAACTTCATTAATATGAATTTCTTCATCTGTCAAATGGGGAATAATATCATCTACCTCATAAGATTTAATAAAGACTAAATGAGATAACATATAGAAAATACTTGGCCCAATGCCTGTTACTAAATTAAGAGAAACCTCAAAAGGTAGAATTATCTATTTTTAGAAGACAAACCCATGCTAAAAGCCAGAATTAATTTTTTAAATATTTTATTTATTTATTTTTTATGTGTATGAGTGTATTGCCTGCACATATGTGAGTGCACCTGTGCCATGCAGTGCTGTGGAGGTCAGAGGAGGGCTTTGGATTTCCCGGAACTGGAGTTAAGGACGGTTTGTAGCCGCCATGTGGGTGCTGGGAATCGAACCTGGGTCTTCTGCAAGAGCAGTCAGTGCTCTTAACCGCTAAGCTATCTCTCCAGCCCCTAATTTTAAAAATTGAAACATTAATTGATCTGTAGTTTCTTCAACATGTGCCCATACCCCACTTCTTATAAAGTGAACTGACTTTAGTGGGGTTAAAACTCCATTTAATAGGGGGTTAAACTCAGTGGAGTTTGTGAAAAGTGTAACATACTTGGATGTGTTTCTGTGTGTTGCAGTGAGCATGAAATGACGTTGCAAGTCACCTCTAGAGGTCTGTGCCACTTCATCCCCATTCCAGAAAAGATTTGCTGCTCAGCTACAGGGAATACAGTCAGCAGAGAGCCTCTAGCTGTCCTCACAGGGGTGACCTCAGCTTCAGGGAGCTACCTCACCTAAGGTTGTGCACTTCCAGAAGAGGTCCAGTATGGGAAGAAAGAGATACAAATATCTGACTGTTGTGACCCACAGTAGCACAGCTCGTGAAACCCATTCCTCCACAGAGCTCCCCAAGGCTGTCTGTCTGATCTGAGGCTCAGAATCTCCCTCTGTCTAGTCCAGGCTCCATCTCTCCCTTCCACCAGCACTGCCCTACAGGCACTTCCTAATGAGCATCCTGCATGATGACAGGTCTCATTCTGCTTCCTGATAAACACAGTCTTAGATCCTGTGGGAACAGTTGTCATAGCCAAAGAATCTTTCCATGCTGAGTATGATTCCATGTGGATAATCGCCTATTGTCCGTACAGCATGGTTCCTCCAACACAAGTCAACCATGTCAACTGAAGTGCATCCAACAAGTTGTGGACTGTTGTAGCACAGACAAAACAAGCCATTCTGTTGAGTTTATACATAAATGATAGGTAGGTGTCTAAATGTCAACGTGTGCTTGGGTAGCTGCTGGTGATGTCCTCTCTGTATCCTCCTATCCTCCTTACTCAGCAGGGGCACCCTTCCCCCAGCTGCCAAGTCCTGACTGCAGCACCCTCCTTTTCCTTTTTTTTAATTTTTATTTTTTACAAAAGTTGTCCTTACCTGGGGCTGGAGAGATGGCTCAGCGGTTACGACCACTGACTGCTCTTGCAGAGGCCCCAAGTTTGATTCCTAGCACCCACATGGCAGCTAAGAATGGCCCTTAACTCCAGTTCCAGGGGAATCCAATGCCCTCTTCTGACCTCTGCGGCATTGCATGACATGGGTCCACTCACATACATGCAGGCTATACACTCATATACATAAATAAAAATAACAAATTTTAAAAAGTTGTCCTCACCTGATTAGAACCAACTACTCCAGAAATGCCAGAGAGGTTACTCCATAATCCCTAGGAAGTTGTTAGGGATACAAAAAGCTGGCCCTCCTGCCTCAGAGAACAAATCTATAATGCCACACACCCCATAGCTCCCTATAGGATCAAGGTAAGGCTATCCTAGAACTGCTCAACCAAGCTCACATACCTGCTGAACTTGAAACTCTGGCTGACCTACTTCCTTGCTACCTTACAAGTATCAATCAATTTCTTGTGGAAGGCTCATAGAATCTTCAGCTTTGCTCTAGGGAACCAAGCATAAGATAATACTTTATGGACACTGTGGGTGTTCAAGGACAACTTCAGTTCAGTCACTTTTGTCTTATATCTTGATTTTAAAAGATAGAATTTCATTATTTTCCTTTTAGTGTCCTCAGCACAGTTCTGAGATATAGTGAGTCCTCAATTTATCTTTGGCTGAGTAAATGGATGAATGGATGGATGGATGCCAGCATCGCCCTTTTGATGCAACGTTGCTTTAACAACAAATAGTACATCTTGAGGTTCTGTCTTATGTTTGGGTCTACAGTGCTTGCACTGACAACAGAACTAGCAAGGATTTATGGGATTATTTCTCCTCAAAAGCAGAGAACTTAGTCTCCCATCCTTCAAATTAGACACATCTGATTATCTATCTCTCTGTCTATCTATCTATCTCGATCCTCAAAGCATTCTTCCTAAGCAGTTGCTTGATCTTCCACTTCACATTGAACTGTATTTACATCAAGCTACTATATGCCTGCTAATCATGCTACAGGAAACAACACCAAACAATGACAATGTGTTCTAATGGGAGGCGTGGCAACTGTGAGGCCAATTCTAGTTTACTTTCATTTGGGTTATTGTTACCTACATGCAGGCATAACACTCATACACATAAAATAAAAATAATAAATAAAATATTTAAAAAAGAATAAGATGCAAACTTCCCAAGTTGCAAAGTTTTTTAATTTGTTGGTAATATGTCACAAAAAATAAAGAATATTCACAGAAAATAGTCTTTTGAAAAATACCAAAAGGTTTTTTTGATTAATTAAGTGTGTGTGTGTGTGTGTGTGTGTGTGTGTGTTCGACTTTGGGTGTCTTCCTCTATTGTTCTCCATATTATTTTTTGAGACAGGATCTCTCACTGAACCTAGAGCACACCGTTTCAGCCAGGCTGGCTGGCCAGCAAGCCTTGGGAATCTGCTTGTCTCTGCCTACCTCAGAACTGAAGTTAGAAGTATATGCCACCATGCCAGTCTTTTACATGGGTGCTGGGGATCTGATCTCAGATCCTCATGTTTGTACTAAGCCATCTCTCTACCCTTATTTCAGCCTATTTTTAAGTTTAAAATCCTAAGCAAAATTTCAGGAGTTGATGGTTCTCAGTTTCTGAGCTGGAGTAAAGCATCAAAGGCTACAAAACGGGCATTCTCACATCAAGTATGGGTTGTATATGATTATAATTCCAACCACAGTGAGGCAGTTTCTTAAAACTGTACATCATCAGTCTGTTCAGTGGAACATGCTGAGTAAAATCCATGGAGCCAGCACAACCTGGACTTGGCACAAGATTTGCCACCAGCTAGGGTAGCATGACAAGTGGGCTGAGTCTTGATCTTTTACCTGAGAAACACAAAAATGAAGTCTGCTTCTTGGATGTTTTCAAGAAGAATAAGCCTCTCACTTAGCAATGGTAAAGGTTCTGGTTTGCTGACCTATTTTAAAATCAAAAGTCCCACAGTCTATAAATAATCTCAGGTCCTAGCAAACCAGGACATTATTCTAATGGTAGCTATTGCCATTAATTTCCTTCGAAACATTATGTCAAATGTACCGCCTGCTTCTGCCTCCTGAGGGCTTGGATTAAAGGCACATGCCACCATGCCCAGCAAAATATACTAAATTGTTATCAAAGCACTTACTGTACTGAAACTGATGATTATTGTGGCAATGGCTAACTAACAACAATAATTCTATAAGAGATGGGCTGTGGATAAAGGACAAGCTGGGGTTTTGATACCCAAACAAACCCATTTTCAAATAATTACAAGATTAAATTCAGCAAACCAATCAAAACTGCACATTTTCCTTCTTTTAGATTTATTTATTTATTTTGTGTGTTTGTGTGTGTGTGTGTTGGGAAAAATGTCCTTGCTATGGTGCCTGTGTGGGGAGGTCAGCTTTTGGGAATTGGTTATCTCTTTACACCTATGAGTTCTGGAGATTAATCTCAGGTGTTCAGACTTGGCAGCAAGCATCTTTACCCACTGAACCATCTTGCCAGCCTAGAAATGAACGTTTTCTTGCAAGTTTTTTACTTAAAAAATATTTTGTTTTTATTTTATGTGTATGAGTGTATTGCCTGCATGTGTGTAAGTGCACCCATGTCATGCAGTGTTCAATGAGGTCAGAAGAGGGTGTCAGATCCCCTGGAACTGGAGTTACAGACTATTGTTAGCTACCATGTGGGTGCTGGGAATTGAATCCTGGTCCTCTGTAAGAGCAGCCATTGCTCTTAATCACTGAGCCATCTCTCTAGGTCCATCTCAACAGTCCTGATCTTGCAAATTTTTTAGAAAAAAAAAAATTTGGCTTCTAAGACAGCCACCCACAGATGCCCACCTTTTATAACTGTGAGGAGATCCAGGAGGTTGGAAGCTGTTGCAAATCTAGTTACTGATAGGTAAAAAGTTGGCGGAGAACAAGAGAATGGAGGAGGAGGCACCAGGACACAGATAAAACTCCATCAAAATAGGGTTTATTAGCAAAGGAACACATGGGACAGATTCCCTTCCAGGCAGGGAAAATGTCTGCCAGGGTCTTGAGCTGGGGTCTTTTAAAAAAGGAGGCTTCTGCTTCCTGCAGAATGCGGGAAGATGTTTTTTTTTTTTTTTTAAGTTGGAGCAGGGGAAAAGCAGGACTGTTAAAGCCTGTTCTCTTTAGACATCAAAGGGGAAGCCTGATGTGCTGGCCAAACAGTGGAGAAAAGTCTGCTTCTCTTGACTTCAAAGACCAAGGTGCTTATCACCTAGGTTCCCTTTTATCAGGAGCATGAGAAGTCCTTGGGATCCTGTTGGTGATGGGGCAGGGCTATCTGAACCTTAAAGTTACCACATGGAAGACTTAGATTCTGTTGTGACTTGAATGTGAAATGCCCTCCATGTGTTTGTTCTCCAGCTAGTGGTGCTGTTTGGGAAGGCTGTTGATCCTTTAAGAGGTGGAGCCTTGGAGGAAGTGAGTCACTGGGGGTAGGGCTTAAGGTTTTGTAGCTCCACCCTACTTCCTGTCCAGTCTCTGCTTCCTGGCTACAGACATAGTATAACTAAGCCACTTTATGCTCCTGCCAGTATGCATGTATTGTAGCTCTGAAACTGTAAACTAAAATAATCCCTTAAAACTGTGAGCCAAAATGAACTTTTCCTTCTTTAAGTGGCTTTTCTCTGATACTTTGATGCAGGAATGAGAAAAGTAATTAACACAGATTCCAAACTCAAATAGGAGGGAAAAAAGAAGAAAGAAAACCATGGCGGTGCCAGATATTTTCTGTAGAAGTTCTGAGAAGTGGCTTTTCTCTCTTTTGATAAAGTTGTGTAGATATAAGGAACTGTTAATCTCTTTGCCCCTCAGAACCACTTTACAGAATAGATATACCCACCTCTGGTATGGTTTTCAGCCAGGGAAAACTTGGTATTCAATATCCCACTTGTTCTTTAATGACAAGAAAGGAAATTGTGTCTGTATTGTAATTGCTGGCTTTAAAAACATCTATCTCATGGCTCTGTTTGAAGATGAGAGAAACCTATTTGGCACCTTTTTCTTTACAGCTATCTGCTAGTTCAAGCTTTCCTTCACTTCTGATGATCTTATTTTGTGAGCTTTGTCACCACTGACTCAGTAATGGGCCACCTCTTGTCTCTTACCTACATCAACAGATTTTTTCTATTCCTCTCTTGTTTCGTTTTTATTCCCACAGGTTTAGAACTCTGTGAATTATAGCTTCAAGTCCCCTTGATAGGCCTCTTTAATTACAAGTTATTTGCTGGCTGCCATTTCTCAAGGATAGCCAGATTGTCGATGATAACGTCTTGGCAGCCTCCAACCCAGATGGACTTGTTTCTCTTGGGGTTCAGAAGTCAGTGATCCAGCTCATTCCCTGTGGAGGTGGGGACAGCGTGCTGGCCTCAGAGAAACCTGGACTCAAAACTCCAGCAAAATTTGCTCAGCCTTTTCTTGTTTTACCCTAAATGAAAATAGAGATGTCCTTGGCTTTGCTTGGACTCAACAAAGAAAAGCAAGGCTTACTGAGAATCTGGCTTGTCAGATATCTTTTTTTCCCCCCTGTGGTATTAGTATTTTTAATGATAAAACCAATGCTGGGTGTAGCACAAACCTATAATCCCAGCATTTGAGAGGTAGAAGCAGGAGGATCAGGCCAGCTTCAGCTACAAAAGGAGTTGAGGCCAGCCTGGGCTATATGAGAGTTTGTCTCAAAAGGAAAAAAAAAGCAATAAAATTATTATAGTTTTTTAAATAGACAGATGTGGTGGCACATTCCTGTTGTCCCAGTACTTGTGAGGCAGAGGCAGGTGGATCTCTGTGTTTGAGGCCAGCCTAGCCTGTATAGCAAGTTCTAGACAGGGCTACAAAGCAGGACCCTGATTTTTATTTGTTTGTTTTTAAGGCATGGTTGCACACAACTTTAATCCCAGTCCTTAGGAGGCAGAGGCAGGCAGATAGATCTCTGTGAGATCAAGGACAGCCTGGTCTATAGTGACTTCCAGGCAGGCTGGGACTAGGGAAACCCTATCCAAAAAAAAGAACAACAACAACAAAAAAAATTGATGAATTGATGAGCCAGATCATCATCAGTGGTACATACCTATGATACCAGAACCTGGAAAGCTGAGGCAGGAAGATTGAAAGTTAAAGTCCAGCCTAGGCTACAAACTATGGACTATACATTTAGACCCTGTCTCAAAAAAAAAAAAAAAAAAAAAAAAAAAAAAAACACAAAAATTAAAGAATAGAAAAGGGTATGGTAATACCATGCTCTGGTTCCCAGTGTCTTCCTCCCGGGTACTCATGGTTAGTAATTATCCATGGGCTGTTACAGGAAGTATATACCATCATAGAACTTTGTTATTCTCGCGCTCAGTAATTCTTACTTCCTGTCTAGCCTTTCACCTCAGTTTGAACTGTACACTTAACTATTTTCTACTTAATCATCAGATTATAAACCTCAAGAAAGTACAGTCCTAGACTAGCTTGATCTCAAGAGTCTATCTTAGTGCCTATCACATAATAGACATCTAATAAATAATTTGAAGAACAGACATGTAATGATAAATCTTCAGAAAGAAAAGGAAGGCAGGGCATAGTGGCACATGCCTATAATCCCAGTACTTCGGGAGGTGGAGGCAGGCGGATCAGGAGTTCAAGGCTGTCCCTGGGTACATAGCAAATTAGAGGCCAGAGCGTCGGCTCTAAAATAAAACAAAAACAGAGCGAGAGAAAAGGAGAAAGAGAAATCCCCAGGCACAGAACCTATTTGCATTGTCCCGCGTAAATGCCCTAGAACTTTCCTGCTGGATTTCAATTATGTAAATAATTGATTTCTCATACATCACCACTGAAACAGATGGTGATCTTACTGTGCTTGCTTGCACTACAAGGCAACTGAAGTTACTCAGGCTAATGCAGTTCGCCCAAGGATAAAGTCCTCTAGGTGATGAGGCGGCTCCAGGTTCCACATCCTGGTGAGCTCTGATGAAGCTCACGGTAACTTCTCCAGCATTATGATTCAGGTAATGAGAGGGAAATAGTTTGAATTTCAACATGGCCAAAACATAGCTCAGTGGATGATGCTGGACAAACATTCAGCTTGTAGGCCTCTATTTTTCCAGGTAGAGAAGGATACCTAACCTTTCAGGGTCGTGGGGGTTAAAAACATGCCATATACAGTGTCTGGTACATAATAGACACTCCAAAAATGTCAGCTGTGATAGATTGTGTGAATTACAGAAGAGCCACAAGCCTCACTAGGGAAAGCCATAAATCCCTTAGAGTGGCTAACTGGCCCTAAATTGGCAGCCTGGCCTTGCTCAAGCCTTATCGACTGGTCGCTCCCTGGACTGAGACTGTTTATGGAGCCCACCTGTCTCTATTAGTGCAATAGGTAACTCACCTGCCTGAGAAAATAATCTTGGGAAGAGAGACCCTCAAGGACACCAGACCCCGGCACAGCGTTAACTCTTGCAACTATGTGCAGCAGAGTTCCTACGTAAGCCCAGACTGCTCCCCTTTCGATCAGATCCTCATTCCTCTCTGAAGAGCTTGTCAGCCTTTGCTGTGTTCCTTGAACAGAGGAACATTCTTTCCTTGCCTATGGCAGGTCTGGCTTTGACTCTTATTTGTACACTTTAAACTCCTTCCTTTTCCTGCTCTCTTAAATCTAACATGTTGCTTACTCCCCACTGTAAGGGACTAAATCCCTGATAAGCAGACAGGGTCACTGAGGACTAATAAAGATGGTACACTTCTTGTTGCTGCTTCTGAGACAAAGACTCTGTGTGTCTTCCCCCACCCCCATGCAGCAGGGTCCCAGTTTAGATAAAACCAAGACTGGCCCTAGAGACTTGGACCTGTGACCTGGGAGCTCTCTCTTTGTTTAAGTTGACCAGTCCAAAGTGAGGAGAGGGAGACCTGCCCCATACCAGCAAAAAACACTTAAAAGGCCCAGCCCTCCTGGAGATTTTAGATTTTTTTTTTAGGTTTCCCAGTCCCCTCTTCACTTGTGGAGAGCTTATCTCTTTGTGTGAATGTGTGTATGTGTGTGTTTCTTCATTTTTTTTCTAAATAAAGTCTGTTTGCCTGTTGTTCTCTGCTATGTCTGAGATTTTTCCTGCCTTTTAATCTTTAGTGGAGAAAATAAAGTCAATCAAGACCCCTAGACAACATTAACACCTCCTTCTGAGTTAAAAGAGCTTAGTCTTGTAGGCTGCAACTCAAGGCCTTGGACTTCATTTCAGTCAGGTCCCCATTTAAGGAAGACAGACAATAAGAAACCTCCAGTTCCCAAATTCCATGAATTGACTTCCTGCGGCCTCCTGAATTTTAGAGCATTAACGTAAGGTTAATCAGGAAATATCCCATCTCAATAACTCCACCAAGGGCCAGCTGTTAGCCTTAGACAATGGGATCAGACTTGCTTTGACTCAGCCTACGGAGCCATCAGGAAGTGTTGCTTTTCCCCATGAATGTCAAATGGAGAGATGAAGCCAGGTGTAGTGGTACATACCTTTAATCCTGACACTCAGGAGGCAGAGGCAAGTGAATCTCTGTGAGATCAAGACCAGCCTGGTCTATATAGCCAGACCAACTGGGGCTACTAGGGAGACCCTACATCATAAATTTAAAATAAATAAAGTGAATAAATAAAGTGAATTAATAAAGTGAATAAATAAACCAAAACAAATGAGTGGAGAGGTGATCATGAGGAAGATAGCAGAGCAGCCATGACAGGATGGTGGTGCTGGAGCAGGGCCAGTGCAGGGGAAGCCCTTTTTGAATCTTCATGAATTGCTAGGCTATCTCATTCAACTCAGTAACCTCATGCAGTTACTGAGTGCCTACTAGGTACATAAACCTGAAGTCAGCTCAGATATCAAGAGAAAACCACAGTGAATAAGGAGAGCTATGGCCTGAGCGCCATCTAACTGAACTGGTTTTGCTGCAGAGCCTTAGGTGAACATTACGTCTTGCAAATCCCTACAGAAATCTCTCCATGCTGCCATCATAGATCCCTTCCTTTTTCCCAGGTGTGGGCTGCAAAAGAATGCCCCCACAAGCTCTTTCAACAGCTTTCCCCCTGGGTCCCCCATGGTTTCATTTGCTCTCTCCCTCTTTTTAGTGCTTTGTTTTTGTTTTCCTAAGAGGCTCCCCTTTGCTGTCCAAGCTCTTCCTTGATGTGCCTCACATGACCATAGTCCAGGAAAATTCCTCCCTGATCCTATCCTTCTTTGAGCTCTGTGGGGTTTCCCCCATGTTTCCTAGACTGAGCCACACATTGCACTTGGGGTGGGGGGCGGTGAGACTTCTGGAGGAAGTCCCTTAGCTGAGAATTAGTCCAGACAATGGCCAATTCTTTTAGCGTGGCCTGGTCACTTTGCCAAGAATAATAAAGCAACTGGAAAATGTGCAGCTTTTGAAGATATGAAAGCCCCGTGGGCAGCCAGTCACATGCTGAGAGCTCTGCTTACAGCTGTATTCAGGCAGGTACATTTCTACTTCCACCTGACTGACTAATAATTTAGGGGTTTTTAATATTTATTCTCTCTCTCTCTCTCTTTTTCTCCCCCCCCTCTCTCTCTGTGTGTGTGTGTGTGTGTGTGTGTGTGTGGGAGGTCAGAGGATAACTTGCCTGTGTCAGTTTGCTCTTTCCACTATGTGGGTTCCAGGGATCAAACTCAGGTTGTAATGATTGGCAGTAAGTACCCTAACCTACTGAACCATCTCCTCGCTGGCCCTGAGAGGGTTGGTTCATTTTATTTTATTTATTTATTTATTTATTTATTTTTCTTTTAAGGAAGGGGGTGAGTTCTAAGCCCCACGAAATGGCACCTGTGGTTAGAGTGAGTGTTTGGAGGCAGCCCAGAGTTCCTGAACTGCTAATTAGCAGAAGGGAAGCTAGCTTCAGAGCTTCCTTGCATGCTGTTTGTGAAGCAAAGGTGGGGAGTCGGGCAAAGAACACCAAGCCAATGATTTCTTAGATGCTATGAGGTCAATTTGGTCCCAAACAATCAAGGAAAGCTGTGTGCAGTAAAGCATTCCCTACCAAAGCAGTTGGTTCCAACCCGTGAAAGATTATTGCTGGCACAATCGTTTTGACAGTTAGCAGCTATTAATGCCAGGAAGAAAGCAGGGACCAGAAAGAAAAAGAGATATGGTTCATTTGATGGGATGTGAAGTAGATAGGGCTCAACGCATAAAATGCTGTTGCTCGTGGTCATCCGTACTGTTGTTATGCCCTATCACCCTTCAGAAAGGAGTGAGCTATGGAGGGGCATCTGTGCTAAGCAGAACAGTTATTACCCCCTATAGTGACCTTCCAGGGCCTTCAGAACACCTTTCAAGTCTGCAGCTGCCTTATTTGTTCCATATTATCTGCTTCTCACTCTCACCCCAATCAAAACTGGCTCTCAGAGCAAACACATCTGCCTTTCCCATTCCTGAGTCCTTGGCACTCGAGCAGTGTCTGGCATCTGAACAGCACTCATCAGATCTTAAGAATACTTATAGGAACTATGAGGAAAGTTTCCAGGCCTAGCAGGGATTGCTTTTAACCCACAAACTTGTCTGGTAATCTGAATGAGAAAACTGCAAGAGGTTTGTAGATGAGGCTGTAGGCGACTCCTAGGGTGTCTCCTGGACTAGAAAAGCTTCTTTAAAATGCTGAAGAGTCATCAGCCAGGTGATGGTGCATGAGGGGAGACACTGTGAAACACTGACACCATGGCTTACATACAATAAGCCCATCATAAGTTGAAAATAAATGGAAAATGAATGAGGCATATCTAATTTCTGAACATGCTAGCTTGGTAACGCGGCCAGCCGTGGCGAGTCAGCTGGCCCTCGTGTGCTTTCCAGGCCTACTGGAAGCTGTTATTCTGCTCCCCGTTGCTGCCCAGCATTACAAAAGAATGCAATACCAAATGGCACAAGCTCAGGAAGAGATTCAAATTTGGAACTAGAATTGTGGTATTCAAATTATGCACACAGTTCTCCAGCTATTGTAAAATATAGCTGAGGATGACCTTGAACTTCTGATCATCCTACCTCCACCTTTTGAGTACTGCAATTACCCATGTCTGGTTACATGGTGCTAGAGCGTCAGCCCATGATTTTGTACTGCTAGGCAAGCAGCTATCTACTGAGCTACAGCCCTGGATGCTGCTTTATGATCTTATGACCCACCTATCTCCAGCACTTATATGGATGTGGCCATGTCCCATATTCAGGTCATACAATACATACAACTTGATAGCAAACCTCAGTTTACTTGCCTGTAAAATGGGGGTGATGCTCTTGGGAGGATTTAATGGCCTAGTAGACCTAAAAGGACTTTGTAAAGTGCAGAATACAATTTTGAAGTGATGGATGATGAGGGCAGGAAGTGAGGTGGGGGAAACAAGTACATGGATCAAGTCATTGCCCAGGTAAATCTGCCACCTCTCTACCATGACTCATTCTGGCTGAAAGAGTAGGGTCTCAAGTATGGGGCGGAGGGTTGGGGACTCATGCCTAGTCCTTCACTAGAATTGTCACCAAGCTTCTGAGCATGGTTCTGTGGGGCCCAGTCTACCTTGGTCTGGGTCTCTTGAAGGTCAACTTATGCACAGGCAGAGTGGACAGTACAGGACCCTTGGAAGACCACCATTACTCTCACCTCTATCTCCGTATTATCTTCTGTACTGGCTGAAGGGCCCATTGGCATTCCTCTTAATGAGGTTGGGATGTATTCCATTTATCCTCACTGCCATTGTTATGAATAACTCAATTTACAAGAGCAAGCCCATCTGTTTACTCCTTTGAGTGTTATTTTATTTCCACTGTGTGTTTAAGGAAACTGAGATTCTGGGAGACTGATTCCTGCAAGCCTCCTTAGTTAGTGAACCTCAGAGCTGAATTCATAACCAATTATCTGATCAAAGCTTCTAGAAGCCACTCATTGATGTGAGCAAGAATTCCATAGTGAGCTAGAAGTTGTGCCCTCAGAAAGCAGGTGGCCCTAGCCCAAAGGGATGGGAACAGTGAGTTTTGAAAGGAAAGGGGAGAAAATGGGTTGATTCAGAGAGTAAGTGGTAGACTTCAGGGAGGAGAGGAGGACAGGGGAGGAGGAACAGACTGCAGCCCCAGAGCCTGGCCTACTCAGAGCGTTTGTTCTGGGTTGCATCCTCCCTTACATGGAAGAGACAAGTGTGGCAGAAGGAGCACCTTACAATAATGGCTCTGGGGAGAAAAGGATCAGAGAAGATGCTAGCCAGGTCCAGGAATGACTGCCCTGCCTCCTTTCCAACAGCAACAGTGTGGGGTAAGGCTGTTACCTTATCCTACAAGAATCACTCTTGGGGACTTTTGCACTGCTCCCTGGCTGGGGAATGTGAGGTAAAATGCCAAGCTGGTTTCCTACCACACTGGTCTGCTGGCTTCTTCCTCTGCCTTCTCCCCTCCTCGACAACCCCAAGACTGGCCAGCTGCCTGACCCAGTACTGATGGTTCCTATAACCTTCACGATCCTCATTACTAAAACAAGGAGATTGTTAGACAAAGCCGTGCCTAAGCACACACACTCTTCTAGAGGACAAATATCAAGGACCCATTTAAGCAGAGTAAACAAAACCCAGCATCCCTCAGAAAAATGGTTAGGGTGAGGTTGGCAGCAAGTTTTATTTGGAAGCATGGAGAATTTCCACTGCCAACATGCTCCTTCCCTGGACATAGTTTTACTGGTCTTGATCTGAAGCAAGCTCCACCCCTGTCCTCCAGTCCCTAGTTGATTCTGTGGCTGTGACCCATACCTCTGTGGTCCAAAGGCCATTCTGTTTCTGGGTCAGAGGGCCTGAGCTGAGGCTCTGGGAGTTTGGGCACTGTGTCCCACAGTTCATCTTCTTCTCTGGGTTGGTTATTCCACCTGGGACAGCAGATCGGGGCACACCATTAGACGACAGTCCATCTTCCAGCACACCTGGGGAGGCAAGGAGATGATGGTATGAGAGGCTTGCACGGGGCAGGTATTATAAGCAATCCCAAGATGGTGGAGAAAAAGTAAGTCAAAAGCAAAAAGTCACCAGAAATTCTACCATGCAGAGCTTTTTCCATAATGATACACGTATTTTTTTTCATAAAAATGAGATTTAAAAAATAATTTTGTAACTTGACATTTTCACTTAATACATTAATGATAATTTTTCCATGCCAGTAAACATTCAGCCTTGTTATTTTTCACATATCTGTTGGTTGTATGGATGCACTGCCGTTGAAACAATCCTCTCTAATTGGACGTTTGTTTCCAGATTCTAATAATAAACACTACTGGGATAATACTCCTTTTGACTAAAACTTTATTTTTAGTTGCTTCCTTGGAATAAATTCCTAGAAGTAAGACTACTGGCTTAAAGGTTAGACAGAGATCTTTTTTCCATCTCCAACTGTTGAACTGACAAGTGTGTTTCCCATAGCAAATGCCAAGAAATACAGAAATTTAAATAAGGAGCCTCACTGAAGAGCAAGAAGAAGATGACAGGGAAATTCATGAAGGATCAAAAGCGTCTGACCAGAAAAAAAAGGGTCGAAGGAAGCGCATAGGGGGCCTACCAAGGGGCTGGAGACACAAACACTGAGGCTCTGCAGGAGCCATGGGGAGGAGGGAGCAGCCAGCCAGGGCTCTCACTCTCCTCCAGCAGCCTAGACCAGATGGCCATCAGGGGTTTGGCTCAGAACACGGTGGTGCACTCAGGGGCATTGAATTTCACTTGCAAGACTCAAATTCAAATATAAAATGACTAAGCATTTCAAGATGGCCTCTACAGAGCTTTGAATCCAAACCAGGGCCTTCCTGAGTCCAACAAGCCCTGTGTACCATATTGGGTGCACCATGCAACCAGCCCTGCAGGCAGCCCTGCAGAGGCAGGCCTGCTGTGGCTGAGAAGCAACAGAATCAGCTCTTTCCTCTCAGCAGCCCCTTTATTCCCCAGCATCTTTACTGAGCCTCGAGGCTTCTAGAAACAGTCTGAAAATTTCTCATTTGGTTCACTGGCGGCTAAACTCACATTTATAGTTCTGATTTCTTAACCAACAATTCAAGATCAACTTTGTAAATTTACGTCCTACTTTTAGACAAATGAGGGAAGGGAGAAGAGAGTTGCTTTTAATCTGCTTCTTCTCAATTACCTTTGAAGGAGAATAGAAGATAGATTATTTTAAATTAAGCTGATAATCAGGGAAGGAGGCCCCAGACTATTTCCAGGTAAATTCCAATTACTTTTACTTTCATCCAAGATGGCCTACCTCCAGGTTCTTGTCCCAAGTTGGCCCTTGTGGTAGGCTCCGTCTAGCAGGAATTTCAAAATTTGACCTTTGCTTTACCCAGTCAGGTTCCTGCTTTCCTATGAGTGGACCAACCAGAAGCATGCGTCCTGCCTGCCCTGTCCAATCCAAAGGGGGAAAGAGGAGCTGAACCATGTCCCATGTCCTACCTTATAAACTATAAAAGCCTAGACTTTCTAGGGCAGTACACAGTGTTCCAGCTCTGGACCGCCTCGCCTTGAGGGGAGTCTTTCTCTTTGTGATCTATGTGGAGTGTTACTTTTGCTTTAATAAACATTGTGTCGTGACTATAAACTTCTGGTCTTGTAATTCTTTTTTAAAAATTTTTATTCATTATTTTTATTTTATGTGTATGAGTATATCCACCTGCATGTTTGTAAGTGCACCTGTGTCATGCAATGCCCGAGGAGGTCAGAAGAGGGCATCGGATGCCCTGGAACTGGAATTACCAACTTTTGTTAGCTGCCATGTGGGTGTTGGGAATGGATCCTGGGTCCTCTGCAAGAGCAGCCAGTGTTCTTAACAACTCTGAGCCATCTTTCCAGCCCTATAATTCTTTACTTGGCAAATGAACAGACCCCAAGAAGAGACCCCCAAGTGACATTACCTTCAGTCCCAAACCATCCTTATGCCAAAGTAGCATATTCTAGTTTTCCATATAGGTATGTCCCTGGATGGTGAAAAAAAAAAAGTTATTTTCTTCATGCATTTCTGTATTTACACATTTTCTAAGATTTGATATTTTTTCAAACTAGAGAATATAAGTTAAATTAAATCCATACAGCAAAAACAGTGAGTTGGTTGCTGACCTCCTGGGGTGACCGCTTGATCACACTGAGCAGATTACATCTGGTCACTGTTTGATGGTGCTCCCTGGGCTGGCATTGTTTCTAAAGCTTGTCATCAGAGCTTCACTTTATGTATCGGGCTCAGTAGACCAGTGGTTAAGCACTTAGCTGATTGTGTGACTCATAAGACAAGAATGTAACTAACATGGCTAATGAGAGGGGCATGAGGAAGAGAAAAGACAGCTGGTGTTGGGCCACAAATAAGGACACTGTGCCAGACACTGATTCTATGAATGTTGTCCTGCTTAATCCTTACAGTAGCCCTGTGAACTAGGAATCATGGTTCCCACTTCATAAATGAAGAGACCCCTGTATTGTGCTAGATGCTGGGCTCTATCTGCATGTCTGTTATTTATCACTGTCTCCCCACTCAAGCCTGGAGGTGGGAGAATTATCCTTATTTTGTAAGAGAAGTTGAAGTTTAACTCTAAACCCATGTGTTTCTAAAGCTTGTGATATAAACAAGATTTCCTCTTAGGAAAACTCCTAAGTAGGCAGTTCTCAATTTTAGTGTAACATGAGACCCATCGGGGTTTCTTAAAATGCAGATCCCAATATCCATTTCCCCAGAGTTTCTGATTCAGTAGGGGCTCAGGAACATAGATTTCTGAAAGTCCCCCTAGATTCTGAGGCAGAGAGTTTTAAAGACTCCAAAGGCTCATTATATTATGAATACATATATAGCTAGAAACAGACCCATTTATCTATGTCTGACAGATTAATACTCATGCTATTTTGAGGGTTATATACAAAATAACTCATCTATATTTTTTCCACAGTGACTTCTAGACTAGTATAACAAATTAAGAGATTAAATTCGTGTGCCCCTTAAAATTTGTATGCCCTTGGAGTGTGTCTTTTTGACACCTTCCACAAAATTTTCATCCCATCCAAGAGACAAGCCAAATCACCGACTGCCAAAAAATGGCAAACAGCTGTGCCAGTGCTTGACCAATGCAACCAGTGACTTCTTGCCAAAACATCTTACTATTTCAGGAATGAAGCTGAGCAGGAGGGCAGAATATAGAACTTTTAAGCAGTAGCTTGGAACCACATGGAGAACAGGTTTGCTCCTTAACCCCAGCACCTGGCTGTTCCTGGTGAAGGTGATCAGAGAGTCTGTCCAAAGTCATAAGAAAATGACTGCATGATAGTCCCCTCAATGACAGGAAATGAGAGAGTAAGACAGTGATAATATATTTGGGAAGAATCTCTAATGTCACATCAGATGGAACTCTAGCTCATCAAGCCCTGTCTGGGATGAAATCCAGAACACATGGCCAATGATAATTTTGTCTCAACTGAAGTATAAATTAAATTATGACTACTCAACCACTTACACAGTTTGAATTCTCATTTTCAAAATGAACTAGAATAAGAAAATGTCTTCTATTTCTTTAATCAGATGAATGATTGACTACATACTGTGTATAATATGATATGTAACCTTTTGCATAGCTATTATAAGATATCCTTACAAAATGTTGATTAACCCTTACATTCATGATCAATTGATTTCGTACAAGGATGCTAAAATAATTCAATGGGGAAAAGTAATTTCTTAACAAAAACACTAGAGATCTATATGCACAAAAATGAAGTGGATCCCCTTCCTCACACCCTACACAAAAGATAAATCAAAAGCAATTGAAGAAGGACAGAAGAGATGGCTCAGCATTTAAGAGCATTGGCTATTCTTACAGAAGACTCAGGTTCAGTTCCTGGCGCCCACAGGCAGCTAAAACCTTCATAACTCCAGTTCTGGGATCCAAAGCACACTTCTGTCCTTCACAGGCATTACATGAATGTGGTGTCCTTATACACATGCAGGGAAAATAGTCACACACATAAAATTACAATAAAAAATTTAAAAGGGAATCAAAGGGGGCTGGAGAGATGGCTCAGTGGTTAAGAACACTGGTTGTTCTTGCAGAAGATCCGGATTCTAATCCCAGCACCCACATGGCAGCTAACAACTGTCCGTAACTCCAGTTCCAGGGGATCCAACAGTCTCTTCTGTTCTCCACTGGCATTGCAAGACACAGGTACACTTACCTAGATGCAGGCAATACATGCATACATGTAAAATAAAAATAAAAAAGGAATCAAAGATCTAAATTTAAAAGCTAAAACTATAAAATACCTTTTAATCATAAGTGGCAAATCTTTGTGATGTTAGGATAGGCAATAGTTTCTTAAAAATGACCCCTAAGTACAAAAAACAACAACAACAAAATCCATAACTGGACCCCATCAAAATTTGTACTTCGAAGAATGCCATAAAGAAAATGACAGGATAATCTACAGAATGGGAGAGAACTTTTAAAAATGATATGCTTAGTAAGGGACTGCTACTCTCAAAGAACTCTTGCAATTCAATAATAAAAAGATAAATAACCTAATTAAAGCATGTGTGAAGGCTCTGAACAGACACTTAGACAAAGAAGATGTGTATGTAAATGGTCAATAAACACAGGAAGAGATCTCACCATCATTCACTACCTGAAAATGAATATCAGAAACCATGAGAAGTTGCCACTTTGCACCAAGATGACTATGATTGAAAAAGAAAGAGAATAAGTGTTGATGAAGATGTGGAGGATTTGGAAGCCTTCTACATTGCTCCTGGGGATGTGAAGTATAGCAACTGCTTTCTATCCATCAGATTTTCAAAAGGTTAGACACAGAGTTATTGTGGCCCAGCAATGTCATATCTAAGTACACACCTAAGAGAAACAAAAACATCCACACAAAAACTAGTACATGAATGTTTGTGATGGTTTATCTAGATTGTCAACTTGATGGGATTTAGAATCACCATGGAAACAAATCTCTTGGTATGTCTGTGAGGAATTATCTAGATTAGGTTAATTGAAGTGGGAAGACCCATTCTAAATGTGGGTTCCACCATTCCTGGACTGAATAAAAAGGGAATGGCAAGCTAAGCACAAGCATTCCTCACTCTGTGCTTCCTGACTGCAGGAAGTGACCAATGTAACCAATCGCCTTGCACTCCTTGTGTGCCTTCCCTGCCATGATGAACTGTACCCGGAACCAAAAGTCTAAATAAACCCTTCCTTCCTCTTGCTTTTGTCAGGCATGTTGTCTCAGCAACAAGAAAAGCAACTGACACAATGTTCATGGCAGCACTTCTCATAATAGTAAAAAGTAGAAAAACCCAAATATCCCCCAGCTGGTGAATAGGTTAATATTATTAGGCAATAAAAATAATGAAGTATATGAAATTTCAAAACATTATGCTAAGGGAAAAGCTAATTGCAGAAGGCCACATACTATAGGATTCCATCTTATGAAGTATTTGGAAATAGGCAACTCTAAAGATAGAAAAGTAGATTAGTTGTTTCCAGGAGTGGGGGGTATTGGAGGGAATGAAGACTGACTGTTAGTAGGTATGAATTCCCCTGAGGCAATAAAAATGCTCTAGAATTAGTAGTGTAGATGGCTGTACACCATGAGAACTGAAATCATTTAATTGCATGCCTTGCCTTAAAAGGGGCAATTGTATGGTATGTGAATTATAGCTCAACAAAGCTATTATTTTCTAAAAATGGTGAACAACACATTTCAGAATGTTTTATTGACTAAAGAAAAGAAAGAAGCACATCTAGACTTCAACAGCAACAGTCGGGAAGAAAGTCAGACCTGCAGTGCTAGCAGTGGACCCCCCCTAAGCCCACAACCCTGACCAGGAGTGTCTGGAGACCTCTGTTCCCTGAGATAATCACCAGCCTGTCATATCATACTAGCCGTTGGGGTTGGTGAGGAGACAGCTCCCCAAGAGTACTCGGCAGCAGACAAAGGGACACCTCAGAAAGCAATGGCTAGAACTGAGGACAATGGGCAGAGGCAGCTGTCTGTGGTGGAGTTAGGAACTGAATGGCAGCCAAAAGGGGAAGAGAAGGCTCGCTTTGCTTTTTCCTGTGCTCTCCCTGGAACCTGTCTGTCTTCTCTGTGCCTAC
Source organism: Nannospalax galili (assembly GCF_000622305.1). NCBI lineage: Eukaryota > Metazoa > Chordata > Mammalia > Rodentia > Spalacidae > Nannospalax > Nannospalax galili. The sequence goes on from NW_008354281.1 coordinate 6,887,099, forward strand.
TTCCCTCTCTCTTTGATCCCCTACTAGTGATGTCCATAATGGAAGCTTTGCCTCTGCTCCAAGATCTTTACAAAACAGATTCTTTGAGGCCTGTATTTGCCAGGTCTTTGTAGTAATTACTATGAGCTAGTCCCAACCTAAGCTATAATACAAATTCAACTCCTATACGATGCTAGCTTGCTGTTTCTAAGATGTTCTCTATTACAGTGACCACAGCAACACCCTGTTCTCCTCCCAGATTGCCCCAAACACCTCTTGGTCCTCTTTCCTTTCTTTTTTCCCTTCCCTTAAAACTTTCTCTTAAATGCTTAAAATGTATACTTTGTGTCCTAGTTTGCTAGGAATGCCCTAACAAAATACTGCAAAAGGTTTATGTTGTCAGTTCTGGAGGCTAGGAGTCCTTAACTCCAGTTCCAGGGGATCTGGCACCCTCTTCTGACCTCCATGGGATTGTATGACGTGGGTGCAATTACACATATGGAGGCAATAAACTTAGACACATAAAATAAAAATAATAAGTAAAATGTTAAAAATAGGTGTTTCATGTAGAAAACTGGATTATAGTGATAAGAAAGTGAAAATTGCCTACAAATGTACCAACTAAGGAAAACTGGTAGTTGATATTTTGCCTACTATATTCCCAATTTTTCTTTAAATTTTTTAAAGATTTATTTTTATGTGTATGAGTGTTTTATCTGCATGTACGTAAGTGCAACTGTGTGTGCAATGCCTGTGGAGGTCAGAAGAGGGCATTGGATCCCCTGGAACTCGAGTTACAGGCTGTTGTTGGCTGCCATATGAGTGCTGGGAACCAAATCCAGATCCTCTGCAAGAGCAGCCAGTGTTCTTGACCACTTAGTCATCTAACACACAATCTGTTTTCATTGTAAGCACATACACACACACACACACACACACACACACAGAGCACAGTTTTTAGCAGATGAGTTTAAGCAATGATGCTGGTCTGTTTTTCTACTCTTCTCCATCAACATTTCTATTCCACTTCATCCATCCTTTGCTTCTTCCTCAGCTTCAGTGACCTGTTTCTTCTTTTCTAATTTGTCTTTCAGCCAGCCAATGATTTAAAAAATATTCACTTGGAGCCTTCTGTGTGCCAAGCCCTGTGTTGGTGCCAGTTACATCTGAGACTATATGGTTTACGAGTGTTGCAGTCTCTCAGATAACTCCTTTCCTTTCCCCATCCTCCTTTACTTTCTTCCTGCCTCCCTGGGTCTCTACCTGGTTCCCTCAGCTCCATACCAGAAAAGATCCAGGGAAGTAGGTAACAAAGGTTGAGTTCTTGCTGGAGGGAGAAGGAAAGGAATGATCTGAAGGTATGTTGGCATAACGGTCTCTGAGCAAGGAAGGGTGAGGCCCTTAAAAGGCAATAAATCCTGTATCCACACGTCTTTTGTTTTTCCTCTTGCATGAAGTTCACTTTGGATCTTGTTTTCTTAGGCCCTAGTGCTCCCCCTGCCACCACCCCGCCCCCGAGGATTATTGCACTATATAATCCCAAGAACCCACCAAGCAGCATCCTTACCAGGAATGCTTTCCTAGGGTGACTAGCAAGTGCCTGGGCAGAAAGCCCCAGGAATTGGATGTGAGGAGTGGTCCTCAGGATCTCACTATCCCTCTGGTGCCTGGTTTACTCAAGAAGAGTTGATCCCAGCCATCTGTTTCTGCTTGGATGAGGAGGCTTACTTTGATCTCTTAATTTTAACCCTCTTCTTTACACAACCAGGAAAGTAGTCCTGCTTGTGGCCTGACCTATTCCCATAAAGGACAGATCTAATCAGTAAAGAATTTTTAAATGCCCTGGAGGTGACTCCCTTAGATTGACTCAAAGGTGTCTGGGACTGTGTGAGGCATCATGGCCTACTCTTCCCTGAGTCTTTGAATGCAGTTTTAGATTCTTTCATAGTCTGAATGTTGGTATCCCCCACAAATTGTGTGTTGAAAGCTAATTTCCAGTGTAATAGTATTAAGAGATGGGGCCTAATTTAGGAAGTGATTATCATGGGGGCTCTACCCTCATGGCCATGCAAGGAACTACCAAGAGACACCTTTGAAGCAGAGAGCAAGCCTTCACTAGCTAATGAACATGCTGGTGCCTTGATCCTGGGCTTTACCCTCCAGAATTTTGAGCAATAAGTTCTTACCTGTTCTTTATAAATTACCCAGTGTAAGGTATTTGGTATTTTGTTATAGCAAACTAGCTACATTAAGACACTTTGTTTTCTTTTGTCCCTTGGTTCATTTGTTTTAGGAATGCTTGGCCCTTTAAGGAAGTGGTAGCTGATTTCCTGACTGTGTTTTACTTCTTGACATTTTCTGAGAGTAGTATAGCAGTATTCTTGTCAAGCTCTTTCCACATTGCATGGATGTAGTTGCCAGTAAATTGTCCAGTGAGGTAGATATTCGAAATTAGATGATATATCTTAATTAGATCTAAAAATATATTTGGGTAAATCAAACTTAGGAGGATTTGGTCAGTTGAATTGCTTTAAGACTTGAATTTTTTTTTTTTGGTAAATTTTTCGTTAAATTGTTGTGTGCTTCATACAGAATATCTTAATCATCTTTATACCCCCTTCCCAACTGGTACCCTCCCATAGCCCACTGGATTTCATATATTCTGTCATTTTTGCTAAGACCCATCATATCAAGTTAGTGTCCTCAGAAGTCCCTCAGTGCAAGTTCATCCAGTGAGGTCTAGTCAACCTATCTAGAGTCTCTACCTTTAAGATCAGCTCTTCCTCACCCAGCGGTATTCAGCTGCCTAACAGTTCTTTGGCTAAGATTGGGGCCTACTGCCCATTTCCACAGTTCTATGCTGGGTTTTTGTCTGCTTGAGTTTGCATGGGTCTTGTGCATGTTGACACCATTGCTGTAGGTTCATATGAGCAAGGTCCCAGGACCCTGTAGGACTCTATATCCCTATGATCATATACTGCCTCCCTGGCTCTTACAGTCTTTCCACCCCCTCTTCCACAATAGTCCCTGAGCCCTGGGTGGGTGGAGTTTAATATAGGAGTCCTGTCCAAGGACCCACACTCTGTAGACTCTTATTCTCTATGCTTTGGCCATTTGTGTCCTTTTGTGTTCATGGCCCTCTGTCACATGAGGGAGTTTCATCAATAAGAGTTGAGAGATGCATTAGTGTTCTCTACCCCTTGTTCCACTCTGTTCCATGAACCTTATTAGGTGTAGAGGTTGCATTGCAGATGTATCACTTAGGGTTGGGCAGTTCACAGACAATCTCTGTGTGTGACCAGTTGTGGAACTCTGTAATAATCTCCATCTGTTGCAAAAGAAGCTTCTTTGATGAGTGATGACTGGAATATTTGTCTGTAAATATAAGGATCCATATTTTGTACATAGTAATAAATTATATTTGTCTAGGGATGTGACAGCTTTGGGGTTTTCTCAAAGATCTATCACCTTTCCAACCATGTGTATTTGGCTATGTTTACAGAACGACACATGAGTTTCCTCCCATTGAGTGGACTTTAAGTCCAATTAGGTAGCTGTTGATTACCCTTAAGATAAAAGTGCCACTACTGCCCCCAATATAGTTTGCTGTGCAGGTCATTGTTATGGTTATCAGGCCTTAAAGCCAGGGTTGGACCATCCATTGATGTTCTCCCTTTGCAGTTTGTATGTTGCTCTCCAAAACTATGAGAGCTAGTCTTCAGGGGAGGTGGCTTCCAGATCAGTTCCAGCTCTATTGCTCCAAATCCTATGTCTGAAGTATGTTCTGTCTTTAGCAATAGGATCTTACCTTCAAGTTCTGGGAGGCAATCAAGGGCTGTGGCAATAGACTGTGTAATTTTGGGAGTTTCTTGGACCACCCTGGTCAATAACTCAAAGGGAGGTTACTCCTGTCTGACATTGTTTCTTATTATGTAGCCTTCAGCTATATACATATAAACTCATGTAGAGACATTGTATATGGAATTTTTCAGTAGGTTTTTGGACCAATACAATTCCCTCTGTTGTTTTTTATACTAGCTAGGCATTATTTTCCTTCCTCCATGCCCTCACCAGTTAAAGTACACCCATTTTAAAATCTTGTATCATGCCTTAAATGTATCTCAGCCTGTACTGTCATTGGGGGAATATGAAACATCTGCCCGAGCCCTTAGTGGTTTTGTAATTTAATGGGGAATTTATGGATCACTTAACAATTACCAAACATAGTCACAAAAATTCAATCAGAATGGCAAAAGTTAGGAAGTCTGACAATATTGTATGTTGAGAGGGTGTGTGTTTTCTAATGTACTCCTAGTGGGTATGCAAATACAGTGATTTATAGTGCAATTAACAGAATATATTCAAGCTTAAAATGTGCACAGCATTGTGACTTAGCAATTTCAGCCTTCAGCATCTACTTTAAAAAACCTCACGTTACAAAAGAGGCCTACTAAAGATGTTCTTTATGCTATAGTAGTAAAAATATAATCAACATGGCCATCATGTAGATAATGACTAGGTGAATTCATTTTGTTTTACCTATTCTATGGAATTCTATACAACAACTTAAAAGTATGAAGTAAACTGACAGAGCTAGAAAGTCCACACATAGTAATGAGTAGAAAAGCAAGCAGAGTGTACTTATGTAAGAATGACTGCTGTAACCTACACTGTGTACTATGTCCTTATTGGTTTCTTTTTCTAGTTCACAGAAAATGGACTTGGAGGATATCCAACAAATTGATAATATTTTTTGGATGATAGACAGGGAACCAGAATCATAGAGCTGTTTAAAAGTGTCTTTGTAACATTTCTACATTTTTTCAGTTATGAAATAAAAAATGATCTTTGAAAAAACCAGAGCTATATTGGGGATGGAAAGATGGCTCAGTGGTTAAGAGCACTTAGTGCTGCCCCAGAAGACCATGGTCAGTTCCCAGTACCCACATGGGATCCAGGGGGATCTGATGCCCTATTCTAGCCTCTGTGATCATTGCACGACATGGGTAAACTTACATACTTGCAGGCAAAACACTTATACACATAAAATAAAAATAAATAAAATCTTTAAAACTAGAGCTATAGCATTTTATGTATTTTCTCAGTAACAGCTTTAGACCCAGTCAGAATATTTGGCTAATTTCTTAGTTATCACATTTAATTAAATATGTTTTCAAGGAGCTGGAGAGATAGTTCTGGGGTTAAGAGCACTGGCTGCTCTTGCAGAGGACCAAGGTTCGGTTCCCAGTGCCCACATGGTGGCTAGTGACCATCCATAACTCCAGTTTCAGGGGAGATCTGACTCCCATGGGCATTCTACAACACAGGTGCACTTACACACATGCAGGCAATACACTCATACACATAAAATAAAAATAATAAATAAAATATTTTAGGGGGCTGGAGAGATGGCTCAGAAATTAAGAGCACTGGCTGCTCTTGCAAAAGACTGGGATTGGAATCCCAGCACCCGTATGGCAGCTAACAATTGCCCATAATTCCAATTCCAGGGGATCCAACACCCTCTTCTGTCCTCCTCCGGCACTGCATGACACAGGTGTACTTACATACATGCAGGCATAACACTCATATACATAATATAAAAATAAATAATTTTTTTAAGTTTTCAGAATAACAACCATACACATAATATAAAAATAAATATTTTTTTTAAGTTTTCAGAATAGCAATCAAGTAAGATACACAGGGCATAAAGAAAATATAAGAATTAATACATTGCTGCCAGGCATCAGGTAGTGCATGCCTTTAGTCCCAGCACTTGGGAAGCAGAGGCAAGCAGATCTCTGTGAGATTGAGGTCAGCCTGGTCTACATAGTGAGTGCCAGGTCAGCTGGGGTTATAGGGAGACACTATCTCAAGAAGACCAAAAAAAAAAAAAAAATCCAAAAAGAATTAACACATTTTTACATTGGCCTAGCCTCAAAAGATCAGCCCTTCTAAAATCAAGGGATGAGCTCTCAAGCTCTCTGGGGCAATCAGAAGGTGGCACTGGTTCAAGTACTCCAAGATACATGTGGATGGAACAAATGCAGCTTTTCGGATAACAGATATGGGGTACTTTTATGATCGAAGTTAGGCACAGCCAGTTCTTATGATGCAGGGGATTCTTGGACAGTGTTTGAAAGGAAAGACTGTGCATTTCTAGTATGAAGATCAATAAAAGAAATAAAATGAAACTCACACCTGTGGGTTTATACCAGCTTCATATTCAGAGCCAAGGACTCAAAGACAGGAAGAGTCCTGAAATGCTCTAGCTAATGCTGTTGAAATTCACTTTCCACCTCTACCTTTCTAACACCCTGTTTGGTTTCTCCACATCCCTTCTCTTTCTCGTAAGAGGAAGCTGAGGGTGTGACTGAGGTGAATTTCCTTGCCTGGGGTCCAGTAGTTGGTGCTAGGGCTAGGCTTCCAGGATGTATCTGTAAACTCTGAAAGTTAGCTTCATAGTCATTTATGTTTAGTCACATGACCTGAAAACAAACAAACAAACAACAACAACAAACCCTCCAAATAACAGCAACAAAAATATTCTAGGGTAAATGAATCACAGTCTCTCTTCTCAGGGTTAGATAGGTACAAGGTGTCATCAAAATAAATGAAAGGCTTCTTGTTTGTTGCTTTAAAGATAACCCCAACTCAAATATCTTACTTCTCCAGGGTGGAACAGATCTTTAGAATCCAAGTAATTTTCTTTCAGAATTAAGTCACACTGAAGAGCACCCAGTAAGAGGATAAGTGATTTAATCCACTATCTTGGTATACTTCCTCTTCCTTGGGCCTGTGAAATCATCCGCATGCCAGGTGCTCACCCATCTGGGTTACCCATGGCAGATTAAATGTAACTCCAGAAAGCCCCTGCTGGGCTTAGTGCTGCTCTCCACAGCTCTCAGGGCAAGTATGACCTTGGTCAATCTGCTTCAAACAGGATGGTGATTGCCTGGTCTGAGGTGGAAAGGGCTCCAAGAGAACTCAGCAAGCTGGGGTGCTGTAGACATGTGGTGACCCACCCAAGGGGACAGAGGGAGGCCAAGCTAAGAAGAGAAGGAATGGTGGCCTGTGGGTTCCACTCTCCAATGAGCACGTAGGGCAGTCTTTAAGAACTATCAGTGTGGTGGCATATGCCTTTAATCCCAGTACTCAGGAGGCAGAGGCAGGAAGATCTCTGTGAGATCAAAGCCAGTCTGGTCTTCATAGTAAGTCCAGACCAGTTGGGGCTACAGGGAGACCCTGTCTCAAAAAGAAAGGGAGAGAGAGAGAGAGAGAGAGAGAGAGAGGGAGAGAGAGAGAGAGAGAATCTATCAATGTGGCCTGACTCAGCCCTTCAGCAACTTCTCAATGCCTTTAGGATACTAACCCCATGCCCTGCATGTCCATAAAACTCTATGTGGTCTCTCCTACCTTTCTGGCCTGGAAGGTTTAGTCCCTTCCCTGTACTCTCTGCTTCAGGCCCATGGGATTTCTAAGACACACTCAGGCTTTACAATGATGTTCCATTCATTCAGATGCATTCCTCACAGCCTGGTCAGTTCTCCTTCCCCACACATGCGGAATTCCCCCATCTCCCCCCTCACCCCAGTCCTATCCTTATGATTTGGAGTGATGTCACTGTTGGAATGCTTCAACCCATGCCTGCCTGACCCCACCATCTGACAATTAGCATGCCTGTCTTGAGCATTTCCACATCTGGCACACTTGAGGTTCTCAAGAAATGTCTGAAGGCGTCCTGCCCCCTGAGCAGGTTGCCAGGGTAGGTACCTTACTGTAGGAAGAAGCTGCTGGTAGGCCTGTTGTAGGTGCTGAAGTGCTGTTTTTTACTTAATGTACCAAACATGTAATTCCAAAGGAGGCAAGTACAGACACAACCATGCTGGCTGTGCTGATTGCTGTGGCGGTCTCAGGAAATGAAAGGAAGAGTTCACACTGATGGGATCCTGGCCCAGATGGAGCCTTGCCATAGGCATCCAGTTGCTTACCACTACTCCTCTCCAGCTTGCTGTGGCTCCCCAAGGACTCCCAACAGGGCTGAGTGCAGACTAGGTACAGTACCGTCAGTCTTCTCCACAGTCCTCCTAAAGTCCCAACTTATGGCATTCACCCACTGAGGGATTGTGCCACAGGACACATCTTCTTGAATGTCAGAGCCCTGAGTGACGGCAGTGCTTCAAAGCCATTGCTTCAGCTTAGTAAAGACACCCTGAATCTTACTGACAGGAGAGCTGATGACAGGCTTGGGGACAGTGCAGGCAACAGTCATCTGGGGCCTCCCTTCCTACTCACCACACACTGGGTTAGTGTAGAGAGGGGTGTTGGATGGTGATATGCTGAGGACCTGATCCCAAGCGTCCAGTCCTATGCTGGAAGCCTGGCAGGTCCAAATAAGTCTACAACTTCCCAAGGCTTTCTCCTCTTCACTAATCGCTGAAATTCCTTATGCAGGTTCTATGGCTTGTCCAAAAGTCATGTTGAAACTTCCTCCCCTTTGTGCCGTTACTAAGAGGTGGGGGGCTTTGGGGAAGTGATTGTCATGAGGGCTTCGTTCTTCACCTGGAGAGGATGCAGCTTTCTCCTCCTTCTGCCCTTCCTTCCTTTCCACCTTGTAAGAACAGATGGTATCCTGAGGAACAGGCCTCCAATAGACAAGACTTCATCTTGATTTAGCCTCCAGAACTATGAGGATTTCTGTTGTTTACCAACTTTCTAGTCTCGTTTTTGTTATAACAGCATGAACTGATACCAGGGAACAGTATCTTTATTACATTTTACAATTGTAATTGGCCACTAAGAATCAAAATGTTCTTAACTTCAGGAACAAGAATGTGGTAACTTGAATTCACCTCTCTCCACCTCCCTGTGTCTTTTAAAGGCAGAGGGTTCTTTTTTGTTAAAATGATCTCAAAGCTTGCTTAGGAGTTCACAAAGGGGACTGAACATGATAATTTCAATTCACATTCTTCTGTGCCAGAGATCAAACAAAAGATATTTATATGTACGTGCAATCTCTCCATCTTCCCCAATTGTTTAAAGGTACGGGATTTTTGTTTGTAGAATGATCTCACACTTGCTTCTGAATTAGAAAACCTGAGTAACCCTTGGAAAGGAAATCAAAGAAAAGGCATACATTAAGGGCTCTACTCAACTGGGTTCATGTGGGAAAAGGATGGAAAAGCAGAGGAATGCTACCAGGGGAGCGAACAGAGAGAGATTTGGGGCAAATCTCTGTCTAGTTAGTAAAAGTCTCTGTGTAGGAGGGTTTCAGAGCGGAAATCACTGGGTATGGGGAGATAGCTCCGTTGGTAAAGTGTTATCACACAAGCTTGAAGACCTACGTTCAGTTCCTAGTACCCACAGTAAAAAACAAAAACAAAAAAAACCTGGGTGTAGCAGCGCATATTTGAAATCCCAGCATTGGGAGGCAGAGAGAAGGATCAATCGCTGAGGCTTTCTGGCCAGCCTAGCCAGGTCATTGAGCTACAGGTTCAGTGAGAGACCCCTGCTCAAAAACTAAAATGGAGAGAGATTGAGAAAGATACCCAGCGTTGATCTCTGGCCTCCACATGAGCATATATACACAAAAAGAAAGGAAGAGAAGGAGGGAGGGAGGGAGGGAGGGAGGGAGGGAGGAAGGAAGTCCTTTGCTACATTTTTCTTGGTGGACAGCAGGATTTGGGTCCCCTACTCCCTTCATTGCCTTGTCTATGAATTTGACTAATCTAGGAACCTTAAGGATCTAGGCGCTTGTGACTTAAATTCATGGTCATTCAGTAAGTACTGTGGGTGGTGGGCTCACTGGGCGCTAGAAGGTTTGTCCTCAAGTGGGACAGGCATTGCCTTAGAGCAAATCCCAGCTCTGCCCCTTTGCCAGCAGTGGGCCCTTTCAGCACACACTGAATAATCACATCTACCATGCTTTTGCTCTACCCAGTGTCAACTGTGCTGAGGCAATATCTACATCTACAAATGGATCTGACTGCTGGCACATTATAAAATAAGACCCAGTGTCTCAGAGAGGCCCAGTATCTTGTCCAAAGAGAGTCAGCCAGTGAAGCCAAGACTCAAAACCCAGATCTGTGTGGCCCCAAAGACATTTTGTTCCATCTACTGCCTTAGTCACTCTCCTACTACTTAACATTACTAAGCCTCAATTTCCTCAGATACATAGTGAGAATCATGCTATCAACACCAAAGATTGGGATCAAAGAAAAAAAGAGTAGGTGAGGATTAATTTCATACCTTCCCTCCTCCAGGCACAACAACAGGCAAACATTTGATTTCAGATCGTTCCTGAGAGCAAAGGGAAGGCACAGTGGGTGGGAGAAAGAAGGTGAAGAGAAGAGAGTATTATCAGCTGTGCCTCCTCTGGTCAGCGGTAGCCCTCTCCAAAGGGACTTAGACCCAGAACCTAAGAGGCCCCAAGGGATAATTCAAACAGGAAGTTAGAGGCTGAGATGAAGTGAGAGACCCAGATTGGCAGGCAGATTGCTGTTCAGGCAGGGTCCACGCTTGCCCCACGATCAGAAGGTTGCTGTGTGATTCACGTGGCAGGGATGAAAAGCAAAGCTTTATGCTCACAAGCTCTGTGCCTGACCTTCTGTAAGACAGGTAGTTGAGGCATAGCTAGTTCCTGAGTCTGCATCGTGCTGAAGGGAAATGAACAGAGCCAGAGAAAAACCTACATGGAAGACAGATCATACAGGTCTGCATCAACTATTTTCTGGGCCTTTCTGAGGTATTGGGCTCTGTTCTTAAAGATCAGGAAAGGAGAGTCAAAAGTAAAGGGGAGCCTCAGTGGTATTAGGCATGCTAGAAAGAGACCACTTGGAGGAATTGCTGATGGCGATGCACAAGACCAGCCAAGGAAAGATAGAAGCCAAATTCTTGGTGGCCATATGTTCCTTGTTAAGAAGTTTGGATGCTGTTCTGTGGGCAGTGGTGCCTCAGAACAACAGAGGACCCATTTAAGGCATGGTAGTCTAGAGGCATGGATCTTGCCCAAGGGTTTACCTCCTTCTGAATTTCTCTTAGCTGTCTGAGAGTATTGCTAAGATACTATCTTCTCAGCTGGACTCACCAAATTGGAACTCTCTCAGAAGGCTGTGACTCAAAGTTACACCACTTTAGAAAGGTGCTTTTTTTTGGTTAAAAAGCTCACCTGGGTGATATTAAATATTTGAAAAGAAAGTAGAGAAAAGGCGGAATAGTGTGTTGATTAGGGTAATCATCTATAACCACACTCCAGACAAAAAAGTTTGCAATACTCATTTCAAAGGACTTAGGACATATAGGCTGATACCTCGTGACTGCTCGGGGATTTTTAGGCAGTTGATGATGTGCAGACCTCCTGCGGATTTTCTATTGGCTGTATAAAATCAAAACCCCAGTTGACTTGATTTTGTATTTCTGAACTATGGTAATCAATTCTGAATTTCCTATTCCCTATGAGTTTAGCTCTTATGGGATTTCTCAGAATGCAAATTTAAACTGACTTTTCTGCCCTAACAAATTAAATTCAAGCTCTCTCCTTTGACAAGTTCCTGTAAGGCTCTGGGAGTAGCTACAGTTGACTTTGCTTATATTAGCCACTATACTTGCTATTCATGAAAGGAGTTTATTTTTCCAGTGCAAGCATATGGATCTTATGATGCATTAAGTCAGTAACTGCCTGTGTGAGCTGACCCCACCTTAAATTCACAGATGCCATTTTTTGAAACAGAATTTCTTCTGGACTTGCAGTGGAACCAAGGGATGTGAAGGCTTAGAAAAATCTATCTATTCTAGTGTTTTTCCTATAACACAGTTTTTCTTCACTGTCAAACAATAATAAAGTGACTGTTGGTAGGTCTTCAAGTTCTTATTTAAAATATGAGAACCAGACCTCAGAGAGATATAAGAAACCAGGCAGTTCTGTGGACAAACCGCAGGAGCCAAGATCATGCCAGAACTTGAAAGCAGTACTGGGCCAAGTCTATACAGGCCCCACATTACTGACTTATGGCCTATAATTTCTGTTCCCCAAAATGAGCCCAGGTAGCTTATCTATCACTGAAGAGATGATGAATACCCCAAAAATATTTTGTTGTGTTTTTTTGTTTGTTTTTGCTGTTTAAAATATATATAAATATTTCTTTTGTGGTATGTGTGCCACAGGTTTCTTGGGGGAGAACTTAAAAGAGTCAGTTTTCTCCTTCTACCATATGGATTCCAAGGATTGAACTCAGGTCCTCAAGCTTAGTGGCAGCCACCTGTACCTGCTGAGCCATCTCCCAGCCACACCCTAAGAATCTTGTTCAACATTCTAACCTATTCTATTCAATACATTCTTCTAACCACTGTTTCACTGTTTAGGCTCAGATGTGACCCTTGGCCCTCTGCACCTATCAGTTCATCTCAACCAGTAATTAAAGTCATACACATACCAGATATTCACCAGGCTCTGGTGGCTCATAGGGATGTTACCATCTTCACCCCTAAGTTGGAAATGGAAATCCATAAAGACTCTTTAGATCAACTTATCCTTCTGGTTCAGTCTCAAAGGTCCATTAAAGGAAACAGTATTTAACACCCAAGTTAGTAGAAAGTAATCTATGCCCTTTACTTGCTTTTAATCCATTGTGACTTTGTATTATCTCTCTATAAATACTAAATTAACCATCAGGAAAACAAAATTAAGGTCATAACGAGAATCTGAGAGAAAAACTCAGACACCAAGGATGCTAAATCAAATGAGACAGTAAAAAATAATTGACTAAGAATGTTAGACAAATAGAGCCAAGACAGGGCGGGAACCTCTGTGCAAACAGTGGGCAAGTCAGAGCTGAACAACATGGACTCAAGAGAGATTCGGACAAGAAGACAGGGAAAGATTCTAGAAGCGACATGGACAGACCTTCAGAACCAGCTTCAGTCTAACTTGTCCGCTGGGGATTTATCAAGTAACTTTAGATTCTGAATGTCTGGTCTGAACTAATCACATCCGTTACTTTCAGGCAGTTCTCCTTCATGACTGCCATTTCTGCCACTCATGCCACTGGTTTTCTAGTCTCTGATCTTAACAACATGTAAGTTTCCTTTCTCCTTCATCCTCTGTAATCAAGTGTGACATTATTCCCTGCATATCCTCAGATAGCTTTTGGCTCCCCATATTGCCATCAGAAGGGTCCAGTTCACTTTTCCTCACCTCCACATTACTGTGATAGCTCCTGCTGCCATCCTTGACTCCAGTCTCCTCGTTGCTCAGGACTTCCTACTCATGATGGAAGGTGAATCATCCCAAAGCATAGTTTTCTTCTTCACACCAAGCTACCCTGTTGTGTAAGACCTGAACCCCTCTGCCTGGCTTGCAAGTGCTCCATATTGTGAGTACCCGAAAATCATCTAGGCTTGGTTCTTGTTAAAGACCTAACTCCAGGCAGGGTGGTGTCCCTGTTTTCCATGAGATGTGGCTTTTGCCCCACCCAGTGTAACTACTGAGGATGAGCCCCTGCCTAGAAGGCCCTTTTCTCCAGTTCAACTTTCCAATCTGAAGGGCAGTGGGGTTACAGCACTGATCAATGCCTGATTACAGCATCTGCCATCTGGAATCAGTATCACACAGTTTAACTCAAAATAACTCTGCTTATTCCACGTACTCAAGTTTTCTCTCCCAAGCTAGGCTGTTCCTTCCGTCAGGAGCAAAATCTCTCACTCTGCCCAGCCACCTCTGCTAACCTGGGACAAAGAAAAATCTGAAGGGAGATTTTTTAAAATCTTATTTATATTTTTTTCAAAGCATGAGAAATGCAACAATAATGTTTGAAAGGTTCTCACACAATTTATTCTATAATTCATTTTATATTATAGTAACTAAACTGTATATTTTAAGATCAAACATACTTTATTTAAAATAAATCTATAACTTAGATTTAAGTCTTATAAACTTTGGGGGAAAAAAGAACATTGTTATGTTTACAAACTGGATTGGATATATATTTTGTCTTCTGACTGGTTTTGGTTTTGGCTTTTTGAAGCAGGGTCTCAAATTTGGGATACATGATATCCCAAACTGGCCTCAAACTCACTATATAGGATGACTTTGAACTTCTGATCCTCCTGCCTCTACCTCCCAAGTGCTGGGATTACAGGCATGTGCTACTAGGTGCTGGTAGGATCAAATCCATCACTTCACACATGCAAGGCAAGCCCTCTATCAACTGAGCTACATTCCCAGTCCATATATTTTTTCTTAATGGAAAATTTGGAGTGTTCCTAAACATAAGCAAGAAGGAGTTTTTATTTATAGGATAGCCTGCTACATAACAGACAGTGAACTAGTTGATTTATTTAAGCCTCACTACTATACTGTAAGACATGTCACAAGGAAATTATTTCTTGAAAATTAATTTTTAAGCGCCTCTAGAGAGATGACTCAGCAGTTAAAGAGAATTTATTGCTCTTCCAGGGGGCCCAGGCTTGGTTCTCTGTAACTCCAGTTCAAGGGGCTCCAGTGCCTTCTTCTGGCCTCCATAGATATTGTATGCACATGGTGAACTTACATACATGCAAGCAAAACACTCATGCACATAAAATAAAAATTGATAAGTCAAAAAAAATTTTAAGCCAGGTGTGGTGGTACACATACTTGGGAGGCAGAGGCAGGCAGATCTCTGTGAGTTCAAGGTCAACCTGGGCTACGTAGTGAGTTCCAGGCCAGCTGGTGCTAAGGGGAGACCCTGTCTCCAAAAGATCAAAATAAAAAAAATTTTTTTTCAATAAAAATTTTAAAAATTTTATTTTTATTTAAAAGTTATATTTTAAAGTAGCATTTAGGGGAACTACGGATGTAGCTTAGTAAGAAAGCACTTGCCTAGCATGCTCAAAGCTCTGGGTTTGATCCCTAGGACTTAAAAAAATATAGTGTTTGGATATGCTGAAAATGGCCTTTGAGGGGGTTGGAGAGATGGCTCAGCAGTTAAGAGCACTGGCTGCTCCTGCAGAAGACCCAGGTTTGATTCCCAGCACCCACGTGGTAGCTACTGCCCTTAACTCCAGTTCCAGGGGTCCAAAGCCCTCTTCTGTCCTCTGAGGGCATTGCATGACTCAGGTGCACTTACATACATGCAGGCATAACACTCATACACATTAAATAAAAATTTTAAAAAATGACCTTTGAGGCAAAAGGGAAAGGCACACTAACTGCCACTTTTTAGTATTTCAAAGAAAATGGTAGGACATTTTTTCAGAAAGTCACCTACTAAAAATATGAGATATCACCGGGTGATAATCCCATATTTTAATCCCAGAATTTGGGACGCAGAAGCAGGCGGATCTCTGTGAATTTGAGGCCAGTCTGGTGTACATAGTGAGTTTTAGGCCAGCTGGAGCTACAGGAAGACCCTGTCTCAAAGAGACAAAAAAAATGTATATATCTATATATAGATATATAGATATATGAGATATCACAAACAATTTTAAGGAAAACTGAAAACATGAGTAAATTAGGGGCTGGACAGATGTTTCGGTAGCTAAGAGCACTGGCTACTCTTGCAGAGGACCTAGGTTCAGTTCCCAACACCCTCATGGCAGCTAAGCACTGTCTGTAACTCCAGTTCCAGGGTATCTGACACTCTCTTCTGACCTCTACAGGCATTGAAAGTATGTAATGTACTTGCACACATGCAGGCACTCATACACATAAAATAAACATAAAAAAAAACATGAGTTAATTAATCCCTTTAATCCTAGCTCTTGGGAGGGAGGGGCAGGCAGATCACCATAACATTGAGGCCAGCCTAGGATGGTCTACATAGTGAGTTCCAGGCCAGCTGGGGCTATGTAATAAGACCCTGTCTCAAAAAAAAATTAAACAAAAAAGAAGGAAGAAGGAGGCAGAGGAGGTGCAATGATGCGCACCTGTAATACAAGGGAGTAGAGGCAGGGGGATCAGGGGGTCATATGCATTCTCTGATATGTAACAAGTTTGATGCCAGCCTGAACTATGTGAGAATCTTGTCTCAAACAAGTAAAAATTCCCTACACTTTTTTGCCACCCCTCTGGACCATACTCACCCTATACCCCCTAATACACAGAGTCCTTATTTTAAAAAGGCACACTTTGCTGGGCATGGTGATGCACACCTTTAGTCCTAGCACTCAAGAGGCAGAGGCAGAGGCAGAGGCAGGGGCAGGGGCAGGGGCAGATCTCTGTGAGAGTGAGGCCAGCCTGGTGGCCAGTTGGAACTACAGGGAAACCCTGTCTTATCTTATAAAACAAAAAAACTAAACAAAAGACTCTCTTTATTAGACATTCCCTTCATGACCCACCTAATTGATTCCATAACCCATTATATGAATCTAAGATTCTAAAACATGCACAGAGCTTTTCTGTTAACATTTAAGTACCTTTGCCTCAGTACCACGCTTTCAGACCATGGGAGCTGAATCAGCATGTGATCAATGACAAAGTCAGTCAATACTCTGCATTCTCATGGACTGTATGATTAGTAGGGGGCATCACTTGACCTGAGTCAGTAACCCAAGGATCTCGGCAGGAGCATCTAGAAAAGAAACTGTGTGTCCCATTGGACCTGGTAATGGTCTAAGCATGTAAGGGAAGAGCTTCTTAAGAGCATTGGCTGCTCTTTCAGAGGACCCAGGTTCCAGTCCCAGCACCTATATGGTGGCTAACAACAGTCCTTAACTCCATTTCCAGGGGATCTGATGCCTTCTTCTGAGCCCCACAAGCACTGCATGACACGAATGTACTTACACATATGCAGGCAATACACTCATATACATAAAATAAAAATAATAAATAAAAATTTTTAAAAAGAATGGAGTCGATACAGAAGAAGGAGCCTGAGAAATGGAGAGGGAAACACAGGTCCGTTGTTCTGTGAACCTTGAATCCAGCCTGTCTTGAAGCCAGCCTGACCCTTGGTCTTCCTGTTCCCTGAGCTAAGGCAGGCCCCATGTTTGAGAGTTTCATTTTGCTTTTTTGAATAGTGATGTTTGTTTATGTATGACTTGCCATCAAAAGAGTCCTAACTGACACACAGTATAAACACAAGCTCTGCTCTTCAAATTCTCACCCAAGTTCTCACCACTTCGACATCACACCAGTTCAGAAGAGTCTCATAACCAGGTGTGATGGCACACACCTTTAATCCCAGCACTCAGAGGCTGAACTCACTCTGTGAGGCCAGCCAGGGCTACACAGTGAGCCCGTGTGTGTGTGTGTGTGTGTGTGTGTGTGTGTGTGTGTGTGTGTATGTGTGTGGTAACCACAGAGAGAGAGAGAGAGAGAGAGACTAACCGATCTGACTGATTCTATCTTCCTTATACATAGACTGGAATCTACCCTGGAGTTCAGACATGCTGGGACAGACAGGTATCAGATGCCAGCAGTGTGTTTGCATAGGAGCTCCCAAAATAGCTAGAGCCAGGCCCAGAAAGCTTCATCAAGAGAAGCTCCAGGTGGTAGGGCAGGGGGGATTTAAAGGAGAATTAGCATCTGTCCTCGGATCTATCATCTCCTCTCTCAACTGACTCTATGGAGAGGACAAGAGCATGGACAAAATTGAGGGGCCTATTTTGGAGAGAGGCCTTCTATCCTATTTCAAAGAAAAGCATGGCTCTAGACCCTTGAGAATTCCCTCATGGGTTAGTTTCTATTGAGCGCCTGCTCTGATCTCGTTCAGTCCCAGGCACTGGGGAGGTAGCAATGAAGAAGGAAGCCACTGTTTCTATGGGGCAGGTATTCTAAGGACACGAGTGGGGAATGGAAATTGACTGGCCGAACAGGTAAGCATGTCACTCATTGGAGAACAATGAGTACTAAAAGGAAAAATCACCCTGGTGGGGCAGAGAGGGAGGCCAGTGTGGTGATCTGGAATGAATGCTCTTGGTTGCAAGTGCAAAGATCAGGGCAGAAGAACACAGGACTATAAGAAGTGGGAAATGGGGGCTGGAGAGATGGCTCAGCAGTTAAGAGCACTGGCTAGTCCTTCACAAGACCTGGGTTCAAATCCCAGCACCTACATGGCAGCTAACAACCATCTGTAACTCCAGTTCCAGGGGATCTGATGCCCTCCTCTGTCCTCCAAAGGCACTGCACAACTGGGTTCGATTCCCAGGACCCACATGGCAGCTAACAACCATCCATAACTCTAGTTCTAGGGGATCCACTGCCCCCTTCTGACCTCCATGGGCTTTATACGATATGGGTTTATTTACATATGTCCAGGCAATACACTTACACACACAAAATAAAAAATAATAAATAAAATATTTAATTTTTAAAAATTAAAAAAAAACCCAACAACTCCTGAGTGAGTTCCTCAGCCTCAGTTATTGACATTTGGGTACTAGTGATGCTGTGTTAGGACTACTAAACATTGGGGATATACAGCATCTGGTCTCCACTCATCATATGCAATAGCATTATCACCCCCCTCATATACACATACCCAATTTCTGACAACCCAAAATGTGGACACTGTCAAATGCCCCCTTGGGGCAAAGCCACCCAACTGAGAAACTACTGCATAGCAGCATTTGGGCTGTGGCATTAGCTAAGAGGGGACTTTAGTGCCCACTGGAAGTATCAGTCATACAGAGTAATGTGCCCAGGATGTGGGTGGCAAGAGGGGGGCAGAATAATGAATGAGGGAAACGTTGCCAAAGCAGAAAGGGAGTTTCAAAAGACAAAACCAGAACCCCATAGTAATGGACTAGTACCTGACCAGTGTAGTCTGTGAAACACTCTGAGGGCTCTGAGACTTTGGCTCTCTTTAAGAGAGCAAATGGTAGCAAGAGACCACAAAAAAAAAAATGTTCATTGCTTTAAAAATTTTACTTTTATTTTATGTGTATGAGTGTTTTTGTTTGCATGTAAGTGCACCTGTGTTGTGCAATGCCCATAGAAGCTAGAAGAGGGCATTGGATGCCCTGGAACTAGAGTTAAGGATGGTTGTTAGTCGCTATGTGGGTGCTGCTCTTGGTCCTCTGCAAGAGCAGCCAGTGTGCTAACCACTGAGAAATCTCTCCATTTCCAAGCTCATTGCTTTTCATGTAATCTCTGTACCCAGAGACTAAAGACACCTGCAGACACCCAGATTAAACTTGAAATATCCATCCCATAGCCTTGAATCTTGAGCAAAGGCTCGAGATTACGCACTGCCATTCTCCCAATCTCAAGTACATTTACTTACAGCCACAGAGTATAAACTCCAGAAACTCAGTGTCTCTGGGGCACAGTGTAGTGTGTGCACATGGGGACACATGCTGAGAGAGATTGAGAAGGTGTTTTCTGGGCAAATTGGGTCAAGAGTCTGTGGAGGCTGGAAGATTAGTTCTTGAAGAAGAGGCTTTGAGGCCAGGTGTGGTGATGCACACAAGAGAGTAGAGCTTGGTGACAAGAAGCAAGGGACTGTGGGAATTTTATTTAATTTTGTTGTTGTTATTGTTATTTGTCGTTTTGAAACAGGGTCTCCCTGTAGCCACAGCTGACCTGGAACTTACTATGTAGACCAGGCCAGCCTCGATCTCATAGAGATCCACCTGCCTCTGCCTCCCAAGTGCTGGGACTAAAGGCATGTGCCACCATACCCAGCTTTTTGAAAAATTTTTAAAATTATATTTATTTAGTTATTTGGTTAGTTATTTCTGTGTGTGGGGGGGTGCATATGTGAATGAGTGCCACAGCACACATGTGGAGGTCAGAGGACAACTTTTGGGTGCTGTTCTCTCCTTCCACTCTGTGGGTTCCAGGAATGGAGCAGAGGTTGTCAGGTTGGCAGTAAGCACCTTTACCCACTCAGCCATCTCACCAGCTCAACCTTGGGAATTTTCTTTCTTTCTTTCTTTCTTTCTTTCTTTCTTTCTTTGGAATATTGGGAACACTGGAGGAGTGGGAGGGTGAGGGAAGTGGTATAAATGATAAAAATTCAGTACTCATGTATGAATTTCTTTTTTATTTATCATTTTTATTTTATGTGTATGAGTGTTATACCTGCATGTAGGTAAATGCACCCATGTCATGCAATGCCTGTGGAAGACAGAAGAGGCTGTCAGATCTCCTGGAACTGGAGTTACGGACAGTTGTTAGTTGCTATGTGGGTGCTGGGATTCAAACCTGGGTCTTCTGCAAGAACAGTCAGTGTTCTTAACTGATGAGCCATCTCTTCAGCCCCAGCCTTGGGAATTTTCTAAAGGAATCAGAGTCATTTATTTGCCATGTTCTGATTGGTCTCATATGTTGAAGGCTAAGGTGCTGGAGTGTAAAGAGAATTGCTTTGTCTACAGTCATGCCACCCCGGTATGTGCCAGATCTCATCTGATTTCGGAAGCTAAGCAGGGTCAGGCCTACTTAATACTCTTTGAACCCTCTAAGCCTATTAGGAAAGTAGAAAAGGATTTATACACAGGCAGCCCGAGGACACTGAAAACTGTAACCAGTAGTTGTGTTACTGGATAAGTCACCAAACCTCTCCTAGGCAGCATTTTCTTACTGGTAAATTGACAACATCACTGGCGTACTGACACTGGCTCATAAATAGTGCTCAGTCAGTGCCAGAACTCTTCCCTGTAGCCCTTGTGTGCTGAACACAGCTCTGATGGCATGACATGGGAGGCAAAGTAATGGCCTTTCTAACCACTGGAACCTAGATCACCTTGGAATGTTCAGGTAGGCCCAGTGTGTTCACAGGTGTCCTTACAAGTAGAAAAGAGACCTAAAAGAATCAACAGATGTGATTCTAAAGACATGCTCAGGAAAATTCAAGTGTCAGTTTGGGAGATGGAGGGAGGGAGAGGCTGTGAACCAAGGAATGTGGGCAGCTTCTAGAAGCTGTAAAGAACAAGGAAATGCCCTCTCCCACTGCCCTCAGAAAGCAACATAGTTCTGCCAGCACCTTCACCCAATGAGACCATGTCAGGCTTCCAAACTACAGAAATGGAAGATGAGAAGTTTGTGGTCAATTATTGTAGCAGGAACAGGGAATTGGCATATCTGGCAATATGGAAATTTTCCCATCATGCTTCCTGGACCATGCACTGGAATTCATCTACAGTGCTCTTAGGTCCCCCAGGGATACAACAGTGACTTCTATGCTTCAAACTCATTATGTGCTTAGGTTAATGGGAAGACATGGAGTAAAGGTTGTAAACTGGGTTGTTGCGCCAACCTCAGTGTTGGAGAAGAACTGACCACTGTTAGCAATTCCATGGTGGCCAAACTGAAGTGTGAATGTCCACACATGGCAAGGAGACAAGCCTCAGGCCACCTGGGCCAGAGAGGCTCGGATAAGATCTGTCCATCTGATCCTCACACGAGTGTTCTGCACAAACCTCCTCAGCTTTCCAAGTTGCTTTCTTCTTCATCTGACTCTAGTCTTTATGTGCCACCGTTCTTCACTAGAAATATTGATTTACCTTAGGATGTCATGAAAAACTCCCTAGGTCAGGTCTTTGATAAGATAAAACTTCAGAACATTCATGGAACCCAGTCTGACCCCTTCTCACAGATCCCTCCCATCTCAACCTCTGTGGAGCCAGGAGAACGCTGGGAAGGGAAATGTCAGATCGCAGACACATTTCCCCAGTGGTACATGAAATAAAATGAGATGAGGTGGCACTTACTATGAATGTGAGGGTGGCCCTCCTTCTCAACTCTTGCCTCCTCAGCCCCTTAAGAAGGGCTCCCCACATTCCTATCCTCCCCTACTGCTTTATTTATTTTCCCCATAGCACTGAATTCCAACACACGATATGCTTTTTAAATCCATTACCCTATACTTAGAACTTAGCATAAAAGCATGGACTTTTGTCACTATTCCACAGTGCCTAGAACAGTCCCTGGCACTTAATATATCTTCCATAAATACTTGCTAAGTTAAGTTAGAAAAAGTTCCCTTCTGTGAGCATATGTTTGTGTAATACATTGGCAGTAATAACAAATAACAAGCCTTTTTTAGACCCTGATAAATAAAAAGTAACTCTCTTAGTGTTCTAATTTGCTTTCTGTTGCTATGATAAAACACTGGGAAGAAAAAAGGTTATTTTAGCTTGCAACTCCCAGGTCACAATCCATCACTGAGGAAAGTCAGGGCAGGGACTCAAGGCAGGAACCTGGAGGCAGGAACTGAAGCAGAGACCATGGAGGAACGCTGCTCACTGGCTTGCTTCTCCTGGCTAGCTCAGCTAGTTTTCTCTTTTTTTAAGTATTTTATTTATTATTATTTTTATTTTATGTGTATGAGTGTATTGCCTGTATGTGTGTTTGTGCACCAGTGTTGTGTAATGCTCACAGAGGTCAGAAGAGAGCATCAGAGTCCCCTGGAACTGGAGTTAGGGAATGTTGTTAACCACCATGTGGGTGCTGGGAATTGAATTCAGGTCCTCCGCAAGAGCAGCCAGTACTCTTAACTGCTGAGCCATCTCTCTAGCCCCTCAACTACTTTTCTTATACAGCTGAGGCCACATGCCTAGGGATGGCACTAACCACAGTGGGCTGGGCCCTCCTGCATCAAGTACCAATTAAGAAAATGCCTTACAAACAAAATCGCAGGCTAATCCAATGCAGGAAATGCCTTACCAGAGGGTCCTTCTTTCTAGGTGTCTCTTGTTTATTTCAAGTTGACCAAAACTAACCAGCACAGGTATCATATATACTTTTTCTTATTGTGTGGTATATATGTGTGGATGTACAAGTCTGCATGTTCGTCCAGTTACACTTGTGTTCACATGTGTATGGAGGCCGGAGGTCAACCTGAGGTGTCGTTCCTCACTGGGACAGACCTGGTTTCACTGATTTGACTGGGCTGGCTGGCCAGTGAGCCCCAGGGATCCTCTGGTCTCTGCCTTGCCAGTGCTGAATTACAGGTATGCATGGGTACTCTTGGTCTTTTCCATGGGTGCTGGGGATCTAAACTCAGGTCTTCATGCTTGCATAGCAAGCACTTCATCACCTGAGCTATCTTCCCCAACCTCATCTTTTAAACTTTACATAATTACTCTTTAATTTTACTGGGTGATGAATTCCAAAGGTCTTAGACTAATTGGTCTCAGAAAAGGGATTTAGTGTAAAGCTAAGCTTGGTTTTAATGAGGTTCAAACTGTGTCACCTGGGGCAAATGTCTCTAACCCTCAACTTCTTCACCAGCAGCTCTGGCATAGCCGTGCTGATTTCACAAAGGTTTCCTATAAAATAATTGAGAGGATCCTATGTGTAAAGCCAGGATCCAGTGCACAATGAGGACAATAGAATATATAAATAACACTTATCATTATGGCTTGACTATGGCTGAGGCACACTCACATCCACCCAGGCCTTGGCTCTAAAGCTAACTTTGACTTTGAGCTCTTTGCTCTAGTCAAAGTGCCCACAACTGGGGTCAAAGCCAGACACAAGCCACCCACAGGCAGTTTCCTGACATTCAAAGAGTTATTCTTAACCCAGGCCTGCATCAAATTCTACTCCCTAGCTATAAATATGAAAGACTACATTGAGAAATTTCACCGCACTGCTTCCAAATTATCGCCTAACTTCTAGAACCCTCTCAAAAGAATATGTTATAGATGAATTCCTTTCTCAATTTAACTAAGAAATAGAAAAATAATGTTAAGAGTCATTACCAAAAAGATATCCCTCAGAAACGATGACAAAACAAAGCATGGGTCAGCAAGGAGACAGGAAGCATTTAACAGCTATCCAAATCACACACACCTTCAATGTCTTATCTTTGCCTTCATTTATGCACAGCGTTGCCTTTTATTGGAGTTTACACCATTGTAGAATTGTATTAATAAAGGAAAGTGAATAAACTGGGAGATGTGGAAGGAGAAGAAAGGAAAGGGCCAAGGTGAGGTTCTGCTCTTTAGCTCTGAGAAAGACAGAGCTAAGACAAAGCAAAGAGTTCTCAATGAAAAGTCTAGGTTTTAGCTATTCAGGGAATGAAGAGCAGACAGACAAGGAGCAGGAAGGACTGGCCTTCAGTTCTGCTATATGCTGCCATGTCCTGGGTCTCCATTTGTCTAATTCCATGCAACCCAAAGCATGGGGTCCTGTACCTTCAAAATGACCCCCCAAATTTTAAGGATACAGCTAGACTGCCAGTTGCCTTCCAGTATTGTGTCCTGCCTTTAGTTTTTGTATCTGAATCTTGGTTTTTAGCTTGGCATTTTTCTGCTCGGCTAAAAGCATTTCTCTGATTCCCTTGTGGCTGCATGTAGCGATGTAACTTAGTTGCCTGTAGACGGCAAGATTTATGTGATGCAGGGAAATTTCCCTAAGGGAAAAAACAGTAGGTTCTTCTTTTCCTCTGTCTTGACACCTAGAATGTCTGGTCTATAGAGTCTAAGGCCACTGGGGGCATGTTCCAGTAGCAGGCTCCTGGCACAAGAGTAAGCCTGGGTCCTTGAAGACAAACGGGGCTGCCTTTCCATGCCTGGAGTGAAATAAGTATCTATCTTGTTTTTAAATCACTCTTGTTCAGTTTTCGTCTTCGTAGTTGAACCTTCCTTCAGATACAGGAAACAACAGAGGATTGCTGTGGTTTGGATATGAAAATTTGGTCCCTAGTATGATGTTAGGAAGTGGGGGGAACCTTCAAGAAGTGATGGCTAGACCAGGCCTGGAGGTACACGCCTTTAATCCCAGCAGAGGCAGGCAGATCTCTGTGAGACTGAGGCCAGCCTGGTCTACATTGAGATTTCCAGGCTAGCTGGGGTTACAGAGAGTTTCTTTCTCAAAAACAAACAAACAAACAAGCAAACAAACAAACAGGTGAGGGCCTGTGAGAGATCATTATGTACCTTGCCCTGAGAAGGGATTAGGCAATTCTCAAATGACTCTGGCAGGTTCTTACTAGAATTGTTATCAAAGAAGCAAACCTGGTCATTCTCTTGCTTTGACTTCATTTCCCACATTTGAGTTCTTCCTCTCAAATGTGCTCCCACTACTGTCCTGCCATCTACCTTGAACCTTCATCAAAGCTGTGCCAGTGCTGACATTATACTCTTAGATGTCATTAGATCTTGGGTATTTTGTTATAGGGACAGAAAATAAACTAATACAGAAACTTTAAAAAAAAAAAAAAAAAAGGCAAGGCCGGGCGTGGTGGCGCACGCCTTTAATCCCAGCACTTGGGAGGCAGAAGCAGGCGGATCTCTGTGAGTTCAAGGCCAGCCTGGACAGCTGGGGCTACAGGGAGATCCTGTCTCAAAAAAAAAAAAAGGCAAGCTACTATATAAGAAAATATCAGATCAAAGAATTATCTTGTTGGTTTGGCTGTTGGTTGTGTGTTTGTTTGTTTTGGGGACAAGGTCTTGCCATACAACCCAGTGTGTGTATAAAATGTATGTGTATGCAAGTACACACAAGCCATATCATGCATAGGGAGGTCAGAGGACTTTCCAAAATTGGTTCCTTCCTTCTACCGTGGGTTCTAGGGATTCAACTCAGGTCATTGGGTTTTCATGGCATCTCAAGCCATCTCAGAGCCCAGTACTGTCTTTTAAATAGAATTTTTTTCACTTATCCAAAAAAACTAATCAGCACCTGCTTGTGGCAAGCAAAGGACAAACAGCTTCTGCCCTGAGGAGCTAATGCTGGTAGTGCTTTATGAAGAGCTCATTAAATTGACTATGTCTTGTTTTTCTGAAGGGCTTAAGCAGGGACTCTAGTTAATTTTGCATCACTGTGACCAAATACTTGAAGGAAAGAACTCAAAGTGGGGGGTATTTTGAGTCATGGTTTCAGGGGATTCCAGTGCATAATATTACAGGGAAGGCACTGCAAAGCAGCAGCATCCATGGCAACAAGAGTGTGAGAGGAAAGCTGTTCACATGGTTACAGACCAGAAGATGAAAAAGTACTAAAACAGGGGCCAGGCTATAACCCTCGGATGTCCACCTCAAGTGACCTAATTCTGCCACCTCAGTCCCACCTCCTATAGGTTCCACAGTGTCCCAAAATAACACCAAAATAATGCCACCAGCTCAGGGCAACCATTCAAAACAAGATCCTGGGGCAGGGACTTTCAGATTCAAACTGCAGCAGAGACTGATGCTGGTCAATATGTCAAGTTTGGGGACTACTGTCCAAGTGGAACTGCAGATCCATAAACTCAAATACTGCTCAAATGTTTTCTATAGATTTTTTTTTTTTTTTGGTGTTTTTGAGACAGGGTCTCCCTGTAGCCCCAGCTGGCCTGGAACTCACTATGTAGACCAGGCTGGCCTTGAACTCACAGAGATCCCCCTGCCTCTTCCTCCCGAGTGCTGGGATTAAAGGCCTGCGCTACCACGTCCAGCTCAAATGTTTTCTATAGATTTGGTAAACACTGTGCCTCATGCGTTAATTGCTTTTCAAGTGTTGCTAAACTCAAAGAAGGAAATTTATTTAAAAACATTGCTGAATTCTCAATAGTGTTTTCCCAAATATTTTTTTCTTTTTAGTCATTTATTCTCCAGTCTCTAAATACTTAAGATTTGGGGCCATGCTGTGAAATGCTAAAATTTTGAATGTTCTTTGTCATCAAAATGGTTGACAACTATGATAGAATAAGCACAGTTTATTAGTTGGTAATACTTCTCCAAACAGGAACATTTAGGTTTCTCTGGTGGCTGTGGTTCTCTAGAAGTGCGATACACAGTTAGTCCAGCAATCTTCCTTCCCTAGACAGAGCCTTTGTGGAGCCTCAAGGGCTTAAGCCATAACAGAAAGGGAAGTCATCAAGAGTGAGCCATCTCTCTGTCTCACAGAGGAGGCCAGTCTTTATTTCCAACATGCGTATCACTGTGTCCAAAGCTGGGATCCACACTTTAGTCACCTATGTTTAGTGGACTTGAAAAAGAAGCATTATAATACCTGGAGTAAACACTGCAGACTCCCTGCCGGACATCCATCTACCCACTTCTTCCACCTTACAGAACCCAGATTATGCTCGGGTCCCACTTTCCTTCTTGGTCCCTCCCAGCCTCTTGGATAGTATGTCTGTTGAAAGAACCATCCCTGCCCATTGCCAGTGATCAATTCAGACATAATTTGGCCATAGAACCATCTGGGAGGTTTACATGGAAGAGGACGGGGCCCTGAAGAGATCAATTCTTCCTGGTCTTCCAGAGAATTCCTACAAGACTCAGTTTGCCATCTTCCTCCACATGTTGCTGTGTGAGACCATGCCTGGACCAGCTGTGGTGAGCCTGCTGTTGCCTGAGGGTGGGTGGGTGGAAATCAGCTGAACCTTGAGTCACCAGCCCAGGCACTGTCATAATGTGAGGCCTGATTTCCTTACCATTTAATTCAGTATTGAACTGAGCTTTTACTGCTACATCCCTGACAGAAGCCCCATCATCCAGCACCACTGAGAAAAGCCAGTCAGGAACATCCTCCCATGGGGGTCTTTTCATCCCATTACCCCCCCAAGTCACATGGGCTTTTTTCTTTTCATGCCTATCTTTCTTATCCAAGAATTAGTAGGAGTCATTGAATCCTTTTTCCAGTTTTTCATGTTAGTTAACACTGACTTTCAAAATTAAGTTTTCCAATGTAAAGTTCTTAATATAGAGACCCTGTCAGTTTCTCCTTGTTGAGTGTCCATTTTCTAACCTATTTACAGACTTCCCTGTCCTCAGGGATTCCTCTGGACTTGCCTTTGGCAAGATCAAATGGTATTAATCCACAGGAGTTGGAACAGGTTGGTGGAAGACTAAGACAGTGTGCTGAATGGGGCTGGAGAGATGGCTCAGGGTTTAAGAGGTCCTGCAGAGGACCTGGGTTCAGTTCCTAGCACCCACCTGGCAGCTCATAACCATCTGTAGCTCCAGTTCCAGGTATTCCAACTCCCTCTTCTGGCCTATATGGTACCAGGCACAGATATGGTACACAGAAACTCATACACACAAAAATAAAAATAAATATATTAAACCAAAACAAAACAAAAAAACCCACGTTGAAGACCTCTACCTCTGAAGCCCATGTGTTTAAAGGGATGAGTTGCTGAAGAATCCTCTGCAAAGGCCCAAGCATGGGCATGCATCCTCACTCTAGAAAAGCAGCACACAGCCCTGGAGGCAGAGTTGATGGACTGATGAGATACCTAAGCACAGTCTGCACACTGGGTTTAAGGAGTGGAAGAACATGTGAGAACCTCCTGTGGGTCTCTCTTCTAGATATCCTGATTCCTCTGTGCAGCTCAGCAATAGAAAGAGGATTCCCCCTACAAAACAACCTGGGGAACTGAAAAACAAACTAAGACAGCACATTGGTGAGAACATTTCCAACCTGTGTGACAAGTGGACAGCCTGTTCTGATTGTGTCCTCTCAGAGAGAGAGCACTGAGATGGCCACGAAGCAGCGAGCAACACCAGAAACCCCCTTCCAGTGAAGAACCTGTGGTGTGGTATGGCCTTGGGTTAGTGGAGGTTCCGTGAACCCTAGTAGTCTAAGGATAGACCTGCTGATCTTTGTAAGTTTCCTCTGCCATGCCACAGCTGGTCAGTTTTTTACAAATTCTTCTCTGTTTCCCAGAGTACATTCCTTGAGATATCAGGTTAACAAAACAGATAACTGGTGTCCCATGAAAACAGTGACAATAAATGTATATGTTTAGGCAACTTTTCATTAAACAAAAGTAAGCCCATTCCTTGGGGAATGGCCACAGCCTGGAGGCTTAAAACAAGAGAACTTGATTTCCTCATGGCCCTGGAGGCCAGAGGGGGAATGGGGGGAACCGAGGTGGCATGGTGGCAGAGCTGCTTCCTGTTGGCATCCCTTTTCTCTTCTAGGGTCTAGTGGCAGCCACATTCCTTAGTGTTCTCTGGCTGGTGGTAACATCATCTCAGGCTCTGCTCCATCTTCACATTGTGTGTGTGGTATCACACTGAATCTCTGTGCCCCACCCATAAGGTTACACATGATTACATTCACAGCCCATTCTGATGATATGGTGCACGTGATCCCGAAATATGCCACCTCTGCTTACAAAGAACAGCAGAGACAAGGTCTCCCCACATACCTCTCCACCCATCATTCTTCCTGAAGGCAGACCTGAAAACCAAAGAAGGGGTCCCTGATCTTTCCCCAAGACAAATCATAAGATCCTCGAGTAAAAGGTGCCATCCAATATACGAAGGAAAGGAACATCCTTCTGTGATGCCATAGGAACACAAAAGAATATGAGCAAGCAGTCTTACTGGTTTATTGCCATTAGATCAAGTCCTTTTGTCCTATCACACTTTTCTGACTGTTCCCTCTTCAGCAAACACAGCATGAAACTGTTTCTATAGGTCTTCACTTCCTTCAGAGAAAAGATCCCTTACAAAACTTAGATTAAGTAAATATGTACACTTTTTTTTGTGTTAATCTACCTTTTGTCATAGGGGCATAGGAAAAAGTTTAAGGAGAGAAAAATATTTTTTGCCTTTCTCACATGATATTCAGGATAAACAAGTATTTTCAAGGTCTTTGACTTAATCTCATCTTTGTCATGTAATAGTCACTCTTTTGCCATGTGAAGTAATATTTGTAGGTTCTGGGGATTAAGACTACCATCCTAGCTTTGGGCCACCATTCGATTCATTATACTTGATAAACAGGTTTATTTGCCACAGGGCTTCATACAGCCTCTAATTTGCTGCACACGCTGTGGCTCTCCAACAAAAGTTTGTGGCACGGAGCATTGCCCAAGCTTACCTAGCCCAGGTGCCTTCCTAGAATGAGTTTAGAGAGGTGGTTGGCTATAGTTTAGGTCTCTTCCAGGTCCAAATGTTCATGAATCACCTCTTGCATTTTACGTGCTTCCCTTAAACACTTCCAAATGCATTCACCCAGTGTTTCTCCTACCCCTGTCTGTACACGCATTTCATAAGATGAGCAGAAGGTGAGCTAGCCAACATCCCTGTAGCATACTCTCCAGGTCTTGACTAGAAGAGCCTGCCTCACAGAGGGCCATGCCATGAAGGACCAGAACTGGACATGAAATTAGCTTTACAGTTAGACCCTCAGCCGTAAGACACGAGAAGTTCCTGTTATACCTGTGCATCACCAGAAAATACACAAATGACTTTGTCTTTTATTTCTAGAACACATTATCATGATCTGTTGTTGTTGTTTTAGTTTGTTTGGTTTGGGGTGGTGGTAGTTTTATTGTTGTTTGTCTGTTATTGTTGTTGTTGTTTGAGCTGTACCAGAGGGATTTCCCTAACAACCAAATTGTCAACTCAATATTTGTGATTTGCTATGAAAATTCCAATCTAACAGAGGAGGCCCAAAGGAATGAATTCAGGATCCAGTCCCCTTTTAGAGTCCCATTGGCCTTCAGCTCCTGGTGATTGAATCTTCCAAAAGATTTCCTATCATGGTAATTTTCATTCTCTGGGTTCTTGTATTCTCTAAGAAGTCGACCTTGCTCACAGTGTCCTTTCCTTAGCTTCTTCTGTCTCCATGTGGTAGGATTGGAAGGCAATTTTTCTAGGACCTTCTGGTTCTTGTGGAAAAGGCAGGGCGGTGGGTAAGGGCCATAGTTGCTGCATTCTGCGGATCATTCCTCACTTCTGGCACCAGTTACCAGTTACTTTGATTCCACTTCAACTTCGTCAAAGTTTGAATTGGGTAACATTTAACCTAATCCTTTCTAATTTAAAATTTTATTTATTTATTTTTACTTTTTATGCATATAAGTATTTTGCATCCATGTCATGCAAAGCCTGTGGGGGTCAAAAGAGGATGTCAGATCCCCAGGAATTAGAGTTACAGATGGTTGTTAGCTACCATGTGGGTGCTGGAAACTGAACCCAGGTCTTCTGCAGGAACAAGCAGTGCTCTTAACTGCTGAGCCATCTCTCCAGCTCCTCTTTTTAATTTTTTGAAACATGAAATCACCGAAACCTAGTTAATTTTGACACATGGAATCACTGAAATATAGTTAATTTAACCTTAAATGGGAAGGCTGGAATCTATGGCTTTAATGGACTGTTGACATTGGTTCCATTAAAACTTGCCTTTACCAAAAACCTTTTACAGGCAGGAAGTCTGCTGGGGAAAACTTTCCTCACTGTTGCCCTTTGCCCTCTACAGGCCCCTGTGGACCCAGCTTTTATGAATATGACCCTTAGAGCTAAAAAGCTACAGCCCCAGAGAAGCAGCAGGTGATGGCCAACCTGAATGAGCACTTCAGTTCTGGTGGGAGGGTCAAGTAACATACATAACAGGAGTCCTTGGAAGAAACTTCCAAAAAGCCTTCTGAAATTCCTAGAAGTCCTCCCTTCTAAGGACTTCTAGAAATAAGTGCTTTTGTATACAGACTAAAATCTGCATTGCATAGAAGAATTTGGAGAACAAAATTCTTGGATTGGGGAGATTCTGGAGGATTCTAGGGACTCTGATAATCTTAAGAGGTAGCAACAATAAGAGAGAGGACCAACTGTTGGGTTCATGGTTGCTGGAAATGTTTTCCAGAATTTTCATCAAAATTAATAGAGATTTATTTAGACTCTTGTTTATTTTGTTTCCTAGTTATATTTCCTAAATTTCAGCTTGTTCTATCTGGTTTAATAGTTTTCCAATGAAGTCAGATAAGGATTTTAAAATTTAGCTAAAAAATTGAGACATATACATATGTATTTTACATAGTGACAATTTTATAATGCTAAAGAAAAATTATGGCACCTATTTAATGAAACTGCCAGATAACAAATCATATAAAACAAACTCCTATTCAAGAAAAAAAATCATCTTCCATTTTTCAAACTATATTCCACTTCTAAGAACACTGAAAGTTCTCAAAGTGCCTCCATTTCTAAGGCTAAAATGCTTGACTTAAAACCCATCTGTATCCATTTCTTCAGGTTGTTGTAGCAAAGAACCCAAAATGGTGGTTTGGGGCAGAATTATATTATCTCACTCTTCTGGAAGTTAGAAGTATGAAACCAAAGTGTCAGTAGAGTTGGTTCCTTCTGGAGGTTGAGAAGCAAAACTATTCCATGCCTGTCTTTTAGCTTCTTATGGGTATCAGAAATCACTGGTGTTCCTGGATTTGTAGATGCATCACTCCAATCTCAACTCTAGCTTCACATAGCATTTTCTCTGTGTCTACATTTCATCCTTCTTACAAGGGCATAGTCATTGGATCAGAACTTGCCTCAATCCTTTATGACCTCATCTTACTTGATTTCATGAGCAAGGACTTGAACATATCTTTCTCTGTCATCTAATTCCACCTTCTATGCTATGTAATCAAAACTATCAAGGACCATCAAACCCATTTTACCTTTAATTATGTGTGTATGTGTGTATCTGTATATGTGTATATATGTGGGGATTTGCACATGTGAGTACAGGTATCTGAGGAGTCAGGAAGAGGATGATCCCCTAGAACTAGAGTTATAGGCAGTTGTAAACCTCCTGACATGGGTGTTGGGAACTAGGCTCAGGTCCTCTGAAGAAGCAGTGCAGATTTTTAACTGATAAGCCACTCCAGCATTCAAATTCATTTTCTATATTATAAACAAGATATTTACTTTTTTAAATAGGCTTACTGAATTCCAGAACTTAAACAGCAAATTTTATAATTGCAAATGCAATTACATTGTTCCACTTCCAAATTCCACTAATATAAATATAAGAAAGCTTTAAGTCATAAACTCAGAAGGAAAAGGCAAATATTAAAAGCTAGAAGCTGGAAAGACGAGCAAGTGCTTACTATCTTAGCTGACTCCAAGCAGAAGGGAGAAAAATAAAAATGTGACATGATTTACACACCTCTAACTCCAAGGAACTCGGAAACTGGAGGCACTAGGTAACTGTAAGGAAGAGAGAAGGGCTTTGTGGAAAACCTATGTATAAAGAAATTAGAATTCCAGAGTTTTTACCCAACACAGCAGAACTTAATGACTACCCTTCCTCCACCCTGAAAGAGCTTGTAGTTTTATTTTCTACTGAAAGCCTCTGTACTGTTGAAGAGCAATTGTGATTGGAGCTATTTAACAGAAAACATGCAGTATTAAATTACCAGGCTCCTTTTCCTGCTCACATAGGCACAAGCCCTCCAGATAGGAAATTATAAGAATCTGCTCAGTGGAATCTAATCACATATACCTCATTCTCAAAGGCCTAAAAACACACACAGCAAGGGCTCCCAAAGGGAATGACTCAGCCAGAGACTCTACAGTGAGCACAACAAACACCAAGCCTGAACATCACACATGAAATTTTCAAACTAACATCCTCATGTCGTTTCCTTAAATATAAGCAAAATCGCCAAGGGCCACCAGACAATTGAGGGAAATCCCCAAAGAAAAGCAGCAAAATAAACACTACAGGGAAAGAAAATCTCATTAGTGTCATCATCAGAGAAAGAGTATGCCTTAAAAATGAGAATGGGGAGTAGACTGGAGAGATAACTCAGTGGTTAAGAGCATTGGCTGCTCTTGCAGAGGACCTGGGTTCAGTTCCCAGCACCCACATGGCAGCTGACAGCTGTCCTAACTCTAGTTCCAAGGGATCTGGTGCCTTCTTTGACCTCAAGCGCATTGTATGACATGGGTGCACTTACATATATGTAGGCAATACACTAATACACATAAAATAAAAATAATAAATAAAAATTTTAAAAATGGGAATGAGGTGCTAAAAATTATTTCTAAAAGAGCATTTTTGAACTAAAAATAAAATAGGAGAAATGAAAAATTCAGTAGAAAGTTTCAAACATAATACTGAGGAAAAGAAAACCTCTTACAAAGTATAACAAAACCCCAAGAAAGATGGAAAATAGGAGAGAAAAGACAATGAAATTAAAGAAACAGTCTAAGAGAAAAAAGAAAAGACCTTGCAAAATGTTTCCATAATTGAAGCTATTAGATTTTTAAATAATTGGATCAGGATATCTTTCTGCCTCAAACGCCTTCCCAAGTATCTCATTATTGTTAGGAGTGAGTCCAAAATGCATAGCAGCCCACCTCATCCTGTGCAATCCAGCTTGCTCCTCCCCATTAATGCCCTGCTCTCTCCCCACTGGCATGATGCGCCAGTCAGAATGGCTGTGCCTCAAGGTTTGGAAAGTACCATTCTTCCTGGTACAAGGCATTTGCATGTGTTGATTCTTTTTATAGAAATGTTTTCCACACCAACCCCAACC
Organism: Nannospalax galili; assembly: GCF_000622305.1. NCBI lineage: Eukaryota > Metazoa > Chordata > Mammalia > Rodentia > Spalacidae > Nannospalax > Nannospalax galili. Next base: position 6,921,208 of record NW_008354281.1, read on the forward strand.
TGGTGAATCCTAAGTGAATTTTATTAGCGTACATATCCATACCTCATAGAAGTCTTGGCTCACCCTTAGATTAGCTCACAGTTGCCAGTTTTATTTTCCCACAGTCCCTGACATTTCTTTGCAGCATTTACAATCACAATCAATTAACTGTGTGAATCAGTGTATTATGTAGCTCTTCTACCTAAGTGCTTAATAGGGTAGCCACTGGCTACACTGGCTGTGTAAATGTGAAGTAAGTTTATATAGTATGAGAAACTCAGTTTCTCAGTTGCCTCATCTCCAGTTGTCCATAGCCACAGCCACTGCAGTGGACAGGACATCATCACAGGAAGTTCTAGAATTGGACAGCCCCGCTCCAGACTGCCAGATCCACCAATGCCCATCACAGACTTAACCTAAGTGCCTAGGGCTATGTCTGGCACTTGGAAAGTGCTCCCTGAATAATTGCTGAGTAGCAAAATTCATTCATTTATTTAAGGTCACTGTCCTGAGAAGACTATTACTCTAAACATAGCTCTGTCTCCTGAGTCCTTCAATAATATCTGTTTCTATAGCATCGTAAAGCAAAACCTAGGTGACAAAATAAGCATAGCACCACCCAGGGTATAATAGTGGACTTTGGTGACTTGTGAAGGTAAGAGGATTGCATCTTACCTCAATTACTAGACTTTCCTCCTCGCCGATGCACCAATCATGAGAACTTACCTAGATGTATATTTTCAGAGTCCATTTAGATGTATAGCATCCTAATGTGTTCTTTAAGCAAAGTTAGACTGCTTTGGGCATTGTAGGCTAGAAGCTCAGTTTAGATGCTGTACTTAGCATTATACACAAAAGGAAATTAAATAAATATGATTTTCTTTTAAGAAGATTATTAGTAAGCTTTCAAAGAGACACAAGCATGTCATTAATGGTTAATGTGTCCATTGAATTTGAACAAATTCAACAACCTGAGATACATTCAAGTATATTTAAGCTCTCTGGAGACTTTTAAAATAAAATAAAATAAAATAAAAACAGGTTTTTCAGGACAGTAGAATCAGTATCTCCACCTCTCCTCTGCTTGCCAGAAGAGAACCTCTTCTTCACAATAAGGTATCTGTCCTTGGGTTCCTCTCCTCACCCACACTTCTCCACTTTATGTCCTGGTTTAAGGAGGTTTCTAAAAAGGAAACATTCTAGAAGGCCTGAAAAAGTCTGAGGAGGCAGGTCTCCCTCCTGCTGTTTACCCAGAGTGGATGTTTAGCTTCTGGGTATGTCTCCCCCTTCTTCTTCTCTCAATCTCTGTAACAAAACAAGCAAAAGGCCACTCTGAGGCCTTCCAAGAGGAAAAGCCGAGACAAAGGTTATGGCAGCAGGTAGGTATACCCTAAGGACCAAGCAAGACATGGAGTGACAGAAGATTGCATTCTAAGTCCTTGAAGGACATTGAACAAAGATGATCTCCTCTTCTCAAGACACATCCTCATCCTGCACAGATGGAGTGTGGTCATTACCAGGAAACCAACAATGAACAGTCTCTTCAGGGGATAGAGGGCAACTGAATTGTTGAATTCGTATGCCAGGTGCATGTTGGGAGGCACACTGCGGTCACAGTAGCAGTCATCATAGGGGCTAACACCAACCAAGCACTTGCTAAGTCCTTTACATAATTATGCCCTTCAATATATACCTCAAAATTCCTCACGAGGGAGTTTATTATAAGAAAACTGTGGCACAAAGAGGGCAAGGGTCGGTCAGCTGTGTGGCCACATCTGCTGAGAGGGGGCATCCTGGCTGCACAGGGTTGCCACAGTATTTAACAGGTTCTACTATGCAGCTAGAACAATAGCCAGACAAAATAAGGAAGCTGTAAAAGTATTTGCTATACAAAAACAAATGCTCATCTTAAAGATTAGAAAATGCATTCACTTTGTTTGCTAACAAGTGGTGGGACTATAAGCAAGACCCTGAGGTTTTTAAGTCGTGACTTCCTCAAAACTGCAGGGTGAACTTGATCATCACATGCATCCCATCCAATCACAAGCTTCTTCTGACATGATTGCTATTTTAAATTTTCATTTCCTTTTTTAAGTTTTTCTCTTTGTTCATTTGTTTGTTTTGAGACAAGGTCTCAGGTAGCCCAGGCCGGCTTCAAACTCCTATATAGCTGAAGACAACCTAGAACTTCATCGTGAGTGTGCACATATACATGTGGATGTGGGTGCAGGTTTGCCTAGGTGCTTGCCTAGGCCAGAGGCTGATGTAGAGGATGTTTCATTATTGGCCTCCATGTTATCTTTTGGGGACAAAACTTCTCACAAGCCCAAAGTTTACAGATTGGCTAGACTGGCTAACCAGCAAGTACTGAGGATTTGCCTGCCTCAATGCCCTCTTGACTAGGCTTACAGAGATGAGGGCAGAGCTGGCTGATAGGTGTGTGCCAGATGACCAAACACAGGTCCTCATGCTTGCATGGCAGGCCCTTTACCTACTTAATCATCTCCCCATCTCCAACCTTGAACTTCTGACTCTCCTGCCTCTGTCTACCTCCTAAGTCTGGGAATATGCCTGGTTCATGCAATGCAAAGCTTCATATATACGAGGCAAGCACTCTACCAACTGAGTTATACCCGTAACCTGAACACAATTTCTTTGTAGTTTTTCCATCCCTTATTCCCTTTATGCGCATAACCAACTTAACAGGTGGAGAGAGGAGTCTGGAAAGGAACAGGGCATTCATAGTTGCCTTGGTGATAAGGGAGCCATACTGCCATTGGGTGGTGGTCATGAATTCTTAATGCTTACAGTGTATGCTGCAGTCCCACCAGTAACAATGGTTCCCCAGTGAAAAACTTCAGAAACTGGTGGAAATGACAAGATAAATCATAGAAAAAGGAAGGATTTCTGGTAAAGCCCTGCAGCCATCTCACCATGAAATCATGCAGATTGTCGCCAGACATCTAGGCTTCCACATGTTCCTACAGCTAAACAGCCATACAGCAGTCTGCAGGGAGCCATGCCTGAAGTCCTACAGTTTTGTAGCCAAGCAACAGTCTATTATTCAAATATGAGATGAATAACAAAATAGATAAAGGCCTCAGGAAACATTCACGGAGCTCCTGTTTCATTCAAGCTCTCATAAGGATTAGACAATAGATATGACATGATTTCTGTCCCTAAGACACTATGCTTCCAGTGGAAAGGCAGACCCGTACACATACACAAGGCTAACTATGCAGCCGTGGGAATAATGATTGAAAGAAAAAAGCTAGAATAAAGACATGGGGGAAGTAGTAGTTAATTCCACGTAAGGAAAGCCTAGGGAAGTTTTGCCGAGGGGTAGCTTTGGGTTGGACTTACACAGTGAGTACAATGAACAGAAGGTGTTTCACCTGAAGAAACTGGAAGACTTGAGAGAGAGAAAAGGGCATAAATCCCTCGAGCTTGGGGCGTGGAACTGGTAGAAAGTGAAGGCTACTAAGACAGTCTGAAAGAAGTCTAATCCATAAAAATGCTAGTCTAAGACATAGCTCAGTAGTAGATTGCTATGTTTGTCTGGAATGTACAAGGCCCTGGGTTTGACTTCCAAGAGTACATGCAACAAAAACAAAACACACACACACACACACACACACACACACACACGCACACGCACGCACAATGAGAGACTTGGAACAAAGGGAGCTGGTACAACTATGGAAGTCTGTTGTGCTGTAGTAATAAAGTCCTTCATTTCTGATACAAGAACTCGTGTCTCACCAGCATCCGTGAAACAGTGTCAGGTTAACTTACAGAGTAAAATCTAAGATCCCTCACAGTTCTCAAAACCACCAAGCTGTCATAGAAGCTTACCATGTCTCCACCAAAGAGTAGAGTCTAGTTACTCTCCCTTGGACTCTGGACAAGCTTGTGACTCACTTGTAACTTAGATCGCAGGTCATAAAAAGGCAAGGCAGCTCCACCTTACGAGCTGGGACAAGCCCTGAAAATCTGAGCAGCTATATAACAGGCTAGCTGTCTCAGGCTGCTGTGCCATGAGGAACCTGTACTGACCCCAGAAGGACCATACAGGGGAGCTCTGCCAGCCAGCCCAGCTGCTCCATCTGATGTCGGTGCCCCAGCAATTTTATTCACCAAATGACCTGAGGGAGTTTTGCTTTTCAAAATCCCTCAGTCATCTTCAAAGGATGAATATTAGCAAATAGTAAATATAACAAGAACAGGCCTCAAGATAAGAACATATTGCAAAAAGGAGAGAAAAGAACAATTTGGCAATAATCATATGCAAAGACAGCCACCTCACTCCCAGAAAGGTACAGTAAGACTAATGAGCGGCAATTTCTCACCTGTCAAAATAACAAAATCCAAAAGTTTGGCAATAGACGCACTCTGTTAGCAAGGCTAGGGAAACATTCTCATACACTGCTGATGAAGATGCAAAACAACACAAGTTCTGTGGAAAGAAATTTGACAAGATCCAGCACACTGCACTTGCATTCAGCCTTTGGTCCAGCCATCCCACTTTTAGGAAACTATCTAAATATACACTGATCAGATGAACAGACAGGCAGACAGGACTACTTGTTATAGCAAAAGACTGAAAGGAATGGTAGTGGCCATCAGTAGGAACTGGGTTAATAAACTGGAATAGACACTGAGCACCGTGTAGTTATTTTTTTAAAGACAGAATGAAACAAGAATCCAATCATCTCTAGGGTTCTTTGAGTGATCGCTGGAATATACTGCTAAGTGAAGAGGTCAAGATAAAGCAAAGTGGGGTTAGCAGTGTGCTACCTGTTAACTTAATAGAGAGCATTTAAAAAGCAAATAAACACACATATGTGTGTGTTTATTTACTTTTTAAAATGAATTGAGTGTAGTGGCATGTATTTGTAATCCTAGCACTGGGAAGCTGAGGCAAAAGGATCATGAGTTCTATGCTAGCCTGGGGTACTTCAAAAAGTCAAACAGCCTAACCTCCCAAACAGGACAAAAGATGGAATAAAGGGAGGAGGGAGGGAGCGGGGAGAAAGGGAAAGGATAAGCTACCAATGAATAGATGGTTATCTATAAGAGAATAAAATGAACAGAGTACGGTGGGCAGAGATGAAAGGCAGACTGTTTTTTTTTAAATATTTTATTTAGTGTTTTTATTTTATGTGTATAAGTGTATTGCCTGACTGTATGTGAGTGCACCCGTGTCATGCAATGCAGCGGAGGTCAGAAGAGGGCTTCAGATTCCCCTGGAACTGGAGTTAAGGACGGTTCGTAGCCACCATGTGGGTGCTGGGAATCGAACCCAGGTCCTCTGCGAGAGCAGTCAATGCTCTTAACCGCTGAGCCATCTCTCCAGCCACGGAAGGCAGACTTTGTAAATGTCTTGTTTTATAGATTTATCATTGGAGCCATGGAACTTTTTGTCCCACATAAAACAGAATTAATCTGAAATGAAGGAAACTGTCAGATTGCCACACACACACACCCACAATCCCAGCACTCAGGAGGTTGAGGAAGGAAGATTTCGAGTTTGAGACTAGTCTAACTACATAGTGAATTCAAGGCCAGCCTGGGCTGCATAATGAGAGGGAGAGAGAGAGAGAGAGAGAGAGAGAGAGAGAGAGAGAGAGAGCAACAATTCAGCAATTTCCTCCAAAATTATAAAGCGAAGCAAACTTCATCGTGGTATCATGGTGGTTTAACCACATAAGGTGATCTTAAAGCAAGGTAATATAACTTCACATCTCTTAGGATATACCCTAAATGAGAAAAACTTTTTCTAATGCAAAGTAGTTTTATTTCTCAGAAAGAAAGAATGAATAAATGAAAAGGAAGGAAGGAGAGAAAGAGAGAAAAAGAGAGAGTTCCTGGTTCTGTCTAGTGAAAACATTGAAATGGCAACCAACCCAGGGGCACTAAGCAGTTCAGAGCCCAGGGTGTCATGTCTAAATGTTGTATTTCAATTAAATGAACCAGAGATCTTAGAGAAATTGATAAATTTCAAGTCTGTCCCAGAAAAACAAAGTAAGCATAGATAAATAGACCAGAAAGGACAATCAGAGTCTGTTGGAGTTCTGTGAGAAGGAGCCAAGAGGCAAACTGAGAGGCCATTTGGACACTGACTGCATTTTATTGCATTAGACAATTAAGGCATTTTCATGAACTTTTAGGTGTGATATGGTATTGAGGTCATACACAAGTTTGAAGCATGTACAATTGCTGATACAGCACCATTTCAGCATACAAAAATAACCGCATAGTCAAATCTTACCTCTTTTTAAAATATTTTATTATTTTTTTTATGTGTATGAGTATTATGCCTGCATGTAGGTAAGTGTACCTGTTTCGTGCAATGCCTGCAGAGGACAGAAGAGGCTGTTGGATCCTCTAGAACTGGAGTTTCAGACAGTTGTTAGCTGCCATGTGGGTGCTGGGATTCAAACCCCAGTCATCTGCAAGAACAGTCAGTATTCTTAACCGCTGAGCCATCTCTCCAGTCCCATCTTACATCTTTTTTAAAAAAATTTGTTTATTTATTTTATGTGTATGAGTGTTTTGCCTGCATGGATTTAAGTGTACCACTTGGATGCAATGCCCACGGAAGCCAGAAGAGGGTATCAGATCCCCTGGAACTGGAGTTATGTATGGTTGTTAGCATTCATGTGGGTGCTGGAACCAACCTAGGTCCTTTTCAAGAGAAGCCAGTGCTCTTAACCACTGAGCCATCTCTCCAGTCCTCATATCTTTTTTAAAAAGATTCCTTATCCAGGACTTGAGAGATGGTTCAGTAATTAAGGACATTTGCTGCTCTTGCAGAAGACTCAGGTGTGGCCAACACCATCAGGTGGCCCACAACCACCCATAACTCCAGCTCCAGAGGATCCAAAGCCCTCTTCTGGCCCCTGTGGGCACCTGTGCATATATGGCATACTTCCCCTCACACACACACACACACACACACACACACACACACACACATATATATAATTTTAAAATAATGATAATTAAATTTGAAAGAGCTCTTATTCTTTAGCTATTTGTACTAATGTATTTACGATAAAGTTATGATTCCTAGAATTTGCTCCAAAATTATCCACTTGGTAAAGAGGAGTGAAGGCAGAGATGAGACCAGGTTTGTCCTGTGCTCATTGCTGATGCTGAGTGATGGGCACCTGGAGGTTCATTAGACTTGTCTCCAAATTTTCATGATCATAGATAGCATATATGTATTTCAAATATAAGTATATGGTTTAAAATTTTATAACTTTTTATATGTGTGTGTGGTGATATGAATGAAAATGTCCTCCATAGGCTCCAAGTGTCTGGATATTTTGTCCCCAGATGATGGCGCTGTTTTGGGAGGTCTTAGAAGGTGTGGCTGTCCTGGAGAGAGCACGTCACTGGGGGGTGGGCTTAGAGAGTTCTTAAGCCTTGCCAGATGTCCAGTCACTCTCTTGCTTCCTGTGCCTGCATGATGTGAGAGCTTAGCTTCTGCTGCTCCTGCTCCAGCCACCTCCAGCCACCATGCCTCCCCACCACGATGGACTGTAATTCCCCTGGAACTGTAAGCTCAAATAAACTCTTCTATAAGTTGTTTTGGTCAGTGTTTCCATCACAGCAACAGAAAAGTGACTAATACAGTGTATTTGAAAGGTTACATGAAATAGCCTTAGGTTAGGCTGGGTATGGTGGTGCATGCCTTTAGTTCCAGCACTTGGAAGGCAGAGGCAGGCAGATCTCTGTGAGTTTGAAGCTAGCCTAGTCTACATAGCAAGTTCGAGGCTAGTGAGGGCTACATAGTGAGACTTTATCTCAAAAAACCACACACACATATACACACACACACACACACACACACACACACACACATCCCTTAGGCTGTGATTAAGGGATTCCAGAATTGCTTTGAGTAACTGCACTCAAATAACATGCTGCTGAATTGAATCCATCATCTGTGTGTGTGTGTGTGTGTGTGTGTGTGTGTGTGTGTGTATACATGTTATACCACCTTCTTGTATGACTTTTTGTTACGTTTCCTAAGGTTTTCCACATGGATTTGGGATTTGAGGGCCCCAAGAATAGTCACTGTTTGAATTCTGAATTCATAACCCAAAAAAGAAAAAAAGAAAAGGTCTAAAAAGCATGGGCACATATGGGAGCTTTGGTTAACATTTTTAGCAGCTTCTATTTAAATGACATCTCTAGGAAGTTCACTGGGGCTTTTCTGAAGCCTTACATAATGGCTAGCAGCCCCTTGCCTCTGCAAAGGAACACCTGCTTCACAAAAGTAAACACCAGAACAGAACACCATTCATCAGCTGCCCAGACTCAGAACCAACCAGACGTGCAGCAACTTTCTAAAAACCCTCAAACCTGGCATTTCAGCCCATGGCCATCACTGAGAGCTGAGGAGAGGTGAGCACATAAAGGGGTGATTATTCCCTGTGCCAGCAAGAAGCAACGTTCTAGGTGGGCTGTCTGAACCAGGGCCACTTAGGAAAACAGCCTAGGCCATGGCAGTTCTCTTGAAGCTCTCAGTCAACAGAGGCCTGAGTGGAAGGGACAGAAGGGACCCAACATTCCCAGGAACCCCAGGCAGGGAAGTAGCAAGGCGATGAAATTAATCTTCAGATGCCCCCTGCCTTACCGTGGGGGATGCAGAAAGATGCTTCTCAAACCAAGAGTTTGATAAATATAAGATCTCAAATACACATACTTTAATGTCCTAATGTTCATCAGAGATTATTTAGCAGTCTTTAAAAACTGCCTTCAACGTGAAAAATAGGCCATTGATTCATGCCCTGGTCATTACGTAAGCATTCAGTGTGTGCAAAGCTATGTAGAGGTGTGCTTGAGGGCTGGGACCAGTCACAGCAAACCTTGTCCTCTTTCCTGTCTTCTCCACCATCTTTGGCCTTAAAGTCAATGACTCTGAAATCTAGAAGTACCAGAAATCCACCTAGGGCAAAAGTGGTCATTGGATTGGGGCTAGTGGGATGGCTCAGTGGGTGAGGGCACCACACAACCTGAGTTTGATCCCTGAAATCCATATGGTAGAAAGAGAGAGCCTGTTCCCTAAAGTTGTCCTCTAACCTACACACACACACACACACACACACACACACACACACACACACAGGCACACACACTGAATAAATTTAATTTAAAAAATTAAAAATAGGACTGGAGAGATGGCTCAGAGGTTAAGAGTACTTGTTCTTTTTTTATGCCGGACATGGTGGCACACACCTTTAGCCCCAGCACTTGGGAGGCAGGGGCAGGTGGATCTCTGTGAGTTCAAGGCCAGCCTGGTCTACATAGTGAGTTCCTGTCTCAAAAAAACCAAAAAAAAAAAAAAAGAGTACTTGCTATTTTATTAGATCTGAATACTTATGTTCCAGCAGCTCACAAACAGCTGTGGCTCCAGTTCAAGGGATCTGACACCCTCTTCTGACCTCCACAGGCACTTGTACACACATGTGCACATATAATCACACAGATAACACACAAATGAAAAAGAAAGTCTTTCTTTAAAAATTAAAAATAAAGCTATTATAGCAGTCACTGTTTAGATGTTCTTGCTTCCTTCTGTGTGTGTGTTTTTTAGTAGATGGAATACCACTGAAATTGGCCAATAGCCCATGGAAAACAGATGATGCAGAGACCCAAAAGAGGAGGAAGATCATCCCACACCTACCACCCCCTCCAAGGCTCAGGGATTTTTGCAGAAGAGGTTGGTGGAAAGAATGTAAGAGCTGGAGGAAGGGATGGAGTGTTAACTGGAAGTGTCCTCTGACCACTATGCCCGCAAGCTATAGTCACACCTCCTTCCCATGCTCATCAAGGAATCGAGGGAGGAGTCAGTTACCCCTCCCACCCAATTAGTTGACCTTAGCTACTTGTGGGAGGAGGGGCAAAGGGTATATAAGCTGAGAACACCAAGATGCACCTCTCACCATTTTGTGCAGCTGCTGGGAGGTCACAAGATCTGTATTTGAGTGTGGACTTTACGGCGCAGCCATAAATATAGGGCATCCACTCTTCTGTAAATAAACCCCTTCCTTATGCTCTGCTAAAATAATAATTATAATAATAATAATAAATAAAATATTTTAAAAAGAAACTCACAACTGAAAATAAATAAATAAAAAATTAAAAATAAGCCAGGTGTGTTGGCATATACCTTTAATCTTAGCACTCAGGAGGCAGAGGCATGTGGTTCTCTGTAAGATCAAGGCCAGCCTGGTCTACATAGCAAGTTACAGGACAGCTGGGGCTGCAGGGAGATCCTCTCTCAAGAATACCAATAAATAAATAAATAATAAATAAATAAATAAGTAAATAAAAATTAAAGTGGGCATTGGAACACAGGCATGCTCGTTCATTTGTGTCTTGCCCATAGCTATGTTGGCATTGAAAATTATGAAGTTGAGGAACTGCAAAAGAAATCATGTGTCCCACGGAGTCTAAAATGTTTACCTCTGCAGACAGTTTTCTGACCTTGACCTGGTCTCCATGAGTCCTTGGGACAGCAGGATCAGCATCACTTGGGTGCTTGTCAGAAATGCAGAATTTAAGGCTGCCCTAGACCTTTGAACTTGCCTCTATATTGGCCAAGATTACTTGTTAAACATACAGACTTTTGGTTCCCACCCCACTCTACCAAGTCAGAAGCCTCAAATGTCTTTGATTCAGGTTTCCCCAGTGAACCTCAATGTGGAGGCTACCTGAAACGAAAAGATGAATGAATAATGACTCCTACCTATCCAGGGCAAGGGCTCCCCCTTCAGGCTCCAATTCCACATTGTCCAATTCCACATTGTGGGGAAAGTTGACAGCTGAAGGCCTGCAGCTGAATGCCTCTTTAGGAAGTGCCCTCTATGGAAGGTGGTACCTATAACCAAGTTCTTGTCCATTTGTCTGCCCAATATAGACTAAAATCACTGAAGGGCCATCCCAGCTCTCCAAATGAGCTGCTGAGGTCCCTATTGCAGTAGCCATTCAACTGCTTCCGTGTTCACCCACATCTGTCACCTGGTGTCCCTTGCACCCTTAAAAGTGCATCTCAGAGGCCTGGAGAAATGGCTCAGTGACTAAGAGCATTGGCTGCTCTTGCAAAGGACCCAGGTTCAATTCCCAGTACCGGTTGGCAGTTGACAACCATCCATCCATAACTCCAGTTCCAGGAGAATCTGACTTCCTCTTCTGATCTCTGTTGGCATTGCACAATACAGGTGCACTTACATAACATGCAGGCAATACATTCATACACATAAAATAAAAATAATAAAAAATAATTTTTAAACGTACAGCTCAGATTCTGTGAATCAGTCCTAAGAGCATACAGTAGGATAAATCACAGTTATAAATCAGAAAATTCAAAAGAGAAGAAGTATCCCAAAAAGCATGTGTTAGAAGGGTCCTGTGATTGAGCTGTGAGGGCAGGTCTTTGGGGGCAGGGGCAGTGGGATACAGAGATTCAAAGAGCTCCCTGGTTAAGTCGAGTGGAGCTAGTGGGTGACAAGGCTGGAGAGAAAGCTTTAAGGGCCAGGCTGACATTTGCTTCTTCACATCTAGTGAGCAATGGGGAATCATGACAGACTTTGAGCAGGACAGCCTGACAATGATCCAGTTGTGTCAGGATATCCCCTGGCAATAGTGTGAATGGAATTGGAATGGGGGTAGGAAGGTCCAGTCTCGAAGCTGTCGGAAACATCTATGTAAACAATGAAAGTAGAGCTAGCAGCCTGGCCAAGGAGAGCGGAGAGGAAAGGCCACAGAGAATGAGGCAGGCCGAGGTTCTACACCCCACCCCCCATCTTACAACTTTCATGCATTTAGACAAGTCCCATCACCTCTCTAACGCCCCATCTGTAAGACAGAAATAACAGAATTAGATGATTACTATGCCATGCTTGGCACACACTGGGCACCCAAAGAAGGCAGGCCATGCTCATGAGACAGTGACTGCATTCATGTGTGCCTGCACACACATCAGGTTATCAGCCCATCAAGCAAGTTAGAGTCACAAAAACAGCTTGACTGTCTGGAGGGTGATTGGTTACTCTGTTTTGTTTGGTTCTCTCTCTCTTTTAAATGAGAGAGCATGAGCACAGTCCCCCACTACCACAAATTCTGCAGTTGAGTTTCCCACATTTGGGGAAATTGCAAGGGTCAGCATATCCAGAGTGCAATGTATAAGCCTCGCCCTGGGAAAACAGCCTTTGTGATCACAGTATCTCTCCTGCCGGGTAAGTATTGGAGAGTGGTTCTTGGAGGAAATAATTGAATGTGGCCTTGGTTTCAGACATGTTTGTTGTTTACTGAGGTGTTTAAACCTGCATCCCTCCTTTTAGGAAGGGTGCACAGGCCACTGCAGCTTCTTTGTAACCAATGTCATGCCCTGTTGTCATGGCAACCAGTTTTCCCAACAGCCCTGCTGTTTTCCACAAATCTGGTTTCCTCATGTGCTAAAGCCCACAAGCAAGGAAATATTTTTGTTTTGTTTTTTTCTAACCTTCCATAGGAAGTGCTGTCAGCTCTTCAGATTTGCCAACTATCTGGGGCTTCTCCCACAGAAGCCCCCATTCTGAGCATCAGCATGACCCTGCCCAAGAAACCTCCCCAAATGTTCCCACTCATGGGAAGCTGTTGCCGTAGAATATCAGCTGGTTCCTCTGTCTCTGAGCCATATTAACCCTGCAGGAAAGGGAAGCAGATAGAAAAGGAATGCCCACCACCCACTTCATGAACACAGCACAGAATTCAATGTCAAAATACCATTCTATGAAATTTAAGGTTAGCGCACTGTTGCATTTTTTAAGTTGTTTTCGGGGGTGAGGCTATAGCTCAGTGGTACATTGTGTGCCTAGCAATGTAGATGGTCCTGGATTCAAACCCCAACACCTCAAAAATAAGTTATTTCAGCATTAGAATATTTAGTTAGTTTGTTATGTATTTCTTTATACAGGTTATCATGTAGCCCAGGCTGGCCTCCCACTCACTATGTAGCAGAGGATCACCTCGAACTTCTGATTCTCCTGCTTATACCTCTGGAGTGTGGGGATTATGAATATATGCCACCACACCAGTCTTGTTAGGTTCTGGGGCTCAGACCCAGGACTTCCTGCATACTAGGCAAGCACTGAGCTATATCCCCAGCACATGTAATCTTTTAGTAAATGTTAGCCTTAGGTATTCACTTGACCCATGACAATATTTTTAACTATCATTATAGCAATGTCTTAAACGCTACCAGCCATGTCACCTTAGTTTCTGGCAGACTTTCCCGCACTCCCACCACTACTTCCTTTCCTCCTTCATCCTTGCTCCTGCGAATCGAACCTCCTTCTCTAACCACAGCCTAAGAATGAGAGATGCAGCCACCCTGCTGGCTGCCTACCCAGTATCTGCTCTCTTCCCTTCTTACCCAAAAGGGCTGTGATGCTTTCCAGATCTCACATTTTCAGTGGAAGCACTGGTTTCCATGACACCTTTACTGCTAAGAACCTGTATCATACAGATCTGGTCATTGAGACCCAAGCCCAGTTCTTTGGGTACATGGAAAGCAGTTGTTCTCTGGCTCAGAAATGTAACCAGGGAGAATATACCTTTCTGCCCTTCCTCCCTCTTCTCATCTAAAGTAAGACAGTGTAGCATCTTGCAGCCAGGAGGTGAGATCCACGTACTAAGGATGGCAGAGCAGGAAACTCAAAGGAGCCTCAAGAGCTCCCAGAGCAGCTGCAGCCACCCACCCCAGACTTCTGGTGCAGACCCTCTACTTGCTAAACTGACCTTCTGTTCATGCAGCCAAACACAGTTTCTAACTGGTATAGAAAGAGACAAGAGTTTCCTTCAACAAATATCCACTCACTGGGCCCTGTGCTGAGTGCTTGGGCTACAACAATGGGTGAGTCAGTCCAACCCTTGACCTCATGGAATGAGGAAGTCAACTAAAAAACACTAGGTGAACGAGACAAAGACTGGTCTTAAGAAGGAAATAACCAGACAGGCACTGGGGAAGGCTGGTATCCCTGAGGAGTGACAGCCGAACTCAGAGCTGAAGGGATAGTTGGGGTTAAGCATGTAAAAGGATGTGACTTTTGTAGAGGAAGCACAGTCCAGCAAATGCCAAGGCCTGGTAATAGGAAAGGACTCCATGTATTCAAAGAACAGAAAGGAACAGTGTGGCTGGGACAAAATGAGAAAGAACAGGATAAACAATACTGGAGATGCAGCAGGGAATGAGTCAGGCAGAGCCCTGGGAAACAAGGAATGCGAATGGGATCTTTATTCTACATATAGTAGAGAAGGAAGTGATCAGAAAATACTGACCAAAAGAGTAACAGGACTTGCCATTGTGTTTAAAAGATGTCCCCTCTGTCAGTCATGGTGGTTACACTCCTGTTATATTAGCAGTCAAGGAGGACGGTGTGAGTTCAAGGCTACCCTGGGCTACATAGTAAGACACTGTCTCCAAAACAAACTGTTTTCCCTATCACATGAAAATGAATGTTGTACTGTCTTGTTTTTGTCAACCTGCCACAAACTAGAGTCACCAGGAAAGAGGGACTCTCAGTTGAGGAATTTCCTCCATCAAACCAACCTATATACATACCATGGGGCATTTTCTTGATTGCTAGTTGATGTAGGAAGGCCCAGCCCACTGTGGGCTACTGGGTAGTGGATCTGTGCTGGATAAGAAAATTGGTTGGAGGGGGCTGGATAGATGGCTCAGTGGTTAAGAGCACTGGTTGCTCTTGCAGAGGACCCAGGTTCAAATCCCAGCACCCACATGGCAGCTAACAACTGTCCGTAACTCCAGTTCCAGAGGAGCCAATGCCCTCTTCTGACCTCCATGGGCATTGCATGACATGGATGCACTTACACGCATGTAGGCAAACACTCATCTACATAAAATAAAAATAAAAATAAATAAATAAATAAATAAATAAATAAATAAATAAATAAGATTGGTTGGCATACCAATTTGTTGACATTTCTATGCTTTTTCTCCCCTTAGGCTGATATTCCAGAAAGTTACAGTCTCTGATGCTCAGCTACCATAGTCACCACTCCAAATCCCCATCCTCCTGGTGCTTCAGACCTAACCACCATTCACCACCACCCCATCCCCCCGCACATACACAACTTTTTCCTGGTATGTGGGCTCATGGACTGGGTTACATGGAAGAATGTAACTTTTCCTTTTTGTTGTTGTTGTTGTTGTTAAGACAGGGTCTCACTATGTGGCCCTGGAACTCTCTGTGTAGACCAGGCTGGCCTGGAACTCACAATGATCATCCTGCCTCTGCCTCCCTCCTGAGTGCTGTGATTAAAGGCATGTGCCACCACCCCCCAGGCTGTCTGTAGCTTTTCAACTCTATAATAAACTAAAAAGCACCCAGGCAAGTAGTCACCCTCTGCTAGCTATGGAGGGGAGGAGCTAGAGTTTCCTGCTTATGATTCGTCAATGAGCTCTAAAGGAACCTCATAATGAAAATGGACCATGATGATTTATTTCTTACATAGGTGACAGAAGAAAATAGAGAATTCACAGCAGCTCTTTGATTTATTTTGGTATTCAGAAGGAAAGAACAAGGTAACGCTGGGTCTGTAATATGGGAACTGTCCAAATAGAATTGCTGGGAGGTTATGAGGAGACCCCCCACCACCACCACCAAGTTTAGCGCATGGATTGCTAGAGGCACAGCGATCATCACTCATGTTCCTCTCCAGCAGTGACAGGTAGTGACAAGGGTATAGGAAGCAGAGGGACACAGTGACCCAAGGCTAAAGATTGTCATGACAAGCTCAGGCAACCCTGAGAGAGTGAAGGGGTCCTCACTGATAGCATAGACTCTGAGCCCTTCATACTTGTGGCTACACTCATTCCTTAATGATTTCCATCCCACCACATGAGAACTAAAGCCTAGAATAGCTGAGACCTGCTCAAGGTCACACAACTAATAACTATAGTTAAAGTCAGATTCCCAAACCACAGAACTATAGTGTCTCCAAGCAAAGTAGTAAGAAGGATGCTGGACAAAGAAGGGGAGAGGTCTGAGGACTCAGGGCCATAGTGCATGGGAGGCGCTGGCTTGGTAGCAAGGGAGGAAGTGTGGGATGCTTAGCCAGATCTCTCTGTGTGGTCCCATGAGTGTGGCTGCATTAAAGCATGGGACAGTGGTTTGGAGAAGATCAAGGAGCTCTTGGTTGGATCCCAGCTAAAAGGCATCTGGATCACAGCACTGAGTCAGCATCACCACCAAGGAAGGCTAACTGAATTCAGAATCAGGGAGAAATTTGCACCTTTTGTACAGCAGATGAGACTAAATCACTACTCAGCTTTTTGGCTTTACTTCCTTATACAAAAGTTTCATGACCAGGCATAGGCAGATATTCCACATCTGTCCTCTACTGAAATGGGGAGCAAGAGAGTCCCAAGTGGAAGCTTTTAGGGCAATTTTATTAGAATTTTAAAAAATCCTCAGGGCAGGTGAGCTGGTAATCAGCTGTCTTGAGAAGAATGGTGGGGAGAAGGAAAGGAAGCCACGAGGCAAGTTTACAGCCTGCATGGAGGGCAGACACATGGCAGCCACATGGCTGGGAAGAGGAAGCTTTAGAGGAAAAGTAAAGGAATACAAAATGCTGGGGGCAGCCCAAGCCTTAAAGAAAGCATGTTTAGAAAAGGGATAGGAAGAAGAGAAAGAGAGATTGCGCTTTTCTGAAGAATTCAGAAAATAGGGCAGACTTACAGAAACTTACATGTCTGTGGCTTTGCTCTAGGAGGGGGGATTCCAGGCAGGAAAAATTCACTCTCCTTAACACAGGTATTTCACCCATCTATTTAGCATAACTTAAGGTGAACCCACCTTCCTAGGGGTGGTCCTATGACCAGATGATTGGCCAGTGAAACTGGAAAGGTAAGTCTTCCAACAAATATACTAGAGATTTTATAGTCCTGATCAGTTAAACTTAGGGGGTTATTTGCAACTCTAACACTCGACCTAGAGATCCAGGAACAAGTGGAGTGGTACCAACCAGAACAGAGAATTGGTCAACCTGTCTGACCCCATGGTAAGACTAGGACAATAGAGCTGGTCCCTCCACCCAAACCCACACTTATGCAGAATTCATGTTTAGACATTCATAGACTATACCTCCCAGAAAACAGCTGGGGAGAATGTAAGACAGCCCCAGCCTACTGCAGGGTATAGTGGGATTACATACTCACAGTATGTATTTATCACAAGGCGGTTTTAGCCTGTATACATTTGCCTAAACTCAACTACCTTTGCTTAATATTGAAGGAAAAAAAAAGAGAGAAGGAAGGAAATTCTCTTCACTTATCTAGGGCTCCCCCACCCCTTGATTTTCCTCCTTTCCAAACTAGACTCTGACTCCCCTTCATAGTTTCCTAAACTTAAAGAGAAACAAAAATATTTTCCTTCAGCCTTGAGCTGCCAAGCAAAGGGAAAGGCTCTTCCCACTCCTTGAACTTCAAACATCTCTCTAGACTAAGCAGGTCTTCTTCCAGGGGCAGGCCTTAAAAGGAGGGCTGACCAAAGCTTGGTCTCTACGGCCTGCTTTTCTGGGCTTTCTAAAGTTTCATAAGGAATGTGCCTTTCATTTGAAACCAGAGGAATGGTATTCTTCCCAAAGATGGTTCATCTTTAAATGGGCCCAGGCAATTCTCGGAGCACCTCCCGTGGCCCTGCCCTGCAGAGCTGGACACAGGGCACCAAGCTCAGGGAGGGGTGTGTTAAGTGCCACAGAGCTGCAGGAAACAAGTCGTGTCCTCAGTCATGTAAATGCTGGCAGGAAGCTCCCATACCAAGAGGTTAAGAACTTTTAAAAAAGAAAAAACAGGCAGATGGGGTGGAGGAAGGCTTGAAATCCCTGCTGAGCAACCTCAGTATTGTGGATACTGCCCTAGGCTTAGAAACTAGAGACCCCGAGTTCCCATCAGGCACTTCTATTCCCTGTCTGGGTAACCTTGATCAATCTCTTCTCACTGAACCACACCACTTAAACATTAGAAACCCATTGTCACAGTTGTGGAGACTAGAAGTCCAAGGTCACGGCTTTGGCAAGGTTGGCTCCTCCAAGGACTGTGAGAGCGTGTGTCCTAGGTCTCTCTCCCAGCCTCCGGTGTTCTGCTGTATCCTGTGGTGCTCCCTGTGTTGAGGAAGTGTCACCCACCTCTGCCTCCACCTTCTCTTCATGTCTTTGTCTCCAAATTTCTCCTTCCTATAAGGACCAATCATGCTGGATTAGGACCCACACTCATTACCTCATTTTAATTTGATTACCTTCGCAAAGGCCCTATCATCAAATAAGGTCATATTCCTGTGTACCCAGGCTAGGATTTCAAACAGACGGATTTCAGGGAGTGAGGGACACAGCTCAGCCCATAACTTTCTAAAGGAACTTCACCCCCACAGAGATGGAGGCTTGGTCACAATTTGGGCTAGGGATACAGAGTATGCCCATCAAGTCTGTACTACAGATGGGGAGCCAAGGTGGCAGTCAGATGTCCAGAGAAGCTCCGTGGGAGTCCTGGCAGAGATTGTAGTTGAAACCAAATGGCTTGCTGGGAGTAGCTAGAGGCTGTGAGCCAGATATGGAAAGGCTCCAGGCAGGCTTCGGCCAAGAACAACTGGTTCAGATACCCAGCTTCACTTAGGAGGTGCACAGATCCTAGATGAAGGCATCCTGAAGGAAGAACCTGAGGATCTAAGCCTGAGTGACTGCTGTACACAGGAGAATCTAGGATGATGGCAAGGAAGCTATCCTATTCCCACTGGAGCCCAAGAAGCCAGAAGATGATTCTGGAATGCACTTCACCAACAGGGGAATCACCCTGAATTTATCTTTGGTTAGAGTCAGAATTATGTTATCTAGTG
Source organism: Nannospalax galili (assembly GCF_000622305.1). Classification (NCBI taxonomy): domain Eukaryota; kingdom Metazoa; phylum Chordata; class Mammalia; order Rodentia; family Spalacidae; genus Nannospalax; species Nannospalax galili. Next base: position 6,940,095 of record NW_008354281.1, read on the forward strand.
TCCAACAAAGACAAGGTTCAATGAATTGATGTGTAAGACAAAAGCATCTAAAATGAGACCAAGAAAGACTAAGTTTCATGTGCAGAGCTAGCATGTCCATCCATTTGTTCCTTTTCGCAGTCATTCAACACCTGTGTGGTAGATGCTGGGCATGCAAATCTCAGTGTAATGTAACCCCAACCTGGAGGAGCTCACAGCCCAGTTAGAGAGAGAGCTTGTGAATAGGGCTGGGCAAGACAATGTGCCCAGTCTTATCACTGGACCCAGGGCAGGACATGGCCGTGAGACATAAGATTTGCTAGTCCTTTATGAACTCCCTGGGTTTGTTACTACCTTTTGGTTTGGTGGGGTTTTTTTTGGTTTTTTTTTTTTTTTTTTTTTGTGTGTGTGTGTGTGTGTGTGTGTGTGATTTTTGTAAATCACCCTTTAAAAGAAAAGGGCTTGGGCTGGTGAGATGGCGCTGTGAGTAAAGGTGTTTGTTGTGTCAACCTGGCACCTGAGTTCAATCTCAGGAACCCATGTAAAGGTGGAAAAAGAGAACAGACTCCACAAAGTTGTCCTCTGACATCCACATGTATGCCATAGCATGCACACCCCCAACCATACACAATAATAATGATTGTAGTACTAATAATAATAAATTAAATTAAATTAGTGTTTAGCATAACAGAATGTTTTCTTATTTACCTGATCACACATAATAATAATGATGGTAATAATCATAATCATAATAAATAAAATGAGTATTTAGCATAACAGAATGTTGTCTTATGCAACTGATAGGTAAACAAGAAGTTTAAAAAGATGAGTAAATGGAACTGATGAGGGTCTATAGGAAAAAAACAACATTTTAAAACTTACCTATTCAAGAGAGCCCCCTCAAGTTCCTACCACAGTCTGGCATAGGATTAGACACAGGAATACAAGGTGAGTGAAAAGAGCCTCTTCCTTTCCTAACCAAGCCATCATCCTTGAGGGTAGCAGACATTAGTCAATAATTTTTTTAAGCACCAGTGGTGGCAGGTATCTAGAAGGAGTTGGGGCTGGAGTAGAAGGATTCATCCACAGAAAGCCCCAATGGGGAGGGGCTTTCCCCAAGGTTCTCACTCTCAGGACAGCACTCAGGGAGGCCAGCCTGCTTCCTCAGTCCCTCCCACATAGAAGGGGCTGTGGGAACAGCCTGCTTCCTTGGCTTGGCTCCTCAGAGATTTGTGCACACAGTAACTCCCTAGGCAGAATGAACTACTTGGTCCCCAAACTCCTCCAACTCTTCCCTTTATCCTCTTCCAGTATGGACCATGCTAACCTGATGTGTCATGTTTGTGCTGTCTCTCATTTAACATTCACTTTTTGAAATAAGGAAACATGGCTCACTCTTCATGCTAAATGTCTACTGCATGAACAAAAGAACAAGCAAACATTATTCATCTTCAGTCTGTAAACACAGGGAAACAAAGACCTAGAATACCCCTTCATAGCATTATCAGAGTGAATGGTCAACAAATTTAATCCTTAATTGGAAACCACTAGATGAATTTTAACAGCACTAAATGCAAAAATCCCAAATTGCAGGAATCACAGGGGAGGAGGGAAGGGAGGTCATTCATATTTTTTTTTTAAAAGTCATTCATGAGGCTGGAGAGATGACTCAACAGTAAAGAGTACTGACTACTCTTTCAGAAGACCTGGGTTTGATTCCCAGGACCCACATGGCGGCTAAGAACCGTCCTTAATTCCAGTTCCAGGGGAATCCAATGCCCTCTTCTGACCTCTGTGGCATTGCACAACACGGGTGCACTCACATACATGCAGGCAATACACTCGTACACATAAAATAAAAATAATGAATAAAATATTTTTAAAAGTCATTCATTTAACATTTATTCAGTGCCACTATATTCCAATTACTGTCCCAAGTTCTGAGTATATATCAGGGAAATCACAATATCCCTGATGTCATAGAATTTCAATTTAATTAGAACAATCCAAGGGTTTTGACTAATCACAAGCTTAGTGTGAGTCATCAAGGAAATAGAGCCACAAAAGTAGACAAACAAATCCTAACCTAATTTCACCTGCTCCCTAAGAGGTTCATTCAGGGGCCACTTCAGAAAGTCCCTTGAGTTGCCCTGTGCAACTGAGTGGACATCAAGAGCCTGGACCCAACCTGAAGCCCCTTGTATCAGGAAGGACCCAGATGAAGTGAGTACCCTGTTTAGAGAATACAGTCAAGTCCACAAGAGGTGAGAAAATGATTAAAGAATTGCATATTTGGCCTGGTGGAGTGATGGAAAGAGGATATGGACAGCATTTTCCATAACTAGAGAGCTATTTATATAAGGTGTGACCCCATAGGGCTGGATGTCACCAAGTGGAAATCAGAGGAAGTCAGAAGAATATCTCACAAGAAGGTACTCTGCAGTGGTGTGGGAAGCCTCCTACCCTAAGGAAGAGAGATCTTGTATTAATTATTTCAGTTGCTACAATAAAACATCATGACCAAGGCAACTTATGAAGGAAGAGTTTATTTGGCTTATGGTTCCAGAGGGATAAGAGTCCATCATAGCAGGGGAGGCTTGGCAGGAGGCAGCCAAAGCAGAAAGCTGAGCGTTCACATCTTCAAGATTCAGCAGGAAGCAAGCAAGAGCAAGTTGGAAGTGGGGCAAGGCTATCGGCTCTCAAAGCCTGTCTCTAGTGATGTGCCAACTATGCCATACCTCCTAAAGATCGGGCACATCCATCATCCTGCAGGTGAATGAAGGACTAGAGGAGACTCCTGAAAATAATCAACCAGAGTCTCTGATCACTGAAAAGGGTTCTAGGCAAAATGCCTTCTCCTAAATTAAAGATTCATGACCTCCCCAAACAGTGCCACCAAATGTTCAAATACTTGAACTTATTGGGGATACTTCTCATTCAAACCACCTCAACTCCCATCCTAAGGGAGAGACAGAGGAAATGGTGCTTCCTGAGAGCAGACTGCACTATTAACTGCAAAACAAGAATTCTACAACCAGCATGGTATGGTGGCACACAACTTTAATCCCAGCACTCAGGAGGCAGAGGCAGGCAGATCTCTGTGAGTTTGAGGCCAGCCCAGTCTACATAGTAAGTTCTAGTCAGGGCTACATAGTGAATCCCTGCACCCTGCTGAAAAAAAAAGAAAGAAAGAAAACTAATCCCTATTAATCCGCAAATCAGTGTTTAGAAGTGTGATTTTGGGTCAGACAATTCTGGGATGGAAAAGTTGCTCACACTCTAAGCCTCTTTCCTGGCTTATATAAAGGAAAAAGTGTCAATAGTTCCTACTTCATCCTTGTTATATACATTAAGTGAGGCGATTTACATTACGTACCAAATTCAGTGCCTGGCCTTTAATATAAGCCATGAGTAAATAGTAGCTAATGATAATATTAAGTGGTTGTATTCGTTCCTTTTCTGTTGCTGTGATAAGACACCATGATCAAGGCAACTTATAGAGGAAGAGTTTGTTTGAGTTTATGGTTCCAGGGGTAAGGGTCCGTAATGGTGGAAGAGATGGCAAAAGGAGGTGGCTGGAGCAGAGCTGAGTGATTATATCTTCCAGCAGACCCAGGAAGCCAAGAGACTGGAAAGCTGGCAAGACTTAAGAACTCTCAAAGCCCACCCCCAGTGACCTGCTTCCTCCAGCATGGCCACACCTAAAAGTTCTGTGACCCTCCCAAACAGCACCACAAACTGGGGACAAAATGTCCAAATACTTAGAGCCCCTGGGGACATTCTCATTCAACCGTCACAGTGGTCTTCACTTTATCTATCTTTTAGCTTATTTAGGTAAATCATTTTGGTCAAATTCTTCAAAACTTGTTTTAAAAATTGCTATACTAAAACAATTATTTAAGACTATAAAGAACTACTTTAGAGAAACTTGGAGCATTTTATTCTCAAAATTCATTTCTAAATTAGAAAAAAAATCTAAGGAAGATATTTGTAATTTTAGAAAGGTATTGGCAAATATATGGAGATGGCACTAAGAGGTTACTGATATATGGAATGGCTGAACTGGGTAGGTTGAGGAAATCTCCATCAGACAACAGAAGTGAAAAATCAATCCAGCAAACTGGTTTTATGAGGATTAAACCATACCAGACCAATCTAATTTCCTTCTGTGACAGTGACGGACAGCAATGGATATCAGATCCCATAACTTCAGCTAAGTCTTCAATTCCAGCCTACATAATAGTAGGATCTAAAATTTTAATTGAATTCTGATGACTGTTGAAGATGATCTCCAAGAACAAGGAGCAGAGCCTCAGTGTCAGTTTTGAGTGAGGAGGAGCACTAAGAAACTCAGTTGTGGAACTGGCATAAAAATATGCCTCCCATCCACCCACAGTAAATTGCAGAGCTCTTCTGCAAATATTGATGGAAGAGCTGTCATATGACACACCCTCAATCTGAATAGGGAATGAGGAATTGAAGAGAGATTCCAAAGCAGCTCTGCCTAAATGGTGCTTCTCAGTAGATGTGGTTGTGAGTTGGGATGTGGGATCCTAAGGATTCTTTAGGCTGGGGCAGATGTTTCCATGGAGTGGGATAAAGTTGGGGGAGAAACTTCTTAAAAATAAAAGCTATGGGATCAGAAAGACTCTCGAGAGAACCTAGGTAAGCTGATTCAAGTCGGGGGGCGGGGCGGGCATGTCCAATAGCAAACACTGCAAGGAAGAGAGGAGAGGAGGCTAAGAAGAGCGGAGGCAAGTGAAGAGCAGCTTTAGATGGAGTGCCTGCTCACTGAAAAGCCCTTATGAATCGCTTCTCTGCCTTCTGGCTAAGATCAAGTGCAGAAAACCTTCATGAAACCCCAACCTTGTGTCACATGTGCCCTAAGCACAGAAGACACAGAGAATTGGGCCCACTCCCTACTCTCAAAGGCTCTGAGGTTAAGGTGACCATTTGACACTAAGGGAGAGTGATTAGGGGCCCAGAAAGAAGGGGTTCTTGAGAGTTGAGGGAACTGGGGTGAGAGGTTGAGGGAGTATTCGGACAGGGACAATTCATCTGAGAGTCCATTTCCCTTGGATAATGACTTCCAGTGCCCTCTCCAGTTCATTTTGGTTGATTTTTACAAAGCCACACTCTCTTGAATCCAGCTCTTCCATTTGATCACCTTCATCAGAAAAAGGACTGCTAAAAACAGAAAAGACTGACATTCTGGATTTCTAGCCATTACATGGCCCCCAGTAGCCTGGGGGTAAGTTCCCTAGTAAAGCACCAGCAGGAGGCAGATGAGGCAGAGGGAACTCTGAGGAAGAAAAGAATAGGGCATCCTGGCTGGTGGCCCAGGGTGGCAGAAACCCAGCAGATTTGTAATTTTTTTCAGATGACCTACTCTAACTGGAGATAATGAGTTTCCAGGCTACAAAGCCACAGGAAACAAGCTACTCTTCAAAGTCTCCACAGAACACCAATGCACTCCATGCAAAACTTCGATGTAGAAATATCCCACTCCTACCCCTTAAGACTGATGGAAATTTCTAGGGAATTACAATGATACTGTTCATCTAAGATACTGTCTCTGGACTAGAGTTGAGCCCCTCCTCTGAACAATGCTGGTCTTTAGGACCACCTACCTTGTAAGGCTGTCCCATGTTTGGAAAGGTTCCATGGATAAGTGTGCCTGTCCCAAGCCTCACCTGTTGCAGAGGCCAAATTTAATGATACATAGACTGTGAGTAAGGATGACAGAATATTGAATAAATGTTGGAAGACTTGAGGAGCATATATGTACATATTTATCCAATCCGTAGCAACTTTTACACACACACACACACACACACACACACACACACACACACACTGTCACCAAGGCAACCATTTTTTGAAGCTGCACTTTGTTCTTTTTCATGCTGAATTTTTTCAACCTTATTTCCTTGCTGTACAGCCCTGGCCTTGGATTCTCTGTAGAGAAGTGTTCTTATCCTCTTTCTAACACCGAATTCAGCCAACACATCTGGTAACTTGCTGGATACATCAGCAACACAAAATAACCATTATGATCACTGAGTCAGAACATGTAAAGATAAATTCAGTATTATGGCAGCTTTCCCAGGCAGGCCAGCAGAGGTATATGCCTGTAGTCACAGCTACTGGGGAGGCTGAGGAAGGAACAGTCCTGACACTCAAGGCCAGTCTCTGAAATATAGCCAGATCTTGTGTCCTTAAAAAAATAAAAGGAGTGAGTGTTGGCTCTGAAAGATGGAGGTATCTGCCTGGCTTAGTGGTGCACACCTTTAATCCCAGCACTTGGAAGGCAGAGGCAGGTTGATCTCCGTGAAACTGAGGCCAGCCTGGTCTACATATCAAGTTCCAGGCCAAGATGGGGCTACAGGGAAACCCTGTCTCAAGAAAAAAACAAAAAACAAAAAAAAAAAACCAGCAACAAAAGATGGGGATATCTATTCCCAAGGTTAAAGTGCAGCTCTTTTCTTTTGTCTCTTTTGAGACAGGGTCTCCCTGTAGCCCCAGCTGGCCTGGAGCTCGATATATAGGCCAGACTATGAACTCTGCTGAGTTATTATTCTTTTAAAAGGAGTTCACATTTCTTTCCTCCTTCTTAACCTTCAAATTAAACTTCATTTTTATTTTGTTATTCAAAAATGCCAATACAAAGGGAATCAGGCAACAGTTAAAACTTTAAAAATCCAAATATTGATCTGGCTTTCAACATCTATATAATAAGCAGTGAGGTCTCCTTTTTTATGTCATCAACACGTTTATGGTTAAAGGTCAGTTTATGGCAGGAGTTTTTATCTTTGCAATATTATTTTGTCTGCTTTAAAAACAAATCCTAACTTGTGACTGGACCAGAAAGTTTTCTGCATGTCTTTCTATCAGATTTCTGCTGTCTGAGGAATCACCTAGGTAAGAGTATTATACAGTCAGAATCTTTGATGCCTCCCTTCATGTAAGCATCCAAGCATTTTGGGATAAGGAGGGAAGTCCTTTTCTATGAAATAACTGGTTAGAAAGTAAGCACCAACGCAGAACCAGTGATGAGCAGGCTTGAATTTTGCCCTGAACTAGGGTTCTGAGACCCAACAGAGGGACTCATTCCCAACAGGAAGGATGGAGGAAGAGACAAGAAGACTCCAGGATCCTTGTTTAGTACATCAGGGCTGTGCCAGCCAGGTGGTCCAGTGGATGGAGAGTCACCCAACTGAGTGTACATGTGGTCAGAGGGAGGCTGGACCAAAGCATGGTGAAAGTGCACCGGGTCGGCTGGGGACCGTCAGACTGGCTGAGAGATAGACTTGTGTATGGGATGAGCTGTCCTCCCACCCACCCATCCCCAGGGACCAATGCAGTGCACTGGCTGACACAGAGGTGTTGGTTGCACAGATGCAGGGGATTAGCCAGTCCTCTGGAAGCGGCTCTCCTTGACCCGGTTCCCTGGGCTTGAGTCTACCAGCTGGTCAGTAGGCAGGTCCTGCTCTGTTCTGTCTCTGTCACTCCAACCCCAATCAAATCGTGGTGTTCCGGGTTTCCCCAGGCTCCCCTGCAGTTCTGGCTCCTCCAGGCAGCCGGGCCTCGCCCGCCCTGGGAAGCCACCCGCAGGGTGCTGGACTCACTCACCCGTGTGCAGGCCGCCCGCCTCGGGGCCGCTGTCAGTGGCGGCGGCGCTGGGCAGCGCATCTGAGTCCGTGTAGGTGAGCCAGGTGGACTCGGTCTCCCGGGTCCAGCTTTCGTAATAGCGGGGCTCGATGGCATCCGCCCGGCTCCCGCCGCAACCCATCCTCCCGTGCTGCGTGTGAACCCGGCGGCCGGTAGGCTTTTGGTAGCAGCTGCGGCTCAGCCTGGGCGATGCAGCTCCGGTCCGCGAGGAGGAGGCGGCAGCCGCAGCGACATGGGTCCCCTAGGCGCCAGCGCTGCCACCAGCGGAACTCTCGGGACGCCCTCCGCCCCTCCTCTCTGCCTCTAAGGCCCTCCTCCTCTCCACTCAACTTCCCCAGCTCCCCTCAACCTCTCCTCTCCCACCACCCAGCCGCAAGTCCCCTGATCATTGTGCCCTCCTTCCGTGCTCTGAAGGAGGCCGGGTGAAGGAGTAGCAGCAGACAGGTGGTGGGGAGAGAAAAAGGAGCTCCCAGAGGGCTCAACATCCAGTAGTCGAGATTACAGTTCCTAGGCCCCCATCCATCTGCCCACCCGCCCACTCACTCACCCACCCATCCATCCACCCATCCATCCACCCACCCATCCATCCACCCATCCACCCATTTATCCACTCACCCATCCATCCATTCACCCACCCATCCACCCACCCATCCATCCATCCATCCATCCTCCTGTCCACCCATCCACCCATCCACCTACCCACCCATCCACCTACCCACCCATCCACCCACGCATCCATCTACTCACCCATTCTTCCTTGTATTCATTCATCTGTCATTCTGGGAAAGAACTGAAAGACAAAGAAAATGACCCAATCTTCCTGATCACTTGTTCTAAAAGAAGCAGAGGTGGGGACAACCCTAGAAAATTGGGGAGACGGTGTTGCCACGAAGAATTAAGGAGCAGTCAGAGCTAATACCTGCCTTTGCTGGTTTGCAGAGTAGAGGCAGAAACTATCATTTAGATCCTGGGCCTCTAGACACATGTTACTAATAACCCTTCCAGACTTGCAACTTCATGATCTTCCAAATTTTGTTCTCAAGAAAGCAAAATGTCACCAGGACCATGCAGCATCTAGGACACTTCCTCAGTGATCTGGGAGGCATGGCAGGCTTCCCTTCAAGCTCAACGGGTGGCTTTGACATTCCCATATGCACTGTTCATTTGCTGGCCTTTCTTTCTCCCCTACATACTCAGGTCTGTGTGAGTTCCAACCTAGAGTTAGACTTAGGTAGGCTCAAAGAACCCAGAACAGGTGGTACAGAAAAGAAACTACCCCCTAAGGAGAGATCTAGAAGGAAAACCTGGAAGAATGAATCCTCAATGACAGGGTTCTGCTAGAATAAAATATGGTATGGAATTTCAAGTATGAGATTCATTTATTCAACATACATTTACAAAATTCCTAGTATGACAAAACATTGTTTAAGCATGATATTTTGTGTCTATTGCCCAATATAGGTATATTGTAGCATGTACTGCTTAGCATAACAGATAAAATATATAGGATATAGGTATAATATTCACTCTGTGCAATACATAGGATATGCACTAGAGTAAATTGTCTATGACAGCATGTATAATCCAGTAGCCTTGCCTGGCACATAGTAGGACCTCAGTGAATGCTCACTGAATGAAATGAAGTAGCTTTTTGTAATAATTCGGCCTACTTTTGTCATTACATCTCAGGGTAAAGAGGGTCCAGTTTGGGAACAGATAAGGGAGATCCCTGTGTCAGGTACTAGCCAGAATCCATAAGGCAGAAAGTAGCATAGACTTTGAGAATAAAGATCAGGATCCCCTCCTTATACTGAGCCAGAGCCTGCTCCCACCCGGGCTGGCCCTTCCTACAGGCTTAATTTCTGCTTTTAAGCCTGCCCTGGCAAGCCTCTGCAACCTTGCTTCAGCCTGTGAAGCAGAGGGTGTGCAGTTATCCAGGATGAATGGCTTCCCTAATCTGTTGCAAACCAAAGGCTGTTCCACCTTTTCAAATTTACTCCCCTGAATATTTTCATATAAAAAGAATCGGGTCTGAGGCTAGAGAGATGGCTCAGTGATTAAGAGCACTGACTGCTCTTGCAGAGGACCCAAGTTCGGTTCCTAGCATCCACATAGTGGCTAACAACTGTCCATAATTCCAGTTCCAGTGGCTCTGATGCCTGCTTGTCTCCTAAAGACACTGCACACACCTGGTACACTTACATGCAGGCGAAACACTCATACATATAAAATCAAAAAGTTAGAAATAAAAATAAATCAAGTCTACATGATATTTCACCATATTTTTTCCTCCCCCTTCTTGAGAGACCCATGCACCCATGCCCTCTGAAGTCCCAGGGCTGACAAACTTACAGAATACCTTCTATTTTGGGTTTTGCATAGTTTATCACATCCAGGAAAGGGTGGACTTACAAAGGCATGAGTTCTCATAGGCTTGTATTTGAAACACCCATCACCAGCTGGTCCTGCCCCAGCCCCGTGGTCTCCATCAACCTACCCCTGTGGGCACCATCTCACCCCATAGTCTGAGTACCTCATCTCGCTCCACAGAGCCCTGCAAGGTGCTGGTCTGCATGTGCCATCTTGCCCCACTCACCACCCCCCATTTGCTGCTCCATTCCCTGTGCTCAATATGGCAACAGCTCCTCCCCTTCATGCAACTGATTGGGTGGGGGAGGTGATGGGCTTCTGCCTGCTTGACTCCTTCTACAGAGTGTAAGAAGGAGGCAGGACAATAGCTTGTGTCATAGTAGTCGACAGAGGAACTGCAGCTTACACTCCACCCCTTTCCTCCAGCTCTTACAAATTTTCCACTCCCCCTCTTCCACAAGGGCCCCTGAGCCTTGGATGGGGTGATAAGTGTGGGACTATCATGGTGAGATATTAACCTCTTGGGCCTCTCCATCATTCGTCTTCAAGACGAGGCCACTGATCCATCTTGGCGGTGTCTCCCCTACTATAAAGACAAATGGAAGGAAGCAAACAAACATCTAAACAAACATGGGTGCATGGATATCCCAGCTGGTATACCATATTCATACTTGCAGTGACTTTCCCGCTGGGGCCTATACCCTTTCCTGATACAGGGGGTTGACCTGCTCTACAGCACTACATGTGTGTTTCACCCCTAGGAGTGGATCTTATCCAACTAGAAATTTGTCAGTTGTACTTATGTTAGTTGAGCTATTACTGCAACATCAGGCATTGCCTGGCATGTCCACAGTGTACAGCATGCAGGGTCCATTGTTGAGCAGAATCATAGGGGATCCTTTTGCCCCAACCATCTGCATAGCACCTTCTGGCACTATGAAAGCCATCCATCCAGTGGCATGGAGTGTTCAGCTTAACCTTGGCTCTGTCTCTCCTTCTCCCATGCTCACATCATGCAGTGTCTCAACAACATGGCCTTACCAACATTTTCTAGTGTACAACAGACATTAGAGCCTTGTTAATTTGAGGACCTCAAAGATCTCTCTGGCCAACAGTTCATAAGGGGGCAACGCATCCCTGGTACTGTAATTTTTTCTTAACAGTTGTACAGTTTTGTGAGTCTCTTTAAAAAATTTTTTTAAACAGGATTAGGTGTTGTAAGCTTTTCCCAACCATTCTGGTGGGTATTACTTGTGTCTTACCCAATCATAAAGCTCCCAAGAATCTTACAGCTATAGCTGGCCTTTGTTCTTCAGGTGTACTTGAAATCTTTCAAATGGGTCTCACATCTGTAAAACACTCAAAGCTTAACATCATATATTAAATCAGTCATAGACAGGTCTAGCACAGCGTGGGACGGCTTTATGCATTTGTATTAATTGCTTTCTCCATAGATCTCTGTTGGGTTCCAGAGCATAGGTAAGAGGCATTAACTTGGTTAGTTCTTTACTGTCTTTAGTTATCCCTTTGGAGTCATTCCGCATTCTGGGAATTTTACATGGAGTCTCTTTGTGTCCTTTTATCCTTGATACATTTACAGGTGCTGGCTCCAGTTGCCTAACCCTGCACTGGGCTAAGGAGGCAGAGGGTCTCTCTTGTCCCTGCTGCACCTGTTGGTTCCCTGAGTCAGGCAGGTACTGGGTCTGCCTCCTGGCTGTAGCCATATCTGTCATCTCTCCATTGACCATACCTGGCTGCTGGGGGAGGCCCTGGTGGGGAAAAACTGCCTCCACCCCTGGCATAACCTTTCTCAGGAGAGAACTGTACCTTATTTAATCTTTGGGGATCCTTAACCACCCCGGGACAGTTTTTTTAATCCTCTGAATCCTTTTTGTGAATGGTTCTTCAGGTTTTAAAGCCTTCCAGAAACTCCTTAGTACCAAATTTGATTTTTCTATCAATTTTTTTTCTTTGGAAACTTGGGCTCGATGTAAATCTTGCCACATTTGTCCTTGAGTAACCCAAACAGACCATTTCTTCTGTCTGGTCTTTTTTACATCTCTTGTAGGTTGCTGTATTAGTCTACAGACATGTTTTACATGCTAGTTTGAGTCACTTAGATCTGCCAAAGCCTCCCTCACTTTACAAAGATCCTGTCCCATTAAAGAGCTTAGCAAAACCATTAAAGCTCTATACCATTCTTCAGGTCCCAGTTGAATTAAGCTTTCCTTTATATCTCTGTTGAACATAGCCCTATCTGTCCCAGCAAACTGGGTGTAATATATTGCTTTTCTCATACCTAGTTCTCTCAGTAACGCCTGTCCCTCTTTTATAGTCCTCTAGCCCCTGCTAATCCTGGGCGTCTCCATTTGTGATGACCATGTATCTTTAATACCTTGCACAAGTCATTCCATTAGGGACTGCTCCCTCCTGTATTGGCCTAGGTTAAACAGCCTATGTCTCAAGGATGGATGGGTGGTTATATAATTCAGCTGAGATGCTTCTGAAGGACTTAGACTGACATTATTTTCTCCCATGCCCCATGCCTTCATGAGCCACATGGTAAGGGGTTCTTTAATTGTTTGTTTGAAAGTCTTTCCTAGTCCCAACAGCTCCAGTGTGGATATTTCCTCCTAGCTACAGTATTGTTAACTTTTTACTCTTTTTGTATTAAAAGTTGAATCTGATGGGCAACTTTAGCTACTTTTATTTCTAAGTTGTTTCTTTTCTCATTACTATCTGTCTTTTTCTCTGGGTCCTTTGACTCTTGGTCCCCTAACCTTATGCAAGTTAAAATTTCCCATTTTTCCTCTCTTTCAATCTCTGAGGCTGAGACTGAATTTGCCAGTAACTCCTTAATCTTTTTAGCCTCCCCTGAAGCTGTTGCCTTTGCTGTGCACAAATCTTTTATCATGCAAAGAAGTTGCCACGACCCTTTTCTGGGTTCCCTGTCTGCTTCCAAGGCTTGTAAATTTTTTTTCTAGGCTCTCCATAAGCCTTAGGGAATTTTCAGGCACATGTGGCAGCAGCCCCCATTTTTCAGGTAACTGAGCTATTTTCCCACATTTGAAGGATGGCTGTGGACCTGATGACTTCCCTCTTTGAGTCTGTTTGGGTCTGCATGGCCCATGTCATTTTAGTTACATATTTTACAATCCATTGTATAACCCATGTGACCACCGCTAGCCCCATGTTTTACCAGGACTCCCATGGTTTGTCTATCCAGCCATACTACGCCAATTGTTTTGCCATATTTTCTCCTCCCCCTTCTCGGGAGACCCGCATGCCCATACCCTCTGAGGTTTCTGACAAACCAAAAGAATACCTTCTATTTGGGGTTTTGCATAGTTTATCACATCTAGGAAAGGGTGACTTACAAAGGCATGAGTTCTCATAGGATTATATTTGAAATGCCCACCACCAGTTCATCCCACCCCAAGGTCTCCATCAACTTTTTGCACCTTCCATCACTGTCTCAACCCAGTGGTAAGGCACTGTCTCACCCCTCGGGGTCCACATGTGCTGTTTCACCCCCTCCCTTCACCACTCTGTTCCCCTGTACTCAATATGGCAACAGCTCCTCCCCTTCATGAAACTGAGGTGATGGGCTTCCACCTACTTGACACCTTCCACAGAGTGTGGGAAAGAGGTGGGACAATAGCTTGCATCATAGAGGTTGGACAGAGGAACTTCAGGTTACAATGATATCCTGTACTCAATTTCCAGCACAAAATAACAATAATAATTAATGATTAAGTAAAAAAACCAACTCTCAGGAAAAGAAAATTCTCCGTTTCTCAATATCTCCAACAGAGCCTGTGTTTTCTTGACTTCAGTGGCAAAGAACTCTTTCACATATTCTACAATGTCACCACCTGAAAAGTGGCCAGAACAGAAAAAGTGCCTGAGCTAGAAGATGCTTGGAGAGTTCTAGAAAATGAGTGAAAACCCTAGAACTGGAGTCTGGTAAGCAAAGGAAACTAGGTGAACATAAAATGAGATGGGATAGGCTGGGGCCAGACAGAAGAGAAAAGACCAAAGAAGGGATTAGGGCTTAGTTAGGATCAGGGCCAGAAAAGAACATGGAAGTGTAATGGTGAGAACAGGGTGGGAAAGGAGAGTCACATCACACAATACAATTGTGCATCATAGACCACAGAATCTAATATCAGAGAGATCCAGAATGATGGAGGGGTTGGGTGTTTCAAGAAGCAGGGGTGGCTTCGCAGAGCTGAAGTATGGGTTGGGGCAACTGAAGCCTGCTTAGAGCTGGGGGAATGAGATCACAGAGTCACATGGGAAGAGGAAGGTATCTATGGGAGTGTGACAGGAGCTCCCACCTGCAATGTCACTGGAGAAACACTGAAAGAGAACTGGAGCAAGACAGATGGGAAGTTCCCACATCTAGTCCTAGGATACTGAAGGGGGTCAGGATCATTTTCTCTGTGAAGTATGAAGTAAAGTTGGTCACTGTGAGTGAAGTTGAGAGTGAGACTTAGTAAAGACTGGATTCATATTCTAGAGCCTGAGAGACGAAGCTGCAAGATTTGGAGAGCAGTATTAGACCCAGCTGAGGCTTTAGTTTATCCATTATAAAGACTCTTGTGCCCAGAGAACAGATCCCCAACAATTACCACGGAGTCCAGAGAGCATGCAAGAACAAAAAGTCTTTATTCAGGCTTAAGCTCAGACTCTCAGATCAAACTAACGTGGTAGGTCCGTCTGAGAGCCCCGATTGCAGGGGGAGGGAGCTTTTCATAGGTTTCAGACAAAGGGAGGAGGGGAATGACAGAGTTATATTTTGATTGGTCCAAAGAGCACGTGCGCACCAACATACTTATATTTTGATTGGTCCAAAGAGCCCGTGCGCACCAACATACTTTTGAATTGATTGGTTACAGCCTTGGAGGCCTCTCATTGGTGGGTGTTGCCTTCAGGGCTGTGGAATGTGCTGACTGTTATCTTCAGGGCTAGAGGAACCTGTTTATTATAAGGCCTCAAACCTGCCGGGGGGGCCCCTGGACATGCTCCACCTTGCCTAGTCTATGCCTGGGCCCCATCACAAAAATGGAGGAATCAGTCAAAATGGAGACGGTGCAGTTTGTCTGTCTGGTTCCCTCAAGCCAAGCGATTTACAGAAGCGAAAAGAGCAGTTACTCCTAAATAGGGGCAGGGGTCTAGGGAGTCCAGGGGGTGAGGCCAAGGAGGAGGGTTCCACAAAGACTCCACAGTTCCCCAGGCACAAGTTTTAATGATACGGGTGAGTGAGGCTCATCCGAGGTTGGAAGTGGGTAAGATGCAAAAACTGGGAGGAAGAGACATGATTGTTGTGGTGACAGGAGAAGTCAGGTTATAGGGGAAGAGAACTGATAGAAGAGAAGGATGTTGTGAGACCCATGGTCCTGAGGCCTCAACAAAGTCAAGGAGACTTGACTGCACCCCTTGGCCAACAAACTGGGAGAAGAGAAAGTAGTAACAGTATCCTAGTCCCTGTCCTCAAGGCCTACTCTAGGTCTCCAGTCTTGGAACTGCACACCCAAGGAATTCATCAGCCTGAACCCAATCTCTTGTAACCTCCTTGCTGGATGCCTCAGACATTGCAACTCTGCTCTTATGACACCCAGTTCAGTCTTGTTCCCCAGGAGTCCTTGTAAGCATATGTCCTTGTGGGCACATACACCCACGCTTCCTCTAAGTTACTCTCCCACAAATGGCTGTCCTTGGCCAGCCCCACTGGCTGGGATATGTGTGTCCTTGGGTAATATATTCTTATCTCATAGGGCTCATTTCCAATTATATTCAGAGCCTTTGGGAAAGAGATTTTTAAGGTCTGAGGTACCATGCAGGGAAGTTAAAGGAGCTGAGATTCATGTTCCCTGGTAGATGGCATCCTATAGCCACTGAATCCCTTGGCCACAGAGAGGGTCAGGACTGGGGGAAGAAGAGTAGGCCTTGAGAACAAAGGCATGTTGATTTGAATAGAATCATGAACATTTCCAAAATGCAGGAGATAACTTAGGTTGAGTGAAGTCACTCATTCCACACACTCTTCTGAGCATCAACCATGTCTATTTTAAACTTTCCAAAGTCAGGGATATTATCTCATTCATCTCAGAATCTTCAAGGGAGTATCCAACACCTTCATATAGTCACTTCACATCAAATACTCATTTAATAAATGAATGGCAGGAGGCAATGTGAGGATGTAGTTAAGAGTAGAGGTTCTTGGGACTGCAGAGATAACTCAGTGGTTAAGAGCACTGGTTGCTCTTGCAGAGACCCTGGGTTTGGTTCTTAGTACCCACAAGGTGGCTAATGACCATCCATCACTCCAGTTCAAGGGGCTCTAATGCCCTCCTCTGGCCTCTGTGGGCATTGCACACCTGTGGTGCACTTACATGCATGTAAGCAGAACACTCATACACATAAAATAAAAATAAATTTTTTTAAAAAGAGTGGAAGTTCTAGGGTTCAGCTGAGTTTGAAGCTCGGCTCCTGTAGCTAACTACTAGAAGACTCTGGAAAGATAACCTCTCTGTACTTCAGCTTCCTCATCTGTAAATGGAAGTAGGTATGTGAGTATGTGTAAAGGACTTTAAGGAGGGTCCAGCATGTTGAAAGTGCTCACTCAGTGTTACTGTAATTGCTCTTGTGGAGCAAAAAATAACATCAGCATCTCTCTGAAGGAGGAAGTCTCAGAAATTTTTGTTCTCACAAGACAATCCCTCTGAATTTGCTTGGTATAGCACAAAAGTTCAGTAAAGGGTAGTCATTTTTCTTTTCCCTTTCCTTCTGATGTTGCTACTGACAATCTTCCTACAAATAACATTTCTTCCCATCATTCCTACATAATCATCAACAGGGAAATGTTCTGTTTTCCCAAGGAATCTCTTCCTACCAGTACATAGCACCATAGATTCAGAGGGTTCTTATCCCATGAAACCTAAGTCTATCTGTCCTTACTGTTCACCAACTAGGAAACTGTAGCTGTAAAGCTTTGTAGAGTCAGGCATAGTAGTGTGTGCCTGTAATCCCAGCACTTGGGAGGCTAAAAGGGGAGGATGGAGGGTTCCAGGCTGGCCTGGACTAAACAGTGAGAACCTGTCTCAAAAAACAAAAAGAAAAGGAAGGTTGGGGTTGTAATTCAGCTGGTAAAGTACTTGCCTAGTAAGCACAAAGTCCTGTGTTCAGTTCCTGTGTGGTGGTGCATACTTATGATCCCAATATATGGGAGATGGAGGCAGGATTATCAGGAGTTCAAGGTCACCCTCATCTATGTGGAATTCAAGGTCAACCTGTGGAAGAAAGGAAGAAAGGAAGACGGAAAGGAAGGGAGGGAGGGAGGGAGGGAGGGAAGGAGGGAGGGAGGAAAAGCTAGCTAGTTTTGTGGAATTGTCCAAAGTCAGAGTGCATGTTATCACTGCAGAACTCGAATTTCAACCAGAACTCGGAGCTTCTGAGTGCTAAATGGTGATTTGCTTTTTAAATGACAGTTCCCTAGATAGAACTGAATTTTCGTCTAAGCTTTGGTGATAAATTTTAATAAAGTAAGTGTCAACATGTAAAATCTAGTAGATGACATAAGTTATCATAAACCACCGGTTTCATATCTTTGATAAACCACTTGTTTAGTATCTTTAACTTGGCTAGCATTGGCCATCATTTTCTATGAAGTTTGAAAGTAATGAAAGAAAAAGAAAACAGAGAAAAGGACAGAAGGAGTGGAGAGGAGGGGAGGGGACAGGAGGGGAGAATTTTATATCTGAGGATTAGCTCAGTTGGTAGAAAGTTTGCTTAACATGCATGAAACTCTGGGTTTGATACCCAGCACCAAATAAATTTGGCATGGTGGCTCATGCCTATAATCCCAGCACTCAGGAGCTGATGGCAGGAAGCTTAGGAGTTCAAAATCATGCTCAGCTACATAGCAATTTGGAGGCCAGCCTGGTATACATTAAGATCCTGTCTCTCGAGAAGAAGAAAAAGGAAGGGGAGGGAGAGGGGAAGGGAAGAGAAAGAATAATTTCAAAGAGTAGAGGGTTGTCACAGGGAATTGCAAAGCCTTGGTCAAAGCCCTCCAGAGCAATGATGTAAATTTTGCCTTAGAAAATTATTGCTGAATTTATAAAAAAAATGTTTTCCATTGTCCACACCCAAAAAAGACAAGCAGAATACATAGTTCTTTATACATTTCTTGCTTTAGAAACAAATTCTTCATGGTATTTTCAATTACACAGGCCTCAACCCTTTGAAGTGCCCTAATGGCCAGGAAGTATCCCAAAGGAGAAATTTCCTGGCCAATCAGAGTTCTAGTATGGACTTCAGTTTCTCTAGGCTGTCCTACAGACCTTTCTCTTTCGAGGGCCTGTGGTGACCTGAACAAGCGTTCAGCCACATAATAGACTCTGGCCAGATCTCATGGAGTGTGTGTGATCCCTCTGCAGAAGGGATAGCAAAATGGGTTCATCAAAAATCTGGATACCTTGGAGAGCATGTCACTCACAGACTTTCTACCTGCAGTGCATCATGTCATAGAGTGCTGCTGAAATCTGCATGATCTACACTGACCAACTCAATATTACTCTTCCCCTGGATGCTCTACTGATGCTTCATTGCTGGACTTCCCATGCTGTTCCCATTGGTCCAGAGTCAACTGAAGCATTTTCCCAAACTGACAAAGACATCTCTGATTCAAGAACATGACTGACCAATTCCAAAGACACAACTACAGTTTTACCATCTAGCTCCCCAGTACGACTTTCACAGACAATGGAGACTTCATCTGCATTAAATATAAAAAGGATGTGATTACAGATACCATTTAGGAAAGTATTAAAGTACATATAATAGCACTGTCTAATCCCAAGAAGACTTCATAGTTAACAGTTTCTGGTTACATTTGGCCCAAACTATATTGAATCAATCCACTTTTTGACTATACTCACTACAGTCCTGAAAGATTGTTACAAAAGAATAAGAATCTGATGGGGATGGGAGCTTTGTGGAGACACTTGTAAATGCTACAAGGATGAACTATATCAAGCAACATCTGCCAGATGTTGCTGTCTGCCATTATCAGGTACTATTGCTCAGCACTGTCTTTGCATTAACTATGCCAACATACTGGAACTCCATTGACAATATTAAGTGTCCTGGCCTAGCTGTATCTATACCTTTTGGATGATCTCTGATTTGCTGTAACATATCTTATGATCATATACCAGTAAGACATATGAGCATCTGTGCATTTGGGTGGGCGGGGCTCTTATTATCAGGAACTTCGACTTTTCCTTCCAGGAATGCTCTTCCTACATTTTGTGATGACAACCTTTTCCTTTTACCCTCTTCAACCACTATTTCACGAGCCACATCTTTGTTGGCCATTCCAGGGATCATCATATGATTGCAAATGAAATTTCACAGTTAGCATACCTCACCAATAAAGCAGTGAACTATACTGCCTCAACCTTAGCTGCTATAAATCAAGGATTAATCACTGTGTTAGATAATAGAGATTATAGCCTGAGAGTGCCTGGATCTGGCCTCTGAGTGGTGCTAAGAGATGGAAGCAACCCAAATGTCCCTCAACTGACGAGTGGTTAAACATGGTACATGTATACAATGAAGTTCTACTCAGTGGTAAAGAAAGATGAGATAATGAAATTTTCAGGTAAGTGGATGGAACTAGAAACTGTTATACTAAGTGAAGTAACACAGACTCAGAAAAACAAAAGACATATGTTTTCCCTCATTTGTGGCTCCTAGCACCAAATCCTTATATGTGAATATATATCCTGATGTAACTGCAGGAACCAGAAAAATGGAAAGTAATCAGAAAGGTAAAGCGAAAGAAAGAACCTGAGAGAGAGAAGAACAGTAAGAAACAGGTGTTACTAAGGTAGAAATGTGTAAAAAGGAGGTAGTTAAATAGGAGGGGGAGAGAGAGTACTATATAAGGAACTATGGGGATAAAGGAGAAGAAGGAGCTCAAGAGAAGTGGAACCATAGCAGATGGGAATTATCAAGGGAGAAATGGGGCAAATGGGGACACTTTAAATGGGGAGGGTGTGGAAGGGAGGACTAGATAGGAAGAGAAAAAAGAGAGATAAATAATGCCTAGTTAGTATAAAAAAACCAGAGGGAATCATATTAGTCCAAAAATCTACTGAAAAATTACACATACATAGTCCATGTCCATAGCTGAAGGCTACATAACAAGAAAGTGCCAGACAAGAAAAATCTTCCTTTGAGTTGTTGACCAGGTAGTCCAAAAGACTCCCAAAATTACACAGGCTGTTGCCACAGATTGCCTCCCAGAACTTGAAGGAAAGAAAGGCCCTATTGCTGAAGACAGGATACACTTTGGACACAGGATTTGGAGCAACAGAGTTGGAACTGACCTGGAAGCCAGGTCCCCTGAAGGCTAACTCTCATAGCTTTGGAGAGCACTATGCAAGCTTCTAAGGGAGAGCATCAATCGATGGTCCAACCCCAGCTTCAAGGTCTGAAAACCACATTAATGACTGGCACAGAAAACAACATTGGTGCAGTAGTGGCACTTTTATCTTGGGGTAATCAACAGCTACCTAACTGGACTTAAAGCCCACTCAATGGGAAGAAACTCATGTGTGGTACTGTAAACATAGCCAAATGCACATGGTTGGAAAGGTCACAGATCTTAGAGAAAAACCCCAAGGCTGTCAAATCCCTAAACAAATGTGATTTCTTACTATATGTAAAATATTGATCCTTAAATTTACAGGCAAGTATCCCAGTCACCATCCATCAAAGAAGCTTCTTTTTCAACAAACAGCGATTATTATAGAGTTCCACAACTGGTAATATACAGAAATTGCCTGTGAATTGCCCAAGCCTAAGTGGCACATCTGTGATGCA
Organism: Nannospalax galili; assembly: GCF_000622305.1. Taxonomy (NCBI): domain Eukaryota; kingdom Metazoa; phylum Chordata; class Mammalia; order Rodentia; family Spalacidae; genus Nannospalax; species Nannospalax galili. The sequence continues at coordinate 6,961,011 of NW_008354281.1, forward strand.
GCCTCTACACCTAAGGCTCATGGAACATAACACAAGGGATAAAGAGATCACTAAAGCATCTTTCAATTCTTAGGAACACAAAAGGTCACAAATGGCCAAAACGTAGACAATAAGAGTCCACAGGGTGTGGGTCCTTGACAAGACTCCTATATTAAAATCCACCCACCCAGGGCTCAGGGACCATTGTGGAAGAGGGGGCAGAAAGGTTATAAGAGCCAGGGAGGAGGTACATGACCATATGGAAATAGAGTCCTACAGGCTTCTGGGACCCTTCCTATATGACAGCAACAGTGTCAACCTGCACAAGACCCATGCAAACTCAAGCAGACAAAAGCCCAGCATAGAACTGGGGAAATGGAAAGCAGGCCCAATCTTAGTCGAAGAATTATTGGCAGCTGATTATTGCTGGATGAGGAATTGTTGATCTTCTGAAAGGGGGGGATTCTAGATAGGCTGACTAGATCTCAGTGGATGAACTTGCACCGAGAGACATCTGGGAACATTAATTTAACATGATAGGCCTTAACACAAATGACAGAATGTATGAATTCTAGTGGGGAGGCAATAAGAGGGGGCCAATGGAGAAGGGGATATGATTAAGATGTTCTATATGAAATACACAAAAATTCAATAAAAAATCGAGATTATATAGGGGGGCTGGAGAGATGGCTCAGTGGTTAAGAGCACTGGATGCTTTTGAGAGAACTGGGGGTTTGAGTCCCAGAACCCACATGGTGGTTAACTGTGGAAGACCACGCTGCCTGGAAGCCCCCCCTGCCCCCCCCAGGGCAAGCAGCCTCCAGAGAACTTGCTGATCAGTCCTCCCTGCCCCCTAAGATAAGCAACCCTTCTGATGAGTTAAGATAAGTTTGAACAACCACCAATTTCCTTAGCCTGCAACCAGACCATGGCGCCAGGTCCCCTCATCCTAGGGACATTCATTAACCCATTGAGACAACACCTTCCCTTCCCCTTCCCCAGCTAATTTCCCGCTTCAGCCCATGTAAGAATCCCCGTGGAAAAATAAACTTTTGCAGCTTGATCAGAGTTCTTTGTCTTGCTGTCATTCTTCGTGTCTCTTGTCTCATCATTCCAGGTCCCTGGGAGTTCTAGTCTCCGTCTCCCACCCTGCAGGTCAGGGCAGTTAACAACCAGTTCCAGGGGATTTGATGCTATATTCTGACCTCCATGGGCACTGCATGACACAGGTGCACTTACACACATGCAGGCAATACCTTCATACACATAAAATAGAAAAAAATAAAATATAAATTAGAGATTATATTGATTATCTGTTATTGCACCATTTTGTGTGCAAAGCATTTCTAGACATTTCATTTATTATTTATTTATTTATTATTTATTTATTTTTATGTGTACGAGAGTTTTGTCTGTATGTACATAAGTGCATCACATGCATGCAACAACCACAGAGGCCAGAGAGGGTGTCAGATCCCCTGGAACTGGAGTTACAGATAGTTGTCAGCTATCATATGGGTGCTGGGAACTGAACACAAGTCCTCTGCAGGAGCAGCCAGTCCTCTTAACCACAGAGACATCGCTCCAGCCCTATAGCCATTTGTACTTTTAACCTTACTGGTAATTCTCAAAAGATTTCTGCATTGGTCTGCGGTTTACAAAATGAAACTAATAAAATAGCTTACTCCACAGGACTCTTCTGATGAAATGTAGGCTGGGAAACATATATGTGACATAATGATTATATCTCTAATGACTAGACTTGTATTGATGGTATTATGGATATGTTGTTACTTTCATTCCCTTATCCCATTCCCTTACTGTTGGGGACCTCTGTTATGCAAAGTAGAAGTCCCTTCACGACTGGACAGCTCATGCAGCTCGGGATCATGTGCTGAGGGCTCCTTTCATAGCAGGGTGCCTTCCTGGCATCTTTCCTGACTCTCCTTTTGAAGTGCCCGCCACAAATGCTCTAGCATAAACATGGCCTTTGGCTCTGAAAGGTACCATGCTTTCCTGTGTGATTTTTCCAGGCAGACAGCAGTCTGGCAGAAACCCACTTCCATATGTAAATAGAATGCCTCACAAAGCATCTAACAGCCAAAGCTTTTACCACTACACCCATGGTATAAGTATCCTAGTTTTCTCTTAATAGAGAGAGAGCTGGGTCGCAGAGCTGCTGAATTACTGAGAGCAGAGACACTTAATAAAGCTGTAACACAGACTAAGCAGAGTCTTGAGTCCTGTGCCTTACTACCGGCAACCTAGCCTCTCCGGGGGGCGCACTCCCCTGTGACCAACTTACGGACATCCTAGCTTTCGCTGTCCTCGTACTCTTCCCGTGGAGTTCAGTGGCCAGTGGACCTCGCATCCTGAGGAAAGTATACGGGTGAAATAGGGACAAGATTTGGCTGGACAACACTCCAGTAGCAGAGAGACTGTCAACACCGGAGCTGCGGACAGCGACCTATCTGCTGCCGCTCCCAGAGACGCCTGTGGCCAGAGCCGGGCCGCGACTCGCCAGGTGTGGCGGGGACCCCGAGATCCAGGGCCCCAGAGCAACCCCGAGATACTCGTGCACCCCACGCCTGAGGCCCATAGAGACACAGAGAAGCCCACGGGGCCAGACCCGCCTTCCTCTAGGCGCACGGCGGAGAAGCCTGCGGACCCGCCAGGCCATCCTGAGAGTGCACGCAGGGACCCCGGGCGCTCAGCGCGTGCTCCCTATACCTTACTGTCGTATAACTAACTACACATGAACAATTTGAGAACCAAATGTAATCATATTAGTGAATTGTCATGTGCCATTTAAGCTTACTAGGAAGAGGGCACTGGAAGTGGTGTAGCCCCTGCTTTTCAACGTAAGTATGCTTGTCTTCAGGTTCTTCTAAGACCCTTTGTCCAGGGAGGGACTGGCCCCCAAGCCCTGTAACAAGAAGAAAAGTAGAACAGCTAAACAGTCCAAAAGTAAGAACATCACTGTGCCCTTAGGAACAGAAGGAGGGTAAACTGCTTGAGTAAAAACACTGTGCCCTTGAGAACAGCTGTAGGGTTAAATCATTCCCAGCACCATCTGGCTCCTTCTCAACTAAGACTTTTAAACTAAGACTCTGCTACTGTCCCATAGTATCAAAACACCTGTGGTATGAACAACTAATTGGAAGTCCCACCTTAAGAGAAGGCATTTTGCCCAGAGCCCTTTTCATTGGTCAGAGGCTCTGGTTGATTATTCTCAGGAGTCTCCTCCAGCCCTTCACCTGCTGGGATGTGCCTGGTCAGATGTCTTTCTATTTGTCTTGGCTTGCTATTTTGATCTTTCACTTTTGCTTGCTATATGTATAATAAACTCACTTATTCAAAATTAAAAAAAATATTGCTGAGTGGTATTTGTTGTGATGGGATTCTCTAGATAAAGTATCTGTGACTTTAAGACCCTAGTTGGTGAGTACCACTTCTTGCTTGTTTCCATAGAAACAAAAATGAGCCTTTATGACACAAAGCCCTTCAAGCACCAAGGCCTTATTTCTGTAGCCCAGCATCACTGGGCTCTGTTCAACTGTCTTGAGGAGACAGGAGACCTTTGCTACAGCAGTCAGGACAGAGGGCTCAGCAGGAACTTACCTACCTTTCAGGATCAGCCATCAAAAGAGTAAAGATGGACGGCTCCCTGACAAAGAAAATGTATGCAGGTAAAAAAACAAAAAACAAAAACAACAACAACAACAACAAAACAATAGCAAGCATTCTGGGCCAGCAAGCATATACGCCCTGGCATATCTCTTTAGTCATGAATACCTGGCTCTGCTGGTCCTGCCCTGACTGCTCCAGATTCAGCCAGCATACAGGAACAGCCCATGCTCTCACTCCAGAGGACTCACAGCCTTTGCCATTGACTGCCCTTTCTGGTCCTCAGTCTTAGACAGCTGATAGTTTCTCATTGATCTACAAATTACAATTTACTTATAAAGAAAGAGAGGCCAAAATTATAATTGAGATTCCTTCTGTGAACGAAAAGAAAGCACTTTCAGAATGTGTATTCTGTTGCTTTTTAGAATGGACAGAATGTTAATTATGTTTATGAGTCAAGTCAGCCAACCCCACAGCAAAGTTCAACAAGCATACAGTGATTCTCACTCATTCCTCAGAGAAAAGAAAGAAACTACAATGGGTCCCTCAATGTCATTTTGGTTGTTGCTATTGTGATTCATGCTTTGGTCAGATAACATATGGAAGAAAAGGATGAGATTCTACAGAAAGTCCAGCCACCGCTCCATCCTGCCTGCCCCCATAACAATGTGAAAATTGGGCTCACTTAACTTTTGTGAGTCTTTGATGACAAGAACAGTGATTGCCTCATTCTAAAAATAAATAAATATACTTTATTATCCCCTTTTTCCTCTTCCCATTTCTCTTTAAGACCCACTTTTGCCCTCCCATGGTCCCATTTTTAGTTGTATCATCTATATCCACATGCACACACATAAATATTAAGTCTTGGATCTATACATGAGAGAAAAACGTATGGCAATTGTCTTTCCAAGTCTGAGTTTGTTTCATGTAATAATTTCCAGTTCCACCCATTTTCCTGCAATTGTCATGGTTCCATTTTTCTTTACAGCTGAATAAAATTTCAATGCATATGTGTACCATATGTCCTTTGGCCATATTCATATGTCAATGACTAAACTAATTCCATTTTTTATATGTAACATGAAAATGGACTGGGGTTACTGGAATGTAGAACAGGACCAGCAAGAGAGGCAGGGGATGAAGAAGGGGAGTAGGAGAGTTTGATCTACAAAGTATGTATGAAAATACTATGATGAAATTTATTGCTTTAAATATTAATTTATAAAAACAGTAATCAATCATTTTAAAAAGAAAATTCAAAAAATAAGTGCTAACATATGGAATTATTAGACTAGGCAAGAGTCTCAAAACAAAGAGAAATAAAGGATATAATATCAACAATAGCAAAAATATTCTTTAAGATAAGAAAATTAAAGTCAATAAAACAACATGATATGTGTCAAAGACAGAAGATATCTGCCAGAGATTTAAATAACACAAGAGGTCTCTCTTCTGACTCTAGTATGTCAATCTTGATCTTCTAAAGAGGCATCTTCAAAGAAAAAGTTCATAGGAGTAATAATGGATCCCAGTATGAGAGATATATACATATGGTGATGATTAATGACCATGTATTGAGCATGTGTTTCATGCCAAAGGATAGTTACAGATTGAAATAAATTTTGCAGTTTCCCAAGAGCAGTAATGTCTTACATGGTAGCTAAATATGACTGATC
>NW_008354281.1:6966370-6974384 GCF_000622305.1 Nannospalax galili
AAAATAAATAAATAAATAAATAAATAAATAAATAAATAAATAAATAAATAAAAATGTGACTTCCTGTTCAAAGGAAATAGGGAAACAGGGAAAAGGAGCAGGATGGACACTAGGTTCATTGGGAAACGCTGCCTCCTCAGAGAGCCAAAGCTCAGCAGATGATGCAAACAAGCTAAGGTAGCTCATGGGGCATCTCAGAGGTGAACGTTGTCCTGTTCTGTATTATGCTCTGTATTAGTCATTTTTTCTGTTGCTGTGATAAAATACCATGACCAAAAGAAACTTATAGAAAGAGTTTGTTTTGATTCACAGTTCCAGAGGGAGTGTCCATGATGGTGAGGCAGGTGAGCAGAGCAGGAAGCTGAAAGACCACACCAACCACACCCAGAAAGCCAAGAGAGCGAACTGGAAGTGGGGTGAGGCTATAAACTCAAAGTTTGCCAGCGCCCAAGGACATACTTCCTCCAGCAAGGCTCCACCTAATGAAGGTTCCATAATCTTCCCAAGCAGTGCTATCAACTGGGGGCCAAGTGTTCAAATACCTGAGCCTACAGGGGACAGTTGTTCAAACCACTGTGCAGTCCTGGGTGATAGCTGACAAGATGGGGATAGCTGAATCAAGGATTAGGATGTTTCCAGTCTTCCACCCTGCTTCCCTGACCAACAGAGACAGGTCTCTTCTTTCTGTCCTTCCTTTGACATATGTATCTGCTAATGTCATTAAGGTACTGACATCCTCTGAGTGGGACAAGGAGTGAGAACAAACTAACTCCAGTACAGTTCTGAGAACATGGAGCCCCTCCTCCCTTTCTTTGTTTCACCTCTGGCCAGAAAGTTAAGCCTATAGACAGAATCTAGATTCTACAGATTCAACCATATATTATACCCAGGGCAACCCTAGACTCCAACTGGGGACACTGGATGGGTCCCTCCCTACAAGGATGCCCTGTCTGATAAACAGTGAGCCAGGGGGTGTTGGTGTATATGGTAGGCTCAAAGCTGGGAATGGAACACTCAGAGAGGGCAGGCAGCATCTGTCTCCCCCAGCTCCTGTGACTGATAATAGCTCACATTCACGCACCACTTACATGCTCTTGACAGTGTATAATAAGCACTTTCAACACAGATTATTCCACTCAGCCCTCACAGCAATGCTAGGAGCCAGGTGTTATTAAGTCCCATTTTCAGGGTTAAATGACTGGTCAACGTCAACCCCAAAGCCAGCATTTAAACCCAGGTCTCCAGGACGCTTAAATCTACTCTCTTGATCACAGTGCCAGTTCCCCATCCTAGAACTGTTTCTCTGGAGTCACTCGCTTACACCAGGAGCATCATGTCACAGTGCAGGGTGGAAAGTCTGTGAGGAGCCCTTGAAGGACAACCCCACTGTGGAACCTATACATGCTTCCTGTACACTAGGGGTTAAATATAGGGGGGAAACAAAGATGGCTAAGGGCCCTGAGAAAAATTTTCCAGTTCCAAACTGTGTCTGCTGTAACCTTTTCACAATTCAGGAAAATAGAACCATTACTGGAAATAGGGTGAAAAATATGTTCTCCATAGTTGTATGAACTCCCTCATAAACAGTCATATGACTAAATCCAGAAACAAACCATGAATATAAAAATGATGATTTGATTTTTGTCTATTATCTGTGCTGTGCAAGGTAGTATCTTGACAACACTGAGGAGGTATGAGCTAGTAAAAATTTTGTGTGGGCTGGTAGCAAGTCTAAACTCTGCACTGTGGATTTCACCTTCTGGTGGATTCTTCTATAAGGTTGAATTGACTGATGTGTATTTCAAGCTCTCAGCTATGAGCAAGTAACTCACATAATGAATTTCAGCGTACCGCAGTCGGGGTCAGAGAACAGGGCATTTCATTCTCCTCTGGGCATCTCAAGAAGGAACAGCGCTTTGGAAGCCAGATCCCAGCACTTGGGAATCAAGAAAGTAGAAAGATAAGAGTTCAAGGTCATTCTCAGATACATAGTAAGTTCAAGGCTAGCCTAGGTTATGTGAGACCCTGCCTCAAAAAAACTAAAATAGAATGAACGTTAAGATTGAAAAAAGGAATCGGCACCTTTAATAAATACGCCCTGTGCTAGGAAGAACAGTATGCTTTTGTACCATTTCAGTCCCTGAGGCAAGCGTGCAGATGTTCTAGGGAGGAAAGAACATGATGATTAGAGAATTTTTTAAGGAAAGGAGGACAAGGTACAGCCAGTGGAAACATGTATGGATAAAGGCCCTGATGGACTCTGTTTGCCTGAGAGACTGCAGCCTCCTGAGAATGTTTCAGGAAACCAGCTTGTTCACAAAACACAGCTGCTGCTGCCAGAGAGAAGGAAGAATCTTAATGCGACCTGGTGTCTGTTCATTGGAGAGAGATATTTTGCTTTCAGTAAATAAGAATATCTCTGTTAAAAAGCATAAATCTAGCTGGCTGTGGTGGCACACACCTTTATTTACAGCACTCAGGAGGCAGAGGCTAGTGGGTCTCTGTGAGATCGAGGCCAGCCTGGTCTACATAGCTCCATGACATCTGGGACTACAGAGAGACCCTGTCTCAAAAAGACTCCCTACCGAAAAAAAAAAAAAACAAAACCCAAAACATAGATCTTCCAATAGTAACATATTGGACCAAATATTATGATGAGTTCACTTCTTGCAAGTCAGCTATATTTTAGATAAAACATACTACTGATATAATGCTAGGAAACAGAGAATATTGTCAAGGTATCTATATTAGTTGGAGTTCTCTAAAGAAATAGAACCAACAGAGTATGTATAGCTATATGGGGGATTGTTATATTGGCTCGCACAACTGGAAGCTGTCTGCAAGCTGGAGAGCCAGAGAACCCAGCAGTTGCTATGCTCAAGATGCTAGAAAGTTGAGAGTGAGAGAGACCAGTGATGGAGCCCAGTCCGGCTCAAGGCCTAGAAGCTCTGGGGAGAGTCGCTGGTGTGAGTCTGCGCTGGAAGGCTGAAGAGCTGGACGTGGCAGTCACAGCAGTGTTAGAGGTATAGGTGAGTGGAGCTCACCTGCACTATCTGGCTTTGCCATCTTCCACTTTCTTCTCTCAGGGCTGCTAGCCTATTGTATGGTGCCACCCAAATTTATAACAGGTCTTTCCCACTCAGTTGCTGCCCCACATGCCAAACATCTCTGGAAGTGCCCTTACAGACATACCCAGAGCGTGCTTTCCTAATCTGCTAAGCATCTCTCATCCAGTGAGGCTGACCACAGGAAATCCCTCCCCTCAAAAAGGAGAAAACTATGAATGGAAATTAGAGCTAGACAAAATGGGCAAGCCAGAAGGAACAGACCAAACTTAGGAGGAAATTGTGGTAGCCAGGCCATGATCCAGGTATTAATTTTTTGGAACAGCAGCAAGGAGAGGAAGCCCAACCTAAGATTCTCCTGTTACTTGAGAGCTCTGGAAGAGCTTCACAAGGAAAGAAGCCCTTCACTCCACAATCTGACTGGGAGTCAGAAACTTCAACACAACTGACAAAAATCAAAGTTACCAGGGCTGGGGACATGGCTCAGCGTGTAGAGTGCTTGCTGTGCAAGTGTAAGGACCTGAGTTTGGATCCCAGCACCCACATAAAAGCTGGGTATGGGGGTGCATGTCTGCAATCCTGGTGCTGGAGGAGGAGCATAGAGACAGGCGGATGCCAGGAACTTACTGGCCAGTCTAACTGAAGTGATGAGCTCTAGGTTCAGTGACAACCCTGCCTCAAAAACTAAGGTGGAGGGGGCTGGAGAGATGGCTCACTGGTTAGGAGCACTGGCTTCTCTTGCAGAGGACCTGGGTTCAATTCCCAGCACCCACATGGTAGAAAACAACCCACCTTAACTCCAGTTCCAGAGGATCTGATGCCTTCTTCTGACCTCTGAGGGCATTGCATGACACAGGTACACTTATATAAATACAGGCAATATACTAGTACACATAAAATAAAAATAATAAATAAAATACTTCCTAAAATAAGGTAGAGGGCTGGTGAGATGGCTCAGTGTAGGTAGGGGCGTTTGTCATCAGACCTGAGTTCTATCCCCAGGATTCACATGGTAGAGGAAGAGAATTGACTCCTGTATCTATCTCAAACAAGGATATTAAAAACAACAAATTTTGCTTACTTAGATCAATAATGTTTGTAGCCTTGAGTTTTAATTGTTACCCCTCTTCTCTCATGCCTAAACCCAAATGATGTATTTCACCTTACAATTTCATTTACAAAAGAAATTCTTTAAGATGAGAAAAATAAGTAAACCAGCTTACATTTTTAAACCTAATTTTTAAACCTTATTTAATCTTTAAACTTTTTACAAGTTATAACCTTTGAGCAATGTGACTTAGACACACAGAATTGTAGATCTAACCATTGCAAAGACACTAAGTGTGACTGTCTTTAGAGAAATTTGCACTCATGTCTTACGGGGGTGTCCTTTTTCCTCTAGGCATTCTTTCGTCTTTTTTAATGCCTGCACTTAAGCCTGAAGTATGTACATACTAGCCTTTTACCTTTACCTAATAAACTCACTAATTTTGCTTCACTCTGACCTGTTCTGAAATTTCTTTTGAAGCTAGTCAAGGATCCAGCTTTACCTGAGTGGAGGTCCCTAAAGGGTGGAATTTCTCAGGTTACTGGTGGCAGTGCTGGGATGTTTTCCCATCGACACTGACAAGAGTATTAGAGTATGTGATAGTTCAGAGGAATGTAGATTATGGGTATTATGGATTTTGATTTCTACATGGGTGGCAGCTGATCATACACACCATCCCAAGCCTCCTACTTTTCATTAGTGAAGCATCTGATGGCTCACTTCGTATCAACACATAAAGAGTCACCACTTTATTCACTGGCTGCAGGGTTCCATTACTGTGTGAAGGTACTGTGACCCTGTTTACCCTGCCAGTCACTAGCCGATAGCTGTAATTCTGTTCTTGGAACAAACTCCATGCTCTCCTTCAGAACTGAGATTCTCATGGAGCTCCTTTAAACCATGAGACACGGCCATACACCCCTCAGGTCACCTTAACCATTTGGAGTTTATGAAGAAGATGCAGAAGTCAGGCAAGGAAGGAAGTTGGAAAAGAGCTTGAGGAGGGCAGGAGGCAGAGTAGCTCTACCCTGGCCTCCAGGCACCAAGCCTAGGAGGGGTTTCCTGAAGCCCAGACTCAGATACCACCTCCCACCCTGTCTAGGTTAAGCTCTCTCCTTGAAATCAAGCATCTACACAGGAGAAAGGCTGGGTCTCCAGTACACAACTGCCCTGAGAGCAAGCCCACCTCTGTCCCACCATGTGTATAGCCAGTGTGGTGGGGTCAAGTGAAAAGCACATGAGGGCCTGTGCATAACACTGAGTCCCTCTGAAAAGGTCTGAAGAACTCAGAACAAAATAGATGCCTTGGCAGTAAGTACTTCCTGCTTAGAACTGGGAGGAACTTGAATGGGCTGGATTCCTGCTGAGCAAGTGAGACCAGCATCACAGAACCCTCTTAAAGTGGCCTTATTTTTGGACTGAGGCTGATTCAGTTAGGGACAGGGGAATGATTATAAGGAACCACTTCTAAGACTTCTTAGCTTCAAAAACAATTTCACACTCCTCCATTCACTGGCCTCCTGAAGTAAGCATCATCAGAAGCACCCCAGTGAGAAAGCTGAGACTTAGGAAGATTACACGAACTACCAAACACTACTGGAGATCCCAAATCCAGGCCTTGAGACTGTTTTGCACTTCCTTCTGCTTCTGCTACACTGCAAACTACAATGCCATGTGGCTCTCACTGGCAGCCTCCCCCTGTAATGCCCATGTGCCAACAGTGGCAGGGATGGAGATGAGGTTGGGGACCTCCACTCAGGTAAAGCTGAAGTCCTTGACTTCACCACAGAAAAAGAATTTCAGGATGAACCAGTATGAAGCAAAGTCGGAGTTTATTACAAGACATTTTTAAAAGACTTTATTTTATGTGTATGTGTGTGGGCATAGGGGGTGTGTGTGTGTGTGTATGTGTGTGTGTGTGTGTGTAGTATGCAGGCATGCATATGGCGGTCAGAGTGAGAAGAAGTTATATTCTTATAACCAAACTATATTCTTATATAATGTCCTTCTAAGTTTAGGCCATTTGAAGTTTCTTCTTATTCTACTTACTACATGCATATCTTGAAATGCAACCCTGATGTTTTGCTACTCAGTGATGTTTTATTGCTCTGTGATGTTCTCAGTACCCTGAGATGTTTTATTACTCTGTAATATCTTAAAGTTCTATGATGCTTTCTAACTAACCCTGTCTAATTACTGATAAAGATCTGAAACTAAGAAAATGGGAAAGTCACCAGATGGTCTAGGAAGAGTAGATCAAATATGACAAATATCTAAACTTCTGCTGGTGCCCGGGCCAGGGTGGCACATACCTTTAATCCCACCATTCCAGAGGCAGAAGCAGGCAGAACTCTGTGAGATCAAAACCAGCCTGGTCTACATAGTAAGCTCCAGGCCAGCTGGGGCTACAGGGAGACCCTCTCTCAAAAAACAAAGCAAAGCAAAAAACAATAAACTTCTGCCTATACTATCTGTTTTTGTAAACTGCAGTGACTGGTTGACTAATTCCTAGCCCAATTAGCCTGGCCTAGCTGTAGATCAAAAAGTGGCAGATGTTGTTGATGGGTAAAAAGTTGGCAGAGAACGAGTGAATGGATGATGAGGCACCGAGGCACTGCTAAAACTCCATCAAAATAGGGTTTATTAGCAAAGGAACACATGGGACAGATTCCCTTCTGGGCAGGGAAAATGTCTGCCTGGGTCTTGAGCTGGGGTCGTTTTAAAAGGGAAGCTTCTGCTTCCTGCAAAAGGCAGGAAGATGTATTATTTTTAAAGTTGGGGGGATGGAGTGGGAGAGCAGGACTGTTAAAACCTGTCCTCTTTAGAGATCAAAGGGGAAGCCTGCTGTGTTGGCCAAAGGAGAAAAGTGCTTCCCCCGTGACCAAAGACCAAGGTTCTTATCAGCTAGGTTCCCTTTTCTCAGGAGCATGAGAAGTCCTTGGGATCCTGTTGGTGAGGGGGCAGGGCTATCGAACCTTAACATTCCAGCTTTTTGTGTTATAAGATAGGGGGCACCGTTGTCATCTTGCTACTTCCTGCTGGACAGGGTTGATGTGGTGGGGGCTGGATTAGGGTTCAGTCAGACAGCAGGGGCTCCCTCTTCATGCATCTCAACAGGGTCCTCAATGGTTGACAGGTGCTTGTGTACATGTGGAGGGAAAGAAAGTAACACTGATTAAAATTAGTAAGAGTTAGTTTTTGGATTTCGTCCTGAAAATATCTGAAAAGGCAAGGAGCAATGGTTAGCACCAAGGTAATAGCTCTTTTTTCTTTCTTTCTTTCTTTTTTTTTCTTCTGCCAGGGCTGAACTTGAGAGTGATGGACTCAGGATTTGTTTTCAGGTATTTTGATGGCTGTTGGAGTGGCTATAATCAGTGTCAGTTACCTCTCAAAGGTTTCTAGATAGGGAGAGAAAACAAATTTAGCCATTATTTAATTTTTTAGGCTAGAACAATAGTGGGTTGTCCTTAGCTACAGGTGGACACTACAGTATTGCAGACCAAGATTTGAAGTCTTACATCTGAGTAGCATTGTCTTATTAGGAACAAAATTATCAATGAGAGATAATTGTCTAAATAACATAAGAACTTACGTCTAATCTCTGGTTTGTGTAATCCCCTGAATCCTTAAAATATACTGATGACTTTAATTTTGGTTATACTTTCTTTTTGGGTGTTTAAGACCATACTGTTGGCCCAAATAAACCAATTTACTTTTACTCTTAAGGTCATATGAGGATTTGGTCCTCAGGGGTCACATGGGCTTGGGGGGGGCCCTGGCTCCTCAGGCTTTTACCAGTTCCATCTATGTGAAGATGTCAAGAGGGCCTGCTTGACCCAGGCTTCGCTTGGAAGCATGGAGGAAATATTTCCTCTGTGTTGACCCTCCTCTTTGTAGACTG
>NW_008354281.1:6974405-6975019 GCF_000622305.1 Nannospalax galili
TGGTCTCCATGGCCTCCCTGAACAAGAGGACAGGTGACTCACCAAAGTTATAGGACATTTCGAGAGATGCAACATAGCCCCTGGAACTTGTTTGACCTTGGAGGGCCAGGAACAAAAATTTGTCCCTTTAAGTCCCTCTGACCAGATTAATATAGGCCTTAGATTCTGGCTATTAAACATCCAACAAGGTTAGTTACACCAGTGTGGTACATTAATTACCATGTGCTATGTAGATAGAGCTTGGGCAACGTCCTTAAATAAACCTTGACTAGACATCCTTAGACCAATTGACTAAGCTGCAACCTTAGAAATTTTAAGATTGTCTACACATTATCCTTGTCTCATCCTTGTTATATTGTAACAACCATACACAGACCTTCATCACCTGCCCAGTTTTCTCATTTCTCTGTCAATTCTGGAAATATCCAGCCATCATAATTTTCATACATAAATCCTTCTTTAAAAATATCTCCATTCTCATATCTGTCCAACATCCTCCACTTTTCCATTTTCCTTTTTGAATAACCATGAGACACAATAACATTAGCAAACAAAGTTTTCATCTGTTGTGAGACTTCTTTTCCTGGGGATACTAAGCAATGTTTTTTTCCCCT
>NW_008354281.1:6975097-6975496 GCF_000622305.1 Nannospalax galili
GTGGGTCATATGAGAATAGTTGCACTGGAAAATCTTTACCCAGTATGGACACTTCATGGACACCTCATGGATTAAGCCTTCTCTTTTTAGCCTTCCCAGATTACATACTTTAGTCCTTCCCAAATTCAGATCAGTTCCAATTAGAGCAGAATTATGTGCAGTTGGCTGGGAAGAGCAGCTAGATACTCAGGTGAGGATCCAATGATCCTATTTACCCCTCCTCTTTTAATTAAAGAATATGATAGTCAAGTCAACAAGTTTAATTGTGATGATTTTTTGTTAATGGACACAGCTGAAGTCATGAAGATGGTAGTTGTTTGACTCAGAAGAAAGTAGTGTGTAGCATCATCTTATTAAAAGAACATGAAATCTAAATCATATACATAAGATAATGTAATA
>NW_008354281.1:6977403-6979064 GCF_000622305.1 Nannospalax galili
CTATCCTGTTGTTCTTTCTTTTTTTGGTCTTTTTGAGACAGGGTCTCTCTGTAGCCCCAGCTGTCCTGGAACTATGTAGACCAGGCTGGCCTTGAACTCACAGAGATCCAGCTGCCTCTGCCTCCTGAGTGCTGGGATTAAAGGCATGCGCCACCACGCCCGGCTGTTGTTCTTTCATTAAGTAGTTAAATTTATCTTTGTATTTACCATACATTTTTATATTAGTCTGTGTTAGTGACTTTACTCAGTATTGTGACCAAATAGAGAATCCCATTAACTATTTTTACTATAGACAGTAATACCCTCTGTTGAAATTAGTTTACAACTTAGCTGTTTTTAATTGTACAGTGTATTTACTCTTAGGATCTTTTGTTTTTCTCCTTTTCTTGTCACAGCTTCAGGGGCCAGCTTGAACCTTGAGAAGTCTTGGAGAACACATCTTGAGATAATAGGCTTGAGTCTGAAGTGGGAGGGCCAATCCTATCCCCAGAGTCAGCATCTCAGTGAACTCAAACAGCACGTGTCAGTTTACCAATATAATTAATATTACCCTGACATTATAACTAGAAAGCACTCACGGAATGATGGGGCAGGAACATAAGCAAACATTGAGCATCTGAGTATCAGAGAGGGAAATAACTCTATTTTAGAGAAAAACAGGCTTAGAATCACAATGTAGAAAGGGGAGGAGTTAAGACCAGTAGAAATGGCGTCTCAAGCCTCTTATTCAAGTAGACTATTACTTTTTACCTCTCCTTGTTGTAACTTTGTGTTGGTAGTAGCTTGTCTCTTGTAAGGTTTTGGCCCTGGAGTACAGCAAATTTTCAGCTGCTTCACAGGTCCAGTCATCACAAAGTGTCAGCTCCCTTTGCACCTTGAAGGCAAATGTCTAGAAAAACTTTAATTTCCCTTTAGAAACTAGCAAATACAGTATGTAAAACAGTAGGAATTTAAAATAGTCATTTTTAGAAATTAGCAAATACCATATAAAAGATGTTAAAATCCAAATAATTCCTTTAAAAATACCAGATAAAGATGTCATTCAAACAATGTCAAATGATGTCATGCAAACAATGTCAAAAACCTAAAAATAATTCCTTTTAAGAAATCAGTAAATATGTTAAACAATGTAAAAACTTAAAACAATTATCTTTAATAAACTGTAAATATACCACAGAAGAAGTTAAAATTCAAAGTAATCCCCTTTAGAAACAGGCCCCAAACGATGTTAAAATTTAAACTCCCATTGTGTAGATTTGGCATTATTACCTTAGTTTGAACTAGAAATGCATTGTTTATTCTATGACATCATCAAGAAACAAAAATAAACTTCAAGAGAATCCTATGCACCCCTGGTACCAGTAGATTAGGCTTGATATTAAAGAAGAAAGTACTCTCAGATATATATGTATATGTGACCCAAATAGAAAAGCAAATTAAAGAAATCCCTGTTTCTCACCAACCATTGTATCTGTGAATGCAAAGCCAAGTTCTCAGGATCTCTTAGTTTTTAGACAGAAGCTATGCTGGAAAAGAAACTCATGAGGGCAGTAAAGGAACGGGGCGTATGAATCAGTGTTCATTGGTCTAAAAGCATATGACTCGCCTGAGCAGTGCCTGTGACCTTTTATGTACAGTGAAATTTAAAATAGTTAGGTCTA
>NW_008354281.1:6979091-6985128 GCF_000622305.1 Nannospalax galili
TAAGATCAAAATTTGAGCCCCTTTACCTGAGAAAAAGTTTAGGAGAAAAAAAGGCTTTTAAAATGTTTTTTCTTTGTCAAAGGGGCAAGCTGCCTGAAATTCTTTAAATGTTTCAGCAAAGTTGTCCAGCAGGTTTAGGCTAGCTGGGTCAAAATGGGGAGAAAGGGTCCCCTAAAGGGTTTTTAGCAAAATTTATAAGAGAATTTAAGAAATGGCCCAGCTGGAAACTTATCATTTCATTAGAAGGTTAAAGAAAAATATTCCCAGGGCAGGCGAGCTGGCAATCTTGGCTCTTGGCAGCTGTTTGGAGGGGGTGAATAGCAGGAAAGAAAAAAAAAAGCCTTGGGGTCATGCAGGTTTAAAGCATGCATGGAAAGTCAGACAGGAGGCAGGCTGGCAGGCAGGCACACAGCAGGGAACAGAAAGCTTTAGTATGGGAGGGGAGAGAGAGGAGAAGGATCCAGAGCATTTGTATGTGTTGGGTTGAACAGTATCAGAAATCATCCCAGGTAAAGTGAGGAAGAAAGGCAGTGGAAGAGGATAAAGACAGGAAAAAGGATGGAAGACAGCAGAGCTTGCAGGCCCATGGCAAAGGTGGGCGGGGGGTGGGGGCGAGATCCCAGTGGTGAGAGGGTGTGGGGGAACCGAGATAGGGAAAGGATGAAGCAGGTCCATCATGGAGACCACAGTACTGTGTGGGAGTGGTGAAAATCAATGGGAAAGGAGATCAAAAGAAGTAGGCAAGGCAGAGTGTTCCCAGTGAGGAGAGCCAGAAAGAGGTGAAAGCAAAGCAGAGGGCTGGGGAGAGGAGGAGAGAGAAAAGAAGAGTACCTGAGAGCCAAGTTAGTGGCGTTGGAGAAGTCCAGGTGGGTCCCTGGAAGTAAGAACCTGGTTTTGGCACCATCTGATAGGTAAAAAGTTGGCAGAGAACAAGCGAATGGATAATGAAGCACCCAGGCAAAGCTAAAACGCCATCAAAATAGGGTTTATTAGCAAAGGAACATATGGGACAGGTTCCCTTCCAGGCAGGGAAAATGTCTGCCCGGATCTTGACCTGGGATCTTTTTAAAGGGAGGCTTCTGCTTCCTGCAGAAGGCAGGAAGATGTATTATTTTTAAAGTTGGGGGGGAGTGGGAGAGCGGACTGTTAAAACCTGTCCTCTTTAGAGATCAAAGGGGAAGCCTGCTGTGTTGGCCAAACAGTGGAGAAAAGTCTGCTTCTCTTGACTTCAAAGACCAAGGTGCTTATCAGCTAGGTTCCCTTTTCTCAGGAGCATGAGAAGTCCTTGGGATCCTGTTGGTGAGGGGGCAGGGCTATCTGAACCTTAACAGTTGTAACCCATGCCTGTGACATCTACTTTGTAAACTATCATGACCAGGTGAGTTTAGTAAGGAATTTTCTTGAGATAACATGGCACAACAAAGTAAAGAGCCATAGGGCCCAAGTGGCGACCATTAAATGACGTTTAAAAGTCTTATATCATCTGACTTATACATTACTCTGGGCCCAGAAAGTCCTGAAGTGTTTGTTGCTAATTCTGGGACCACATCATGTGAAAATAAACAAACTTTATTAGTCTCTTCTGGGTGAATGCTTAATCGCTTAGCTATTCAAAGACTTTTTCCGTAACAAGAGGACAACTTTGTAGAGTCAATTCTCTCCTTCCATAGTGGGTTCAAGGGATTGAATTTAGGTCACCAGACCTGTGCAGCAAGTGTTTTTCCTGCTGAGCCATCTTGCTGACCTCTGAAAGACATTTTTGTTAAATTGCTTGAGAATTTCAGACATGCATATGTGTTTCAATCAAGTCTAGCCCCCATTTCCTCACCTTCAATTCCTATTCACCCCCACTACTTTTCCCTCCCAGTGTCACATGTTCTTTTTTTAAAAAATTGTTTATTTAAAAACCACATGATTAGAAGAAGCATTTCATTACAGCATTAATATATTCAATAACAATTTCCAGAGCAAAGATGAATCTCTTTCAATACTGGCTGTAAATTTTTAGGTTCACAGTTGAATCAATACAGTTATACAATATTGAACTCAGTATAAACCCTATAAGATTATAAAATTGAATGATGTTTTAACCTTTAAAAAAGATCTTCATTTCACTTTAAAATATAGTTTCATACAGAAAAACTCATTTTTAATGCTACTAACACTTTGAGGTTTGCACATGCTTCTCTAATCTCTATGTATCTTGTTATTACTAGTCACAGTCGGTTACTATCTGAGATCCTTGGCACCTGAGCATGGATATAAAATCATCAGGTAGATTTCAATGATAATGTGTTTCACCTCTACTAATTAATATGGAGCAAATTTTTATGCTTCTTCCTCAAATATAACTCATTTTTTTATTTGTTGATTATTTTGTATTTCATAAGAACATCCCAAACAATCTTATTCATCTATATACCAACATCCCAAATGGCACCCTCCCACAGTCTTCTCCACCCCCAACTAGAGCCCATATACTCTGTAATCCCTGTTACTGTCCACTGTGTTGTCAGCACCCCCAGCCGTTCTCCAGGACTTCTCCACAAGCTGAATCTAGTCAGCCTATTTAGAGTTCATTGTTTTAGGAAGATCAGCTCTTCCTCATCTAGCAACAATCAGTTGCCAATATTCCTTTAGATAATATTGGGGTCTGCTGTTCATTTTCCCAGTTCTAGGCTGGTTTACTGTCTGAGAGTCTCTTGGGCTACCCTGGCCAACAACTCAAAGGAAGGTATCTCCTCTCTGGCATTGTTTCTTGTTATGTAGCTTTTAGCTATACACATGGACTCTTAAAGAATTATATTGGTCCCTTTAATCTTTGGTTATACTTTCCTCTTGAGTGTTTAAGAACATACAGTTGGCCCAGATAAACCAAATTATTTTTACTCTTAAGGTCATTTGAGGATCTATTCCTCAGGGGTCACATGGGCTTGGGAGGAGCCCCTGGCTCCTTTCTTTTACTAGTTCCATCTATGTGAAGATAAGTCAAAGGTCCTGCTCGACCATGGCTGGCTTCACTTGGAATCATGGAGGAAGTGTTTCCTCTGTGTTGAACCTCCATTTTGTAGACCGGACACTGGTTCAAGTCCATCTGGTGGGGTCTCCATGGCCTCCTTGGTCAAGAGGACAGGTGACTCACCACAGTTACAGGACATTTTGATTGAGATGCTCATAGTCCCCTGGAGCTTAGTTGACCTAGGAGGACAAGGAACAAAAACTGTCCTTTAAGTCCCTTTGACCAGATTAGTGTAGGTCTCAAAGTATGGCTGTTAAACATCCAAGAAGGTTAGTTCTACAAGTCTGGTACTTTGAATTACCATGTGCTGTGTAGATAAAGCTCGGGCAAAGACCAAACATTCTCAGATAAACCTTGCCTAGACATGTATTGTATTCAAGCTAGTTGTATGTATAATTTGTCAGTAGGTTGTTAAATTAATATAGTTCCCTCTTTTTTTTAAAAAACTAGCTAGATATTATCTTTATCATTGTCTAACCCTTCCACCATGGTTTCCCCATTTAAAGGGCCCCCATTTTTCCCATTTCTCCCTTAATAATACCCTTCTCCTATGGTCCCACCTCTCTTGAGCTCCTTCTTTCCCTTTATCCCCTAGGTTCCTTGTATAACCCTATCTCCTCCCTCCCCTTAAAATAACCACATTTTTATCCATATCTCCCTTATTGACACCTGTTTCCTACTGTTCTTCTCTCTCACCTTCTTTCTTTTCCTTTACCTCCCTCTTTCCTTTCCGTTATCCTGGTTCCTGTGGTTATGTCTGGATACGTACTCACTCACAAGGATTTGGTGCTAGGATCCACATATGAGGGAGAACATACGTCATATGTAGTTTTTTGTTTTCCTGAGTCTTTATTACTTCACTTAGTACAACAGTTTCTAGTTCCATCCATTTACCGGCAAATTTCATGATTTCATCTTTCTTTACTGCTGAGTAAAACTCCATCGTATAAATGAACCACATTTTCATTATCCACTCATCAATTGAGGGACACTTAGGTTGCTTCCATCTCTTAGCTCTTGTGAAAAGAGCAGCAACAAACATGGATGTACAAGTGTCTCTGCAATAGGATGAGTTCTTTGGGTATATGCCAGAGTGGTATAACTGGGTCAAATGGTAGGTTCATTTGTAGTTTTTTAAGAGTTCTCCACATTGCTTTCCATAGGGGTTGAACCAGTTTGCAATCCCACTCCCAGTGGATGAGCATTCCCCTTTCCCCACATCCTCTCCAACATTTGTTATCATTTGTTCTCTTGATCTTAGCCAGTCTGACTGGGATAAGATGAAATCTTAAAGTGGTTTTAATTTGCATTTCCCTAATTACTAACGATGTTGAACACCTTTTAAGGTGCTTCTTAGCCATCGTTATTTCTTCTTTTGAGAACTCTCTGTTCAGCTCCTTAGCCCATCTTTTAATTGGGTTACTTCTTGTCTTGATTCTTTGTTTTTTGAATTCGTTATGTATTCTGGATGTTAAACCGCTGTCAGATGTGTTACTGGTGAAGATTTTCTCCCACTCTATGGGTTTTCTCTCCATTTCCTTTGTTGCTTCTTTTGATGTACAGAAGCTTTTGAGTTTAATAAGGTCCCATTTGTTGATTCTTGACCTTGTTTCCAGAGCAATTGATGCCTTGTTTAGAGCCCTTTTCTACACGTATATCATGTAGGTTATGGACAATGTTTTTCTTCTAACAGTTTCAGAGTTTCAAGCTTCACATTGAGATCTTTGATCCATTTGGAGTTCACTTTTTTGCAAGGTGAAAGATAGGTATTTAGGGGCTGGAGAGATGGCTCAGCTGTTAAGAGCACTGACTGCTCTTGAAGAGGACCCGGGTTTGATTTCCCCACATGGCAGCTGCGAACTATCCTTAACTCCAGTTCCAGGGGAATCCAAAACCCTCTTCTGACCTCCACAGCATTGCATGACACGGGTGCACTCACATACATGCAGGCAATATACTCATACACATAAAATAAAAATAATAAAATATTTTTTAAAAAAAGAAAGGGAAGATAGGGGTTTAGTTTCTTGGCCCCTTTGTCAAATATCAGGTGGCTGAAATTGCATGTACTAATATTTGGGTCTTCAATTTTGTTTCATTGATCTACGGGTCTATTTTTGTGCCGGTACCATGTTGTTTTTATGACTGTAGTTCTGTAATACAGTTTAAAGTCTGGCAAAAAAAAAAAAAAAAAAAATGGTCTGGTATAATAATCCCCCCAGCATTGCTCCTAGTGCTCAAGATTGCTTTGGCTATCGAGGTCTTTTGTGCTTCCATATGAATCTTAGGATTTTTTTTCCAACTCTGTGAAGAATGTCATGGGGATTTTGATTGACATTGCATTGAATCTATAAATGGCTTTTGGTAGAATGGTCATTTTCACAATATTCTTCCAAATCATGAACATGGGACGTCCTTCCATCTTGTGATGTCTTCCTCAATCTCTTTCTTTTAAAGATTTAAAATTTTCATTGTAGGATCTTTATTGTCTTTGGTCAGGTTTACTAAGAGATTTTTTTAGGCTATTGTGAATGGGAGGGTTTCCATGTTGTCTTTCTCTAATAGTTTGTTATTGGAATATAGATTAGTATATAGAAAGGCTACAGACTTTTGTAGATTAATTTTGTAACCTGCCACTTTACTGAAGCTAATGATTTCTAGGAGTTTTCTGGTGGAATTTTTGGCATCTCTTAGATATAATATCATATCATCTGCAAAAAGGGATAATATGATTTTTTCTTTCCAATTATTATTCCTTTAATTTCCTTCTCTTGTCTTACTGTTCCTACAAGAGTTTCTAGCACTATGTTTAAAAGGAGGGGCAATAGTGGACAGCCTTCCTAGTTCCTGATTTTAATAGGAATGCTTCCAGTTTTTCTCCATTTAGAATGATGATAGCTGTTGGTTTGTTATATATAGCTTTAATTATGTTATGTGCCCTCCAGTCCAATTCCCTTTAGGACTTTTATCATGAATGAATGCTGAGTTTTGTCAAATGCCTTTTCTGCTTTCTTCTTT
>NW_008354281.1:6985497-6986183 GCF_000622305.1 Nannospalax galili
CGTTCTCACTCTATTTCTATGTTTTTGAATCAATTAGGTAGTATCAGATATAGACCTTCTTTAAATGACTGGTAGAATTCTGCTGTAAATCCATCTGGTCCTGGGCTTTTTTTAGTTGGGAGGTTTTGTATTACTGTTTCAATTTCCTTATGTGCTATGGGTCTGTTTAAGCTGTTGATCCCCATTTAGTTTTGGTGGTCCCATGCTTTTAGATACCCATCCATTTCTTTTAGGTTTTCAAATTTACTAGCATATAGGTTTTTAAAGTATTCCCTTATAATGTTCTGAATTTTTTTGGTGTCTGTTATGATGTTTCCCCTTTCATTGCTGATTTTGTTGATTTGGAGGTGTTCTTTCTTTTTCTCTTTCTTTCTTTCTTTCTTTCTTTCTTTCTTTCTTTCTTTCTTCTTTTTTCTCTTTCTTTCTTTTTCTTTCTCTCTCTCTAGTCTTTCAATCTTGTTTATCTTTTCAAAGAACCAGCTGATGGATTCCTTGATTCTTTGTATTATTTTCTTTGTTTCTATTTCATTAATTTCCCCTCTGAATTTTGTTATTTCTTCTTATCTGCTAGGTTTGGGCTTCATTTGCTGTTGCTTTTCAAGTGTGTTAAGTTGCAATGTTAAGTCGTTTATTTGTGTTCTTTCTGATTTTTTAATGTAGGCACTTAGAGCTATAAACTTCCCTCT
>NW_008354281.1:6986354-7009598 GCF_000622305.1 Nannospalax galili
CTATATGTTGAGGTTTGTTTTGTGCCCCAGTACATAGTCGATTTTGGAGAAAGTTCCATGGGGTGCTGAATAGAAAGTATATTCTTTGGTGCTTGGTTGGAATATTCGGTAGATGTCTATTAGGCTCATTTGACATATGGTATTGTTTAATTCAGATGTCTTTTTGTTAATTCTCTGTTCTGTTGACCTATCTAATGGAGACACCCATTATTAATGAGTTGGGATTAATCTGGGTCTTAAAGTCCTGTAGTACTGATTTTATGAAGCTGGGTGCACCAGAGTTTGGAGAATATATGTTCATGATTGTAATATCTTCTTGGTCAATTGTTCCTTTGATCAGAATGAAGTGGCCCTCTTTGTTTCTTCTGATTAGTTTTAGGTTAAAGTGTATTTTGTCAGATATTAGAATTGTAACACCTGCTTTTTTCTTAGCACCATTCTCTTGGTATATTTTTATCCATCCTTTCACTTTAAGGTAGTGCCTGTCCTTGAAAGTAAGATCTTACAGACAACAAAAAGATGGGTTTTGTTTCTTAATCCATTCAACTAGTCTATGTCTTTTGACTGGGGAGTTCAGTCCATTGATATTTAAAGTTATTAATGAAAGATATGTATTGATTCCTGTCATTTTTATTTCTGTTCACATTCTTGCTGTAGCTGTGCATTTCCACAGTTATACCTTCATGAAGTTTCTTTCTGTAACCCCTGGGTATAGTCGTTCCTTTCTTCAGTTCTTTGTTTTGCTTCAAGAACTCTCTGAAGGGCTGGTTTTGTGGACATGAATTCTTTCAGCCTATTTATGTCATGGAAAAAAATTTTTTCCCCTTCAACTATGATAGACATTTTGGCTGGGTAAAGTAATCTGGGTTGGCATCTGTGGTCATTTAGAATTGGACTGGGAATACTTTGGTCCAGGCTCTTCTGGCTTTCATAGTTTGCACTGAAAAGTCAGCTGTGATCCTGATGGGTTTTCCTTTATATTTGACTTTTGTTTTTCTTTTGCAGCTTTCAGTATTTCTCTTTGTTTTGTACATTTACTGTTTTTACTATGATGTGCTGTGGAGAGTTTCTTTTCTGGTCCTGTCTGTTTGGTGTTCTGTATGCTTATTGTATTTGTATGGGCATGTCTTTCTTTAATTTTGGGAAATTTTCTTCCACGATTCTGTTGAACATCTGGTCCATGCCATTATCTTGGTATTCTTCTCCTTCCTGTATGCCTATGATTTGTAAGTTTGGTCTTTTTATGGTGTCACACAATTCCTCCATATTCCATTCTTGTGTTTTCTTAAATTTTTCATAATCTTTGCCTGAGTGATCTAATTCGTCCACTTTATCTTCTGGTCTTGATGTTCTGATTTCCATTTCATTCATCCTATGAGTGAGGCTTTCTCCTGTCATTTCTAATTGACTTACTGAGCGTTTCACTTCCTTTTTCATTTCAGCCTGAGCATTCTTCAATATTTCTAACTCTTTCGTGAATTCATTCAAAAGTTTATCCCTATCTTCTTTCAGTTCTTTGATTTCTTTGTTTGTGTGTTCTTTAGATTCACTGAATTCTTTCATCACGTTTATAATTGTTCTTTTGAGTTCCTTGTCCTGTGTTATCTCTAGGGGGTTCTCATTGTACTCCTCTAGAGGACTGTTGGTACTTGGTGGAGATATATTATTTTGATTTTTCATGTTATTATTTTTTTCTCTGTGACTTTGACATGTGGATTTCTTTTGTGGATTCTGCTTCTTGTGTGAGACTCAAGCCTTCCTTTGTTGAGTTTAGGTTTGCTTCTTTTTGTAAACTTTATGTGCCTTTGTGGTTTACTTGTTGGGCTCGAAAAGCTGGTTGGTCTAGGCTTCAGGTTCTCTCTCTTGATTTTATATTGGAGTGGCCAAATTGATTTTGATTTGTTCCTCAGGAGTTCCCACAGAGGCCCAAGTTGGATGAGGATCAGATTCGTTCAGGCTTTCTCCTAAGGTCTAGATCCCTCCAGGAAAGATGCTGGCCTCAGGAGTTTGAGGCCTGGGCTGGCCTGGGAGCAGTGCCCAGGAAGGATGCTGGCCCCCAGGGATACAAAGGGAGGTGGAGGCGAGAAGAGGCCCTAGGGCTCCTGGGGACTACAGGGAGGAATTGGGTTGGTCTGGTCACAAAAGATCAGGAAGCAGTGGAGATTCTGGGCTAAGAGGTCAGTCCATGGGTCTGGGGTGTCACAACAAGAGATGGGCCAGTACCCCTGGTAGAAGGAGAGATGGGGTAGGGGAGCTGGAAGGGTGAATGAGGCTAGGGGAGTCAAGATGCTGTGGGTACAGCCAAACTTACCTAGGCAAGCTGCTGGCTCCAGGAAGCTGTGGGGCTGGGCCGCCCAGAGATGCAAAGGGAGGTGGGGACTAGAGGGAGGAATTGGGTTGGTCTGGATGCAAAAGATCAGGAAGCAATGAAGAGTTTGTGCCAAGAGGTCAGTCCAGATGTCTGGGGTGCCAAGACAAGAAATGTGTCATTCTCCCTGCTAGGAGGAGAGATGGGGTGGGGGAGCTGGGAGAGTGAATCCACATGTTCTTTTTTTTTTTTTAAAAAAAAAAAAAAAAAAACCACTGAGTCCACTTAGAGCTGCATGTATGTGCATGGCTGTAAGGACATCTACTGGAGCATGAGTAGCCATGGCTGCATCCCTGAAGAAAATTGACTCTTTCTGTCCCAGCAATCATCATCAACTGCCAATACCTGCTCAGCTAGGGTGGGACTTTATAACCACCAACTCCACTCCATGCGGGGAGTTTGTCTGGTTTGTACTTGAACATGTCTTATGTATGCTGTCATGACTGCTGTTAGTTCATATGTGCAACTGCCCTGCTGTGTCTGGAAAACACTGTTTCATTGTTGTCCACCACCACCTGGCTCTCACATTCTTTCCACCTCCTCCTCTACCACAATCCCAGAGCCATTGGAGGAGGGGGTGTGATCATTTTAAACATAAGATTTTAAGCATGGAGGTTAATAGAGAGACATTCAGGGAAAGAACAAGACATGCCCAGGAACATGGGTGTGAGCTTCTCAAAGCAAAGTCCAAATGAAGTGTCTTTAGAGTAGCAGTATGTATATAATGTTTGGGGTGGCTTCTGAAGGTCCTTCTCAAAGGATTGCTAAAGAACCTTTTTCTTTTTTGGAAAATGAGATCATAGGGTGTTCCTGGTGTGCATGGGATGGGTTTACAGCTGGTAGCATAAATCCCTAATCTCTAGACTTGCAGGGGAAGTTAAGATGTCTTTACTACAAACAAAGGTTTAGTCTTGTTTATGAGATTCCCAGAAAGGGCCTGGGAAAGGAATGAAGTTATACTTAAAGGTCCTATAGGCTTAGCCCATAAACATGGCTCATTGCTATTTTAACAATTTTATGTGAAAATATCTCCATATAAAAGAAATGTTGCCTGTGTGGGCAACCTTCACCGCAAATGTTAATTGCACTGGAATTCTTGACTGTCGGCTGGCCAGACTCCTTTTTCTTCCCATGTTTGCTTAATTTTCTGTCTTCCTATCCTGCCTCAACAGTATGATTGACATTGAGCTTTGTACTAACTGAGCCTGTGTGTATACACTCTCATTGTACTGATCCTAGAGTCTGTGCTGAATTCCACTGAACAAATAATGCACAAGTCATTCATATGCAGCACAGAGAAAGGATGAATTAGGATGGAGCTATGAACAAGTCTGCAGTAATCCACTGTTGTTTACCCAGTAGATTGGGTTTATATTCTTTGGAACCCTGTAATTTGTTTTAACAACAGTGTAGCCAATTAGAACTAAAGGTGGCAGGATTCGGGAGTTGCTGAATCATTTGTTACTCCTCACCTTGTTGAAGAGTGCACTTCATAAACTTTCCAGAAAGGTTCCAACCAAGAGCAGAGAGGAATTTGAGCTCTGCAGACAAGGGGGCCTGTTGTTGGCCACTCATTAGCACATGAAAGACTCAAGAGAAAATCAGCACAGCAGAAACTAGAGGTTCTGTTCTTCTGGGATAGTTTCTCTGTACATCTGTCTACTAACACCTTCTGAAGGAGTTTTCCCTCAAGAGAAGTTTGGGTGCAGAGGCCCTGAAGGCCTCTGGAATCACGCCAACTCCCATGTTAGGAGACAAGTGCAGATCTGCCATTTGAGAATCTGCCAGGACCATCTGTGGTTAACTCCTACTGGTCTTTCAAGATTCAGCTTAGGCCATCTCCTACACACACCACACACATACACACACACTGCACACACACACAACACATACACACACACCATAATACACATATATATACCATAACACACATACCACACACCACACACTCATATACACATACCACATACATACCCATACCACACACCATACACACACCACATACCATATACACTCACACTACACACATGACACACACACCCCACATACATGTAACCACACACACAAACACATGCCACACATACATCAAATTCATATATACACAACACATACACATCACACACACATACACACACACTGCACACACATACAACACATACACACACCATAACACACATATACACACCATAACACACATACCACACACCACATACACACATATACACATACCATATACATATACATACCACACACCATACACACACCACACACCATATACACTCACACTACACACACGACACACACACCATATACATGTAACCACACACACAAACACATACCATACATACATCAAATTCATACATACACAACACACACAAACACACCACATACATACACCACATATACACACACACCACATACATGCATATACAACACACATATGCACATATGCATATACATATATACACACCACACACATGCACCCACACACTTGCACATACACCACACATGTGCACACACATACATATATGGGCACTTATGCACATGCACACGCACAAAGACACACATTTATGACTTGTGATTGTGTAGAATCCATAATTCCCCTCTCATAATAAAGATTTCTGTGGTTTTTATTGGTTTAAGGTAGGATAGACAGAAAATTACAGGGATGTAGAGATTGGAACCTCTTACCCTAGAGTCTGGAGGAAGTCTCTCACCAGCTGAGAGTCAAGAATTTCAGCACAATTAACAACTTGCTATGAAAACTGCTTACATTCAAATATTTTGAAGAATTAAAACAGGGCTGCAGCCATGGCTCAGCATTTAAGAGCCCTTGCTGCTTTTGCAGAGGACCCAGGCTCTGTTCCCAGCACCCATATTGGGCAGCTCACAGCTCCTTGTAACTCCAACTCCAGGGGGCTCTGATGCCCTCTTCTGGAAGGCACCCACACACAGGCACACATACCCATACACAGACTCACAGACGCACACACACACACACACACACACACACACACACACACTCACACATACACATAAATAAAATACAATAAAAAGAATTAAAACAGAAAAGAATCATGTTTATGACTAAAGTACACATGACCTTTAAATTTAACTTTACTCCTTTCCCAGCTGTAAACCTTTCTGAGACTCTCACAAACAAGATTATGAAGTTTATTTACAGTCAAAACATATGCCTTAGGCCTTAGAAGATGACTCACCTGGTAAAATGTTTCCCATACATGAGTACTTGAGTTCAGATACCTAGCACCTATGTAAGAAGCAAGGTACAGTGACACACTCCTGTGATCTCAGCACTAGGGAGGTAGACAGGAGCTTGCCTAGGGCATGATGGTCAGTCAGTCTTGTCAAAACAGTAAGCTTCGGACTCAATGAGACACACCATCTCAAAAACTAAGGCTTAGAGCAATAGATGAAGACACTCAATATTGATCTCTGGCCTCAATACATGTGCACATGTGTGGACATGCCCACATACATACATGCATACACACACACACACACATGCACACACACACACACACACACACACACCACAGAGAAAACCCATATGCTTAAATTTCTTTGTGATCTACTACAGTAAGGACTCTTTCTTTTTTTTTCTTTTTGGTCTTTTTAACCCCAGCTGTCCTGGAACTCACTATGTAGACCAGGTTGGTCTTGAACTCACAGAGATCTGCCTGCCTCTGCCTCCCGAGTGCTGTGATTAAAGGTGTGTGCCACCACAACCAGCTTTGGACATTTTCAAAGTGAAAGTTTTGTCTATGGTTTTGTCCTATCAACTGTAATCCAGTGTAATGCACCTCAAAAACTACCCTATGGTTTCATCTATTAAAAGAAAAAAAGAGAAGCTTTTTAGAAACTTTAAACAGCAGAACTTTTGAAATCACTGAAATTGTTGGTGTGGCTATGATTAAGACATTTAAATGGGATTCACTCTTTTAAAACTCCAGGCCCTGTCTTGGGAGTGTGTTTTCCTTTTCCTAAGCACCTCTCTCCATTAATGCCTGGGCTTTCATCTACATTAAACTCTTTCTTAATAAGCTCCAGTTCAGCCTCCCACTGATTCATCCTGAAATTCTTTTCCATGGTACAGTCAGGAGTCCTAGTGGAGTGGAGGTACCTGCAAAAACTCCTCAGGCAATAACACAGGTTACTTCTCCTGAGATTGAGCCAGACTGACTTAAGTGAAGAGAAACCCAGGCATAAGAGGCTTGCTCTGGCACCCACTTCCATCTTACCCCTCCCAGGTTTGTGTTCAGTGGAAAGCAGGGTTATTTCATCGATCACATGCCCAGCCCTGAACCAGTACCATGACTGAGGAGATAAGTACAAGTTCATGAAATCCTAGACCACATACTTTACTTCTGAAGTTGGGAAGAGATAGCTTCCAGGAGAAGAAGTGAGAGGATACAGTTAGCATGGCCCCAAATCACAAAGATCAATACCAACCTGCAAGATGTGCCCATGGTACAATAGTGGCATAATTGTTCTGGGGGTAACCAACTACTCTCTCTTGGATTTGAGTTAGGCTTCTCAAGAGGGAATCCATGCCTGGTACTGTAAACTCAGCTAAAAACTCATGGCTGGAGTGTCATAGACACTAGCGAATTGGGAGGGGGGTGTTACTACTGTTGTTTAGCTAAATAATATGCCACCAAACTGCCTTCTAAGTATTTATGTTATAGACTCATAGATAAATGCTACTCTCTGCCTTAATCAGAGAGGCTTCTCTTTGTAGTGAATGGAAGTAAATACAAAGACCCGTGGCTGTTCACGGTGTTGAAACTAAGTGGCAATTGAGTGGTCAGTCCTAAAGAGGACATTTATACCACTTCCTCGAAAGCCCAGGGAACATCGTGGAAGATGGGGTAGAAAGAATGCGAGATCCAGAAGACAGGGAGAAAGGCTGTGAAATGTTATCTTCAGGGCCTGACACAGCCATTGCAAACACAACCTCACAGCAGCTGGGGTTGCCTGGATAAGACTGGGCCTGTCAACAGGCAATCATAGACCCAAGAGAGGCTCATGCAGCCCTATTCCTCCCTGGTGATCTATTGGCTACTGATGTTCTGGGAGAGGAGCAGTCATTGTCTTTAGTTGTATACCCAACAGTGAGGTCACCAGGCTCCAGTGAATAGTTTTAAACTTGTGATCACACAGACAGCCCTAATTAAAACAAGTGGGTAACAAAACAAAAAGGCATGAATGTATGAAAGAGACTCATAGGGAAGGGAAAGTGACAGAGGTGAGAGGGAGAAAAGACAGGGACACGGGCTTAATCAGAATGTGTATATACATGCATGAGATTGTCAAGGAAAAATTTAATCAGTAAAAAGCACAGTATAGCAAATACATAAGCCATAAATATAGTAACATAGTCATCTATTATCAAGGATGTATAGTTTACATAATTTTATCTGCTGTACTCTTACACAACTGGCAGAACAGTAGGCTTGTTTACACTGGCCTACTGCGTGTACAAGACATACAAGACATACAAGACAGTAATGTGTGGTTAGGGGCTCGTTAGGAAATAGGGACTTTTTCAGTTCCCTCATAATCTTCTGGGATTGTATATGTCATATGTATGCATAGATCATATATCCATATGCAATCTGTCGCTGGCATGTCTTTATGTGGAGTGTAACTGCACTTCCCCATCTCCCTAGAAGGTTGTGAGCCCACAAAGGGTGGCCTGCTTACCCTATCTCCATATTTAGCTCCTGGCACCTTACCTGGTAGGTCTTATTTTAAGTAAGTGATAGATGGAGATTACAAAGTCCAGAGCAAGAGTCCCACCTTGAAGAAATGTGTGGTCCAGACTCAGAATGAATACTGATACAGCAAAAAATCAATTAATCACACAAGGAAACATAAATTCCAAATGAGTGAAGACCTTTCAGTGGCTGCGCATCACCCACGGAAGAACATCCGAATTGTAAAGACCCCAGGGCCCTCTGCTACCTCCAGGCCAAGTGCACCACCTCCAGGCTCATCTCCAATTTGCCATCTGCCCTCCAGCATTTAATGCCTTCCGTGTATAACATGCCACACATGCTCATACTGTTCCTGCCTGATATCATCCACCTCCTGGCAGCCTGGTTCACCATTGTCTTTTCAGCCTCAACTCAGCTGTTGCTTCCTCCAGGAAGCTCTCTCTGATTTTCTGACTGTGGAAGAGTAAGTGCCCCCAAATTACACTGTGTGCAATTCTATTCACATGGACTGAGGGGAAAACCATCCAGCATTTGATGAAGGACCTGGCATGCTGTGGAACAGTCAATGTAACCTTTTGGGGGGGGGGGCGGGGAGAGGCACATGCCTCTGTGTGTGTGTGTGTGTGTGTGTGTGTGTGTGTGTACGTCAGAGAACAACTTGTAGGAATTAGTTATCTCCTCCACTGTGTGGGTCCTAGAGATCAAACTCAGGTTGTCAGACTTGGCAGCAAGCGCCCTCACCTGCTGAACCATTTCACCGGCCCCCAATGCAGCTTTTGAACAGTAACGAATGAATGCTTGTCTCTCAGTCTCAGCCACACCTTTCTACCGAGCATCTCTTCCTGTTCTCACTCTGTTTTCTTTCCACCCTCCTGCCTGCCACTTTCTTTCCCTTTCCAATCTTAGCTGTTAATAGAACCTTCCAACAAAGAGGAGAGGACAGGTGGGAAAGGGCAGTGATGGTGATGTGGATGAATAAGAACAAAATATAATGATGTAGATGCATGAAAATGTCAGAATGAAACCCATTTCTTTTATGCTAACCAAAAACCTTCCAAGAAGAAAGCGTCCTATAAACTCATCCCTACAAATATAAATGACTAATAGATAACGTGCTTCCACCCACACCTCCACCACCAGTGGGAACTTTTATGAGCAACTCACAGTCTTAAAGCTAAAGGAGTAAGACTATAATATTGGGGGCTCAGGCACTGGTTAGAGGCATGAGGGCTTGCTTACTATGCTTCTCTGCTGCTGGGAGACAGGGCAATGAAAGTGTGAATCAGAACAGGCTGTGACCCAACAGAGGACAAAGAGCACTGTAGGGTGGGGCTTAGTGGTTGAGTGTTGCTGTAGGGGCAGAACTTGGTGGCTGAGTGGGCATTGGAGTGCCTGTCTGTATTGAAATCTCAGGTTCACTGCTGTGTGACCATGGATTGATCACTTCTCTTGTAGTGAGTACTGGTACTCATTAGGGATAGTCAGGATTTAATGAAGCGATCTCTACAAAGCACTTAGCATTCAATATACATACTGTCCCAACCATTAAAGTACAGCAAACCAGTTCCAAACTTGGTGCTCTAAAACAAAAATGGCAATGTCTAGGTCTGTCTCTGTGTCTCTGTCTCTGTCTCTCTCTGTCTCTTTTTTTCTCTCTCTCATGCAGTTGAACTCACATGATGATCAGGGGTAGAACAATTTGAAGGTTCACCTCTGTGTCTCACACCTAGTCTGGGAAGCTGCTGCGGACTGATGGCAGGGTTACCAGGGCTCCTTCATTGTCCATCTCTGCCACTTTGCTTTAAGGACTCCCAGTGTGGTGTTCTTTGGGAAGCCAGATTTCTTACACTTCAGAGGCTCAGAGCTCTAAAGAAAGTGGGGGTAGAAAGAGGGGTGACAAGGAGAAAGACTTCCATCTTTCATGGCCTACCTAGCATCAGAAACAGTGCGTCACTTCTCCCATGACTACAAAAACCCATCCAGGAGCTGAAGAAATGGCTCAGCAGTTAAAAGCACCTACCGCAAACTTGTCAGGCAGCTCACAATCATCTGTAACTCCAGCTCCTAGGGGATCTGACACCTCTGGTTTCCAAGGGCACCTAAACTCACGTGCATACCCCTCCACACACACACATATACACATAATTAAAATTTTTTAAAAAATGTTTATGAGTGTTTTGCCTGAGTGTAAGTGCACCACATGCATGCCATGCCCATGGAGACTAGAAAAGGGCATCAGCTCCTCTAGAACTGAAGTTACAGTTGGTTACTAGCTGCCATATGAGTGCTGGAAACCAAACCTGAGTCCTCTGCAAGAGGAGCAGGTGTTCTTAACCACTGAACTATCTCTACAGTCCCAATTCTCAATAAAAATAAATCTTAAAAAAAAAAAAATGGCTGGCCTGGTGTGGTGACACAAGCCTTTAATCCTAGCACTTGGGAGGCAGAGGCAGGCAGATATCTGTGAGTTTAAGGCCAGCCTGGTCTAAATAAGCAAGTACCAGGTGAGCTGGGGCTACAGGGAGATCCTGTCTCAAAAAGACGAAAAAAAAAAAAATTCAGGTTCAAAGGGCAGGGATGGAGATTCTACCTCTTGATGAGTGGGAGGCAGGTTCCAAAAGAGCATGTATGGAGGGAAAGACTGGCCATTTTTGAAAAATGCAATCTGACACAGCCTTTTTACAGTTACCATTTATTGAGCTATATGCCTTGAATTTACATTATTGTCTTAAACTATTGTATTAGTCAGGGTTCTCTAAAGAAACAGAACCGGTAGAATGAATGAATATATATATATATGGATTTATCAGATTAGCTTGAAGGATAGCATCCTAGTTGTCCAACAATGGCTGCACCACACTGGAGACGCTGAGAATCCGGTAGTTGCTCAGTCCACAAGGCTGGATGTCTCAGTCGTCCCAATCTGGCACTGAAGGTCTGATGAATTCCAAAAGATCAACTAGTCTTAAGTCTACAGCAGCAAGACGAACTCATCAGCAAGAGAGAAGACAGCGGCAAAAAGCAAGCACTCTCTTCTGCCTTGGTCTTTTATACAGACTGCCATCAGAAAGTAACACCCACATTTAGTGTGTGTCTTTCAGCTTCAGATGATCCAATCAAGAAGGTCTCTCTCATTTCAGTTAATCCTAGATCCAGTCAAGTTGACCCCAGGATTAGCCATCACAAGTCCACCCCTTGTCAACTTGACACCCAATAGCATCTCTGTATGACATGCTTAATTTTCAAATGAAAACAATGGTGAGATCATAATTTCACCTAACATGATATGACTATCCCATCATATACTGATCAATGCATTATATATCTTAGAGTAGATGATCAGGTCTTTGAGGAATGCTTAGTCCTTTAGTATCTCATAACCTAATATGATCATATAGGTTCACAACACTTAACCACTTAACACTTATCTCAATTACACATTCTAAAAAGAACAACAAAGTATCTGCTTAACATATGTGTGCATACACACAAGCATATTCTTAACCAAATAGGACAAAAACACTCATGTCAATTACAATCCACATCTCTGCAACTGGTCAGGTGGCCTAAGTTGGTATTTGTAACTACCATCCTCTACTACCCATTCTGTATTTCCTCCACCATCAGCAAGCACCTCTGTAGGTCTTGGCTCTTTCCCTGGAGGAGTGACCCATACTTTCATCCCTGAAGTGTCTAGGCCATTTGTTGTCCTGTCTGGTTTGGGTTGTTGCAGTTTCCCATTGTATTAGTCACTTTTCTGTTGCTGTGATAGAAACACTGATCAAAGCAACTAATAGAAGGAAGAGTTTATTTAATCTTATGGTACCAAGGGTAAAGAGTTCATCCTGGTATAGAGACATGGTGGCAGAGGTGGCTGGAGGAGGAGCAGAGGCTAGGCTCTGCATCTTAAAGCAGGCATAGGAAGCAAGAGAGCAACTGGAGATCTGGCAAGGCTTAAGCACAATCTAAGGCCTTCCCCAGTGATGTGCTTCCTCCAGGATAGCCACACTTTCTAAGACCTCCCAAAACAGTGCCACCAACTAGGGACAAAATGTCCAAATACTTGGAGCCTATGGGGGACATTTTCATTCAAACCACCACATTCCACCCTGAGGCCCCCATAGGCTCATGAATCTCCTGCCTTCCAGATATAATCATCATTACCTCCATTGTGGAGAACCAGTCCAATTTCCCCCTGGTAGTCTGGATCAATCACCCCTTCTAACACGGTTATTCCTTTCTTAGGCTGCTGACTTAAGGGCATCAGAAGCCCAAAGTGGCCAGGGGGAAGTCTTAGCATTGGTTGATGAAACTGTAGAGTCAGGAGAGTATTTTGGAGTATTGCAGTATACTCTGAAAAGTTGCAGAAAATAACATCCTTTCTCACAGAAAGGGGATGCTATTGATTGTCAAATACACAAGAACTACACACAATCCATGGCAGATTACATTCAGAGCAAAGTTTATCAAGTTTTCTTTGAATTGACTGGCTGAGACAATTATGCTAATTATCCATATGAGTTAAAAATTATTTTTCTGTATTCCTATTAACATCCAAAAGGGAGAAATGGGGGCATAGCAAGAAAAGATCAGACCAACGTTCTACCAGAACCCAGCAGGGTAAGCACCAAATTCTGCAACTCCATGTCTACCACCTGGGACTTGTGATGGGATCATCTGAGCTCCAAAGGGCTTGAGTAGCCCCACCTTTCCAGCTCTGCTGCCTGCCACACACAGCCTCTCTCTTGGCCAGCTCTACTCCAAGCCTGTGGGTTTTCTTGGTGAATGTTCCATGGTCCTGGCATCTCAAACATCCTTACATTACAACTTGGGCTTCACCTTCTCAGCTTCACATAATGACCTCTTGTAGGTACTTTGATCCTGTCACACGTTGCCTGGCCTCAGTGGCACTCTAGAACCGTGTTTCCAAAGCGATTCTTTAAAACAAACTGAGGGCTGGACAGATGGCTCAGCTGTTGAGAGCACTGGCTGCTCCTGCAGAGGACCTGGGTTTTGTTCCCAGCATCCACATGATAGCTAGCAACCATAAGTAACTCCAGTTCCGGGGGACCCAATGCTCAAACCCACTTTTTAAAAAATTTTATTATTATTATTTTTATTTTATACATATGCATGTATTGCCTGCATGTAGGTAAGTGTACCCGTGTCGTGCAATGCCTGTAGAGGACAGAAGAGACTGTCAGATCCACCAGAACTGGAGTTACGGACAGTTTTTAGTTGCCATGTGGGTTCTGGGATTTGAACCCCGGTCTTCTGCAGGAACAACCAGTGTTCTTAACTGCTGAACCATCTCTCCAGCCCCAAAACCCACTTTTTAAACAATGTGTGTGTCTCTGTCTCTGTCTCTGTCTCTTTCTCTCTCTCTGCACTCAAACTATGGTGCATGTCTGGAGATTAGAGGACAACTTGTGGCCTATAGTGCCAGCCACAGTGTTCCTGGAAGAATAGAACAGTTTCTCATGAAAGGACACCTGTCACACCAGGCCCTCCAGGTAGAGTGCACTGACTAAGGCACCTCTAACTCTCCAGTGCCTTCCACAAAATGGAAATGGTGACATGACTTACAACGCTCCTACAGCTGTCTAGTACCAGGGAATACATGTAACTCCTACTGCTGACATCAGTATGTTTGGGATGAGGATGCTGGCTCCATCTCATCTATACATCTCGAACCTCGTTGTCACTGTCATTGTTTCTGAAGTGTTCAATGATGGGCCCTGCTCTTGCAGAGCTAAGGCTTGAGTTTTGGCTAACAAAATTCACTTCATAACAGGCCTGTTGTCCCAGCACTCGGAGGCAGAGGCAGACAGATTTCTGTGAGTTCAAGGCCAGCCTGGTCTCCATAGTGAGTTCCAGGCCAGCTGGGACTTCAGGGAGACCCCATCTCAAAAAGACCAAAAAAAAATTTTTTTTTTAATTTTTTTTCTTTTGTTTTTCTCTCTTTTTAATTACTTATTACAAATGAGAATTTGGGGCTGTCATTAAGCCAGGAAAGTGAAATCTTTAGAACTGACTCTTATCACTTTCCTTCTCTTCTGTCTCTCATTACCTTGGCCTCTGGGGACAATGTGACCCATGCCTGCTGTTGTAAACAACTGTTCTGAAGTAGTTTGAAGGTATCCCTGACTGCACAGACTCATTACATTTCTAGAACCCCATAAGACCTTGGGATTACTGTGGGAGTGGGAGCCTGGTAGGCCTTGAGCTGTCCCAGAGCAGCTGTACAGGCTGGTGAAGCCAGTGTTGCCCACCCCCCAACAGATACACACACACGCTTATACCCACACTCACACACATGCAAACATGCTCACACACACAGACACACAACACACACCATACATACATATACATACACATTTACACACTCACATACATAAAAACACACACACACCACTCACACATACATGCACACATACACACCACACACACACATGCTCGTACACATGCACACACTCACACACTCACTTCTACATCTACTTCTCTCCTCTCCTCTACTCTTTCACTCCAGTAGTGACTGGTAAACACATTAAGTCATCTGGCAGACAGGGTTTCTGGACTGGAAAAGTGTGGGCCAGTGGACTTTCCCCCTTCCATCTTTAAGGGGACGGACATAGGATCAATATGCACAGCCCTCCTTCAAAATTTCTCTCAGATTCCATTCTGATATCTGCTGACTTTGTGATGCCTCCATAATTATAAGGAACTATACAATTCAGGCTCCTGTCCTCCTGCCTGATCCTTGTCACCCTGATGTTAACAGTAAGGTGATTAGCCACCCCACAATTGATGACAGATAAAGCCTTGTCATCAACTTCTGGAGCAGCTCTTATGACAGAGATAAGCAGGTTTTCGCTCCACATTTCATAACCACTGACAGTGTTCAGTGTGTTTTCTAAGCCCTGCACTGTCTTGTTCAGAGAAGGAATTTTTGTACTTAAACAAATACAAAACCCTGACAAATACTTCTAAACGAATCAGTGAGGAGACATGACTTTTTTTTTTAAAGAAATGAAATATTTAAAGACAGAGTTTTCTATTTTCCCCCTAAGCAAGAGACCCCTTAATATTCCCATCAACCCTGACATGTGTGAATCACAATGCTTGCATCCTTGTAAGGCAGCATAACTCACCACAATTCTGCACATGATTCTGGTAGCAAAGGCTTTCCCCAGGGAGCTCTGGGAAGCTGCCATTCCAAGCTATGGTTCTTGTGAACCACCCTCTACCTGCATCTTTCCAGAGACTAGGGATGGACTGGGGGCAGGTAACCTTAAAGCCAGCTTGGCACTGTGTATCATCACAAGACTCTAGAGACACTCCCTGCCTCTGGAAAAGAAATTCGTTTTCTTTTTTTTTCAAATTTTATGTTTAAAGAAAAATTTATTACTACTTCTTAATATATATGTTACTGGAATGTACTTTAGATGCAGTCAACTATACCCAATGCTGTAGACTGAATACCTATGTTCCTACAAAATTTATATGTTGAAATCTAAGCCCCAAACCGTGATGGTATTAGGTGGGGCCTTAGGGAAGTGATTACGTCACAGGGCAGAACCCTCATGAATGGTATTCACACCCTGATAAAAAGAGATCCAGAGAACTCCCTGGCCCCTCTCTGCATCAGTGAGAGGACTCAAAAGAAAGTTGTTATAGTAGTAGGAAAAAAAGCCCCTTAAGGGAAAACTGGTCAACAGAATAAGAATGTCTGACCTGAGTGGAACCTTAACTTTCCAGTTTTGCTAGGTCAATCACCTGGTCACCGAAACACCCATAGAAAAGCAGGTTCACCTTATGTCATGCTGAAGAGATAGGCGGAATATCTAGTGCACTGATGAGACGCTGAACTCCTATCCTTAATCCTGCCCCGTATGCAGTGCTTTTGAACCAGGCCACAAACAAGTAGCTGTCCTTAAATCTGCCTGTTTTTCTGAAGAATTCAGAAAAGTGTAACCCCTCCTTCTCTTCTTTTAGATCTCTTTTCTAACCTTGCTTTCTTTAATTCTCTGAGCTGCCCCAACATTTTGGTTTCTTTTTTAAAAATATTTTATTGATTATTTTATTTTATGTGTATGAATGTATTGCCTACATGTATGCAAGTGCATTCATGTTGTTTAATGCTCATGGAGGTCAGAAGGGGGCATTGGATTCCTCTGGGACTGTAGTTACAGATGGTTGTTAGCTGCCATGTGGGTGCTAGGAATCAAATTTGGATCTTCTGAAAGAGCAGCCAGTGCTCTTAACCGCTGAGCCATCTCTCCAACCCTATTTTGGGTTTCTTTTCCTCTAAAGCTCCTTTCCCCTCCCTGCCATGTGGCTGCTAGTCCATCAAGTGTCCCTCCATGTGGCTCTAAACAGGCATGGCTTCCTGGCTTTTCCCTTCTCCCTTCCATTCTCCTCCTCAAGGAGGCTGCTAAGATTCCCAGCTTGCCTGCCTGGAGGAGTTTTCTTTAAACTCTAATAAAATTGTTCTAAAGCTTCCGTTTGAATCCACTCGTAAATCCTTTTATGAATGAGACTCCAAGCCCCAAAGGGGACCCCATATGATTGTCAAAAGAGGCCTCACACCGGATCCTGTCAAGCTGTCTTCCTGTTGGACTTCAGCCCCAGAACTGTAAGAACGAAATTTCCGTTGTTAATAAGGTCTGAAGTATTTTGGTGTGGCAGCCTGAGTGGACAAAGATGCCCATTTTCTGTGCACAATTTAGTTTTTGGCAAATGATACACTTTAATCACTCTCCACACTAATAATACACTCTAAAGATTACTCTCCATACATATTAATGGACTTTCCACTCTAATAATCAAGATACAGAACATGAGGCTGAGGAGACAGCTTAGTAAAGTGTTTGCCTTGCAAACCTGAGGACGCGAGTTTGATTAAGAAGGTAGGCATAGTGGCAAGTGCTTACATTTCCAGCACTGGGAGGCAGAGACAGGTCTGATCCCTCTGGCTAACTGGCCAGCCAGCAAGCCTACTCTGAGCATTAAAAA
Organism: Nannospalax galili; assembly: GCF_000622305.1. NCBI lineage: Eukaryota > Metazoa > Chordata > Mammalia > Rodentia > Spalacidae > Nannospalax > Nannospalax galili. The sequence continues at coordinate 7,003,479 of NW_008354281.1, forward strand.
AAAAAGCCAGGGTGAACAGCCGTTAAAGGAATACCACCCCAGGTTTACTGCTGGCTTCCATGTGTGTGCACACACACACAAAGATATACACACATGACCTTCACCCCATAAAGTTTCCTCATGGCCATTACAACCAGTTTCTACCATCTCCACCGAAGGCAGCCACTAAACCACTTCCCACCACTGTAGATGAATTTGCCTATTGTAGACTATTATGTGCAGTCTTTTTGCTTGACTTATTCAGTGCAACACAAACTTTTGGGATTCACTAATGTTATTCCACAAGCTGGCAGTTCATTTTAATGGCAGAGTAATATTCTATTGTATAGATATACAGATCATTTATCCATTCATCTGTCGATAAGTATGCTTGCATTGTTCCTAGATTTTTGCTACAAAGAAAAAACTGCTGTAAACATGATTGTAAAAGTCCTTCTGTTGGGCTAGAGAGGTGGCTCAGGGACTGAGAACCCTTCCAGAGGACCCGGGTTTGATGCCCAGCACACACATAGAAGCTCTGTTGCTGTCTTCTGGTTTTCTAAGTACTATACACACAGACCTACTGGCATACATGCAAGCAATCAAAAATTTGTACAAATAAAAATAAATCATTTTTTTAAAGTCCTGTGGACACATATACTCAGCTCTCTTTTATGTATACCTAAGACTGGAGCAAACTGCATTTTAAAGAATATGTCAAGGTAGGCATGGTGGCACGTGACTGTAATATCCTCACTATGGAAATAGAAGCAGAGTGATCATGGGGATAAGGCCAGCCTGTGCTACATAATGAGTTTGAGGCCATCTTGGAAGAGAAATGATGGATGGATGGATGGATGGACAGATGGTAGATAGATAGACTTTTGCCTAATAATTGTAAGAGCATAATGTTAGAATTCAACTGCTGCTCTGGCAACAATACCTTGTAGCAGTCCCCCCTCCCCACCCCAGTTTCACAGATACCCACAGGCCCACACATTCTACTGACACATTGTCTGAGTCCCTAGCATCAAAGTATCACACATCTTGCTCCCCACCCTCTTCCCTGCCTCCTGCCTGGGAATCAGAGAGAGCTTGGTTGAAGGCTTCCCCTATGAAACCTCCCCCATTGTCAGAAAGGTTTAAGAATAGACTCCCACTTCTGTCATGCGGGCCCTGATTTCCTCTCTTCAGAGCCTCCCCCATGCTGTCTCTCTCTGGACTGGTGTAAATCTCTTCAGGGCCCCCACCCTGCTGTTGTCTGTCTGTCTATCCATGGTGCTAAATAAACCTTGTGGTCTCAAGGAACAGTGAAAGGACTGGACAGTGTGCTTGGTCAATCATAGCTCATCTAAATCTTACCTGATAATTGGGAAGACCATTGACTACCTAGTTGGCTTTACACAGAATCTCTGTGACAGGTAGTTTTGGAACCCCAGGGGAGGTGCCCATGGAAGGTAGGTCTCTGTTTTCCCTCGGAAGGTGGGAAACAGGGCTCTTGTCTTCTCCCTTTACATTTGCCTTTCAAAGTGATGACTTCTTGGGCCTAGAGAGACATTTCCAGGTTACAAAGCTAACAAAGTGCCAATACAGTCTCCAAAAGGATTTATATACTTTTCTAAGAAGAAAGCATCTATAATTTTGAGTTTTCTAAAGTAAATGCTCAAAGAAACAGAAAGGGGGGGAAGAGAAGTCTTATTTTCTTTTCTGTCCTGGAAATTTGAATCCTCCAGCTTCAGCCTCCCAAGTGCTAGTGTTACAGATGTTCACTGCCATACCCAACTCTTGTTCTCAACAAGAATCAAGCTTTATTTCTAATTTGTACTTGTCCTTACAATCTACAATAATTTTTTATTCATTTATATTTTTGTAGTGCTGGAGTCCAGGGCATCAAGCACATGCAGCCACACTGCAGCCCACTATGAATATTTCTTTCTTTATATGAAATCTTTTTAAAAATATTTTATTATTTTTATTTTATGAGTATATTGCTTTCATGTATGTGAGTGCACCTGTGTCATGAAATGCTGTGGAAGTCAGAAGAGAGCTTCAGATTTCCCTGGAACTGGAGTTAAGGATGGTTCGTAGCTGCCATGTGGGTGCTGGGAATCAAACCCGGGTCCTCTGCAAGATCAATCAGTGCTCTTAACTGCTGAGCCATCTCTCCAGCCCCAATATTTCTTTCTTAAAAAAAAATTTTAATGCATTTTTATTCTGAGCGTATTCATGTTTTGCCTACATGTACCTAAGTATACCGTGTGTGTGCAATATCTGCAGAAGTCAGAAGAGGGCATCAGATTCCCTGGAACTGGAGTTAAGAACAGTTGTTAGTTGCCATGTGGGTGCTGAGAATCGAACCTGGATTCTCTTCAAGAACAGGCAGTGCTCTTAACTGCTGAGCCATCTCTCCAACTGCTATGAATGTTACTTAGTATGATGCCCATAAAAGAAATCCCTGTGGGTCCCAGCTTTCAACCTGGAGCCATGGGCTTTGGCTCAGGGGAAGGACAGAGCCAAAACTTCAACCTCTGAGGCCTTCGGCTCACACTACTGTGACCATACTTAGCATTTCTCTTCCAACACAACCCTTTCTACTTCTGACTCATGTTTATTCATCAGGAAGCAGCTCCTAGGAAACCACCCATCCCTTCTTCCCACTGCGACTACAAGGCACTGATTTTTGTTGGGGTCTCTGCAATCCTTCACAAGCCCCAGCAAAGTCCTTAACTGATTCCTTACCTCTGAAGGCACCCAGGGTCATGGAGGACACAGAGCTGCCTCTGTGGTGGGCACTGTCTTGGTCACTCATTAGCTCTGAGCATGGCCATGACCTGCACCTCTTTGCTAAGCTGACTCCCCTGTTGTTCTGTCTGAAGAGACAGCTGTAAATGGCTCCATTCAATCTCTGCAGTTTCTTTCTCTCAAAAATGCTACCAATTTCCAAATGTTTTAAACTGCAATTGGGTGGCTTCCCTTTCTAATTAACTCAAGTGGCTTCTTCCTGATAATGGTGCCTATAATTACACCACTTAACTCCCAGAGGACTGTTTAAAATTGGAGGATGGATGGACAAGGTGACCTTTTTACCACCCTTATTTTTCCGGGATTGGTTCTGGGGAAAAGAAAGACATTGTCCTTCACATGCACTACAGTACCCATGGCTCAGAAGGACAGACTGTGACCCACCTGTGTTCCCTTCCTTCACTTCAGCCCCATGCAGAGCAGCTGTGTCAGTGAGTTCAGGGCCAGTGAACATGTGTTAGGTAATGTATGACACCATAGAAGGAGAGAGATGGTGATACTGTCATTATTTAAAATCACTTCCACCCACCAGGCTGAGTCACTGGAACGTCACTACTGGGGATTTTTACATCAGTCTCAAAAATATCCCTGCACAAAGGTTTTTCTCTCTGGGCGGCACGCCTGCCGCCTCCTCAGAGGAAGATGCTGGTAGCTTCCACAGAAAGCACTCCCTTTGCATTGCCCTGACCACATGATGCAGCTCACTTGTGCAACACTTGACCTGTCCAACCTAAGCTCCATACTTTCCAAGCAACAAAGTGAAGACTCTGGGAGGCTGAGGACTTGACCCCAGCTAAAGAGAGAAGCCTGGGCTAGAATCCAGATTTCTTGCCTCCTGGCCTCCCCGTGAACTGACAGCTGAGAGAAAAGGAACTTGGGTATGAAAATAAAGACCTCTCCAAAATGTACCAGCAACAAACAGAGCAAATAACACTTGGCTGAAATGAATTGGCTATATTATTTTCACTTGCAGATTTCAGAACAAACTAGAACTCCCCTCCCCCCTTCTTTTTTTCAGATAGTGAGTAATAATCTCTCCTGTCTCCTCAGAGTCCAGAATGAGAGCTTTACTATGAAGGCTTTGCTGGTTTCCAGCACATCAGTTATAGCCCAGAAGGAAAAGACATTTGCCACACAGTTGGGTGGGGATGCCCAGTGGTTAAGCACACAACTTCATGGGCCAGGTAGACTGGAGGAAGATCCCCCATGTGATTGTGGGCTGGTAGCTGACTCCATCTGCAGTTTTCCACCATCATGATCAGCACAGAGTTGTTCTGAGGATTGAGATGTTGTCTAGAGAGCTTAGCTCAGGGGCTGACACTTAACAAACCCACTGCAAGTGTCATTGGGAATTTATAATAATTACCTCCTGTCACACAGCTGGTATAGGTTAGATAATGCAAGCAATGGATCTGGTCTCACTTTTAAAGAATTTTCTGTAGTGGCTTTTTTGAGATTGAAACAGAGCCTTGTGTTTGTATGTGCTCTGATACTGCAGCCACCGCACATACCCAGCCCTAAGCTTTGTCTTTTTCTTTCTTTCTTTCTTTCTTTCTTTCTTTCTTTCTTTCTTTCTTTCTTTCTTTCTTTCTTTCTTTTTTTTTTTTTTTTGTCTTTTTGAGACAGGGTCTCCAGCTCCTGGAACTCTCTATGTAGACCAGGCTGGCCTCAAACACACAGAGATTCGCCTGCCTTTGCCTCCCACATGCTGGGATTAAAGGTGTGTGCCACCATGGCCGGCTCCCTGAGCATTTTTAAAAACACTATATTCAGGGCTGGAGAGATGGCTCAGCAATTAAGAACAATTGTTGTTCTTTTAGAAGACCAGGGTTCAAATCCCAGCACCCACATGGCAGCTAACAATTGTCTGTAACTCCAGTTCCAGGGAATCTGACATCCTCTTCTGTCCTCCCGGGCACTGCATGACACGGGTGCACTTACCTACATGCAGGCAATACACTCATACACATAAAATAAAAATAATAAAATATTTTTAAAAAAACACTATATTCAGTCATGCTGTCACAGTAAATCTGTAGTGGAGAAAAGAAAAAAAAAATCTATTTTACATTTATCATATGGGTAACTAGAGCCCCCTACTGTCCAGAAAGCCCATCCGGCTTTTGTTATTTTGGTGTTTATTTGTTTGATTTTCTTTCATTCAATTTCCAAACAAACTCTTGGGTATCTTCTAGAAGGATCCTGGTGAAGCTCAGGAGGATTGGTTAAGCCATCAACCAGCATCATACCACTAAGAACATGAAAAAGCCTGCCTCTCTGTAGTTATGAGCATCTCTCCTAAGAGCAAGGTGTGCTCTTAGGTTGGAGTCCCTAAGTCACAGCCACCATCCTCCTCATGAAGAGGTGAGAATCCTCTTGCTGACCTCTGTACTGGAAGTAGCTGGGAAAGCTTTGGCACATAAACAGAACTACCCATGGCAGATATCACCTTACTCCACCCTGCCAGGAGCCACCCAGTCTGTACCCTTCAGAAGCGAGTTCTATTGACAGGATTTAAGCACAGGACACTAGCAAAGGTGGGGCAGAGATGTGCCATTTGCTCAGAAGTGGCTGACAGAGTTCAGACCAGCACTCCCATATCAACAAAAAGCCCAGGTGCACATGTATGGATATGTAGAGACTGTCAGAACACCACAACAGCAATAGACAGACACTGACAAAGCACCATCTTGCTGCTAAGCACATTATATAGAAGATTGCTTGATGTCTAGCGGGGTGTGGTGGTGCATGCCTTTAATCCCAGCACTTGGGAGGCAGAGGCAGGTGGATCTCTGTGAGTTTGAGGTCAGTGCTTGGTCTATCTAGTGAGTTCCAGGATAGCTGGGGCTACAGGGAGCCCCTGTCTGAAAAAAAAAAGAAAAAGGAATGCTTGATGTCTGTCTTCCGAATGGACAGAATAAGAATTGCTTCCAGACTGTAGGGTAAAGAAGCAGAGGATGGAAAGGACAGAGCTCTCTCTGGAACATCTGTGGCCTGGACCCCCTCCTGTCTTCTTTGAGATGCTTCTGTTTCTCAGCTGTTCAGCCCAGTATTACTCCTATTTTTAACACAGGTATCTCTAAATATTTTCCTGGCAGTGCCTGTTGTCCCACCTTAGCACCAGCACCAGACCCAGGTAGCCCTGAGGTCTCATTTGCCTTCTCTAAGCCTTGTTTTCCAGAAGGTCATCAGCATCCCTGATCTAAGCTGCCACCTTCCCTGTCCTCCTGATGTACCAGGACATGAACATCTTTTGTCCACAAGGAAAGACTCGAGTGCCTGCAGAATCAGGACTTTTTCTTCCTCCTCCTCCTCCTCCTCCTCCTCCTCCTCTTCCTC
>NW_008354281.1:7009658-7014092 GCF_000622305.1 Nannospalax galili
TCCTCCTCCTCCTCCTCCTCCTCCTCCTCCTTCTTCTTCTTTTTTGTACCTCCTACAGCCGACAAACTGGAAACCATCAGTTCAAAGGTTTTCATACCAGGTTAGGGTTTCAGAGGCCCCACAGGTAGGGTCCGGACCAGATGACAAGAAGAAAGGCAACTCCGGTTGTTTATGCTCTGGGCTCCAACATGCATCTATCAACAAGCTATAGCCCAGGCTTTAGGGTTTTTTAAAGGTTTATTTTATTTTTAAGTTATGTGTATGTGTGTGCATACAAGTACATGAGTGCAGGTGCCCAAGCAGGCCAGAGGCACTGGATCCCGTGGAGCTGGAGTTACAGCTGATTGTGAGCTGCCTGATGTGAGTGCTGGGAACCAAACTTAGGTCCTCCCAGCCTTTGGTTATTGAGAGACAGTGTCTCATTATGTAGTCCAGAACTCAAATTTGATCTTCCTCCCTCAGTCTCCCAAGTAGCCCCAGTTGACCTGGAACTCACTATGTAGACCAGGCTGGCCTTGAACTCACAGAGATCCACCTGCCTCTCCTCTGCCTCCCAAGTGCTGGGATTAAAGGCATGCACCACCACACCCAGCTCCATATCTGGCTTTATCAAGATTTAAAATACAGAGGTGGTTATCTTTTACTGCAGTGGCTGTGTGTGTGTGTGTGTGTGCGTGTGTGTGTGTGCATGTGTGTATACTGTATGCTTGACCTATGTCCAATGCCACTATTGCCTTTGGGGAAGAGGAAATATTAAGGAACGGAAATGTGCCTGAAGCCAAGTTTAAATGAGGTCAAACAAAATCCCATTCCCTAAAATGCAAATCTCATTGCCTAAAACTGAAATTCAAATGAAGCAAAATGTGTGTTTTAAACCATCCTACTGCCTCTATTGATTGAGCATGTCTTTTGAATTTCCAGGGGTTTCCACAAATTCCTTCCCATTGCTGGCACATGTGCAGGCACATGGAAAAGCAGCCCTCTCCGGCCTTGCCTCTCTAGGGTCTGGAGATGCAGCTGAATTAGAAGACTGCTTGCCTAGCACTCACAAAGCCCTGGGTTCAAGCCCCAGCACTGCATCACAAGCAGGTCGGGATCTCCTACAACCAATGGTACCTACGGAAGCAGCTGTGGGTTCACAAAGCATCAGTGAAAAAGGCATTTTCCTGAGTTCTTGCTGAACAAGCAGAGCCCTCTGCCATCTGCCTGCACCTTAGCTCTGGAATCTGGTCTCCTTCTTCCCCCTTGCTTACTCCATCCAGCCACACCAGCATAAACCTTTTCCTTTTCCTTCCATGCCTGGCAGTCTTGCTTTGGGGTATTTGCACTTGCCTGTGTGCTCCCACTCTAGGTGTCTCCATGTCTCCTATTTCCACTTCCCAGATCACTTTCTCAGGAACCCTGACATTATTTTTAAGATGGAACCCCTCCCTGCTGCCTCCTGCTGCTTCCTGGTTTTTGTCTCTCTCCACTAACCATCTTAGACTCTCTGTGTTACTGTTATTTTCTTTCCCTATAGAGTACAAGTCCTTGAAGACAGGGATGTTTCTCTGTCCCCCACACTGTAAATCCCCAGCACCTGGATCATGGCATGAGTAAACTCTAGAAATATTTCTCAAAGAGGTAAACGAAAATTAGTTATTGGGTTTGAAAATGGTTTTACCTTTCTGACAAACCACAAGGCAAAGTATAAGTGTTTTAAAATGTAGGGTCTGGAGATGTAGCTGAATTGGAAGACTGCTTGACTAGCACTCACAAAGCCCTGGGTTCAAGCCCCAGCACTGCATAAACTGCACATAACAGCGTAGGCCTATAGTGCCAGCACTGGGGAGCTAGAGGTAGGAGGAGAGGAAATTCAAGGTCATCCTCTCCCCTGCTGGTCTTACAAACACACCTTCATCCCTTTGGCTCTTCCTCATTTAAGCTCCTGGATCCTTTGATAAAATGAAAACATGTCACAGTTGAAGAGAAAAAAAAAAGAGTCTGTTTTTAGCTCCAAAAGTCTGAGCCCTAAGAAAATTTGGAGCACAAAAACTGTGACAGGTCAGGTCAGATTTTTATATCTCAGACAAGAAAAATACTTCCTGGGCTCTTGAGGCGCAGGAATGAGGGGCAAGAAAGGAAAGTGACAAGGGGACTTGGTCCCTGAAAGAGTCATGAGGCTGGGCATGGCGGTACCTGCCTATAAGCCCAGAACCTAGGAGACTAGGCAGGAGGATAACAAGTTCAAAGCCAGTCTACCCTACATGGTGAGCTTGAGACCAGCCTGGTCTATGTAGCAGGGCCCTATCTTAAAACACAAAACCAATAAACAAAAGTGCCCTCAGGTCAGGAGCTGAGTCAGTCTCCTCAGCCTCCACCCCAGCACACATCAAACATCCTCAGAGCTGCTACCCACTCCTCTCCCACTGAACCTACACCAGTACTTCTGCCTGTAAGTAACACTTCTGTCTGAGGAGACAAAAATCTTAGGTTAGCAGCTCACTCAAAGGGCTCAGGTTTTCCATAGGCCCATCCCCTCATGTGTGCAAGATAGTTGCCATATCTCCAAGTATCACATCCTCATATAACTGCATTAAAAATAGACCAATATAGGCTGGTGAGATGGCTCAATGGGTAAAGGTACTTGCTGCCAAATCTAATGACCTGCGTTCAATCCCCAGGAGCCACATGGCGGAGGGAGGAAACGGGCTCCACAAGCTGTCCATACATGCATGGGCATGGGCTTGCATGTGTGTGTACACATGCACACAGACACACACACACACAGACATACGCTAAGCAAAGAAACAAACAGATGCAGAACAACAGGAGGAGGCAGGGAAGAGGAGCTATTCTTTTTTGTTAAAGCTTTCTTAAATTTTATTTTTCTTTTTAAATTCTTTTGTGAACTTCATACATGATTATATAGTCTTTGTTCCATTTCCATCCCTCCTAGTCCCCCTCCATCTTGTCCCATGCCCCCCCAACTCTCTCAATTTCCTGTTCCCTTATTATTGTTACATATACAAACATACATTTATTGATATACAAGTATATAATACAGTGAGTGCATTCAGTGGTGCTCCTGAGCACCTGTGTTCAAGGCTACCCATTTGGGATCTCTCAGGGAGCTATTCCCTGGAGAAAACTGATTCTCTCTCCCCTAGCATCTATTGATTGCCTATACCTCTTCTTGAGGTGGAACCCCATGACATTCCCCCGATCTACCTAGTTTTTTCATTATATTCAGATCTTGTTAGACTGCTGTACTATGGAGATCTCATTGGCATACCTTCTCTATCATGTCTAGAATGCCTTAAATAGCAGCAGGTGTCCTGTCCCCCTGACTCTTACATTCTTTCCACCCCCTCTTCTGTGATGAACCTTAGGTGTAGAGGATACATGTACATAAAATTTTAAAAATAAAAATAAATCTTAAAAAAAGAATGAGAAAAAACTTCAAGTGCTTTGTTAGTTTGCTTTCCCCTTAGTGTTTAAATTCAGGATAAGTTATATTGCAAATATACCAAAGAAAAAAAATCAACCTTATTTGGGCTAAAAGAAATAGAGATTGTAATGGAAGGGGAGAAGAGGAAATGAGGGGAGAGGGAGGAAGAGGAGGGGAAGGGAAGGGAGGGGAGAGGAGGGAGGGGAGGGAAAAGGAAGGGAGGGAAGGAGAGGTGAGAAAATTTTTTCAGAACTCCCTACTCCGGTTTTACAACCCCTGAGAGGTCTTTGTGGCTTGGAAAATACTGAGCTGATTGGTCATTATAAATTAAGAGAGTGTCTGTAACTCCAGTTCCAGGGGATCCAACGCCCAACAGGGTATACTTACACACATGCAGACAATACACTCATACACATAAAATAAAAATAACTAAAATATTTAAAAATATAGATTAACAAAGACTAACACAAAGGCTCTTTTCAAAATCACATAAAAATAATTGTAATGATTGGAGTGCAGCTCAGTGGAAAAGTGCTTTCATTTTTTTTCTTTTTGTCTTTTTGAGACAGGGTCTCCCTGTAAGCCAAGTTGGCCTGGAACTCACTATGTAGACCAGGCTGGCCTCAATCTCAAACAGAGATCTGCCTGTCTCTGCCTCCCAAGTGCTAGGATTAAAAGCATGCGCCACCAGGCCCAGAAAAGTGCTTTCTACAGTACAGAAGACCTGGGCTCAGTCCCCAGCACCACACCCCCCTCCTAGTTCCCATGTTATGGACTATACTAAAAAAAAGCAATTCTGTGGGATTTTACTCCTTCCTTTACTTAAAAAAAAAAAACAACAACTGATAGATAAAAAGAAGTTGTATGATGAATAGGGTTGATCAGGAGAAAGCAGAGTTTATTAGCAAAGGAACACATGGGACAGATTCCCTTCTGGGCAGGGAAAATGTCTGCCTGGGTTGTGAGCTGGGTCTTTTAAAGGGGGAGGCTTCTGCTTCCTGCAG
>NW_008354281.1:7016073-7031987 GCF_000622305.1 Nannospalax galili
TTCCAACTGAGGTCTCAGAGAGAGGGGGAGAAAAACAGGAACAGAAGGGAGGCAGAGATAGAGGACCAATAAAGTTTCCCTCCCTCCCTCCCTCCCTCCCTCCCTCCTTCCTGAAGTCTAGGGATTGAATTCAGGGTATAGCACGCAGGGTACAGCACATACTAGGGAAGCACTCTACCTCAACTTCAGAAAAATTCGAAATGCATGTTTTAGCTGTATGAAGTTTCAGGTAAGTAGGCTTTTGGGGGAGTGTTCTGGTTTGTTTTGAGACAGGGTTTCACAATGTAGGCCTGGCTAGCCTGGTACTCATGGAAATCCCCCTGCCTCAGTTTCCCGTGTTAGTATTACAAGCATGCCCCACCATACTTGCATTCCTATCTATCTATTTATCATCTATCTATCTAATCTATCTATCTATCTATCTATCTATCTATCTATCTATCTATCTATCATCTATCTATCTATCATCTATTGGTCTTTTTGAGACAGGGTCTCCCTATAGCCCCAGTTGTCCTGGAACTTGTTAGTAAACCAGGCTGGCCTCAATCTCATAGAGATCCACTTACCTCTGTCAAATGCTGGGATTAAAGGCATGTTGCCACCATACCCAGTGCAAACATTCTTTCAAATTGCAGTCCTTACAGGAAAAATAAAGTTAAAAATTCATTAGAAAGAGGTCCTGAAATGAAGATAAAAGGAAGACAAACAGAATTGCCAAGAATTGCCAAGGTGAAATAGAAAGGAACCAAAATAGTAAAATAGAGATTTTGACCTTGTAACTAAGAAAGAAAGCATGGGGTTGGAGGCCAAGCAGCAAGGAAATAAACCAAAACAAACTGTAGGAAAATTAATGAATAATGGTGGTGGCTCACACCTTTAATCCCAGCAGTCGGGAGGCAGAGGCAGGTGGATCTCTGTGAGTTCAAGGCCAGCCTGGTTTACATAGTGAGTTCCAGGACAGCTGGGGCTACAGGGAGACCCTGTCTCAAAAAGAACCCCCCCCCCAAAAAAAAGGAGAGGAAAAGAAAGAAGGGTATCAAAAAATATCTGTTCGAGTGTGAATGGAGAAGTGTTAGAAGCAGGGACAACTCCAGGAACCAAATAGTCATTGAAGAGTTAACTTCACCGGTCAGGAGAAACTGGAGCTGTGCGTCTGGCTGTGAAGATAAGAGCCTTCCAAACATTTATTCCAAAGAAGAAACTCTGACGTGAGGGCACACAGCCAATTGAAATCTGGAAAGCTATGTCTATGGAAAATTTTACATTTCCTTTCAACATAAGCACCTAATTACACAAGCCCCAATTCCAGAAGGAAAGCTAACACTTCTCAGTATTCCCAGGGTCATGTCTCCCTAAAGCTCAGCTTCTCTTTGGGAAGCTTCTCCTTGGGATTCTTTACTGCTGCCAAACAATACTTTAAATGACTTAAGAGATAAAAGGGAAGCTAGAGCATCAACTTCTATGGTTGTTACTTTTCTGGAGTTTGTGGAAATCATTGCTTTTGTCTCTCAGCACAAGGCTGTGACTGACCAGTTGAAACAAAAAGACTGCCCTTCCCGCTAAAGGAAGTGCAAGTGAGAAACGTAAACATATCAGACACATAAAAAAGGAAGCCAGTGTCACTCTCCTGTCAACAGCCCCACCGTGGTCACATGTCCACTATTGTCAAAAAGACCACTGTGTGATTAAGGGAGCTACAGAGTCAGCTAGCTATGTGTCAAATATTATTTAAAATACCAACTCTTTTTTTTTTTTTTGCCAACTGATTTTATAAATGTGACAGTCACACTTTTGAACAAACCAGAACGGCTACAAAAGAATTTCATAATAAAGTTTACAAATCACTGAATTCTACCTAGAATTTCAGTTACTTGTAAGCCAACATTAGGTACGTTTGAAAAACATTCTTCAGTGAACAGGTGCCCTTGCCAAACCTGCATTAAGTCCTGGGTTCAATATTTAGCACTGGAAAAAGAAAAAGGAGAACAGAAAAAAGAGTGGAGAGAACTTTCGAGCACAGGGTCTGGCTCATTTCCTGCTACAGACTAGACTCAATAAATTGATCCACTGAAAACCAGGACTCAGAGCCTTCTATGACTGTGCTGGGTACTGTATAAGAAATCCGGGTTATGAATACATGGGTTGGATCACTGACAGGGAAATCCTTGAAAAATATAGATGACATCCTATGTTCCTGAGATTTTTATGTTGCTGTGGTCAAAATACCTGACATAAACGACTGAAAAGACAAAGGACTTGCTGTGGCTCCCAGTTTCATGGTCATTTTTTTCTTGTTTCTGAGCCAGTTGTGAGGCAGAGAATTATGGTGGTGGAAGCAAGTGGAAGAGAAAGCAGTTCACATTGTGGAGAACAGGAGAGGAACAAAATCGGGAAGAAACCAAGGACAAGCTATCCAATGACCAACTTCCTCCATCAAGGTCCTGCCTCCTAAGGTTTCTAGAACCTCCCAAAATAGCACTACCATCTGGGGACGTTTTTTTGAACCCTTGGCCCCAAGCTGGTAGCACTGATCTCAGAGGCTGTCAAACCTGTAGGAGGTGGAGCCTAGCTAAGGAAGAGGGCGGGAGACTCTCAGGGTTATAGTCCAGCCTTGGTTCCTGCTGACCTCTCTGCTTCCTGATCCATGGAGATGTGAGCCGGCTGCCTCATGGTCCCAACCAGTGTCACAGACAGGAGCTAGCCTTGCCTTTCCCACCATGATGAACCATGCCCTGTTAAGTCATGAGGCAAAATACTTCCTCCTTTAAGTTGCTTCTTTCAGGTATTTTATCATAGCAACCGCAAAAATGACTAATAAAATTGGAATCAAGAAGTGGGGTGGTTCCTATTGCTGTGAGAAACCTCACCATGTGGTTCTAAGGCCTTTGGAAGTAGTTTGCAAAAGGAATGTGGAATAGTTTGGAGTGGACAGCTAGAGAAGCCCCAGAATGTTCTAAATAGAGATTAATAGGTGATTTTGGCAGGAGATTGGGAGACCAGAATGACAGTTTTTTAAAAAATGTGTTGGGGCTAGAAAAATGGTTAAGAATACTGGCTGCTTTTGCAGAGGACCTGGGTTCAGTACTCAGCACCCACATAACAGCTAACAACTAACAGTAACTCCAGTTTTAGGGGATCTGATGCCCTTTTCTGACCTCCATGGGCATTGTGCAGACATAGTACACCGACATACACACAGGCAAAATACTCATATACATTAAAAAAAAAGAGCATGGCCAGGTGTAGTGGTGCAGGCCTTTAATCCCAGCACTCAGGAGGCAGAGACAGGCAGATCTCTGTGAGTTCAAGGCCAGCCTGGTCTACAAAGCGAGTTCCAGGCCAGCTGGGGCTACAGAGAGACCGTCTCAAGAAGACCAAAAAAAAAAAAAAAAAAAAAGAGTATGGACACTGGGACAACAGGAAAGGTACCTTCAAGGCAAGACCTCACCCATGTCTCCAGAGTGTGACAATGCAAAATTGTTATTTTTTTCCTTTTTGAGACTGGGTCTCCCTGTAGCTACAGTTGGCCTGAAACTCACTATGGAGACCAGGCTGGCCTCAGTCTCACGGAGATCTGCCAGCCTCTGCCTCCCAAGTGCAGGGATTAAAGGCATGTGCCACTGTTAAGGTTCAGATAGCCCTGCCCCTTCACCAACAGGATCCCAAGGACTTCTCATGCTCCTGAGAAAAGGGAACCTAGCTGATAAGCACCTTGGTCTTTGAAGTCAAGAGAAGCAGACTTTTCTCCACTGTTTGGCCAACACAGCAGGCTTCCCCTTTGATCCGTGAAGAGGACAGGTTTTAACAGTCCTGCTCTCCCACTCCCCCCCCCAACTTTAAAAAAAAATACATCTTCCTGCTTTCTGCAGGCAGCAGAAGCCTCCCTTTTAAAAGACCCCAGCTCAAGGCCCGGGCAGACATTTTCCCTGCCCAGAAGGGAATCTGTCCCATGTGTTCCTTTGCTAATAAACCCTATTTTGATGGAGTTTTATCTGTGCCTCGGTGCCTCATCATCCATTCACTCGTTCTCTGCCAAGTTTTTACCTATCAGCCACCACATCTGGCACAAGATTATTTTTTTAAAAAAACTTGGAACCCTAACAAGTGATCGTTTGCATAGTACAATAATATGAAGTACAGTTTTTTGAAAAATAAACTTTAGTGGAACAATCCTGAAAGACAACCAGAAGGAATGGCAGGTTATGCTTAAGATATCAGACAACTTGTTTGGGTCACTTTAAAGTCTGTGTTCTAGAATCTAAAATTTACTTCTCTCTCCCTAAGCTGAGAGCTTGCTATCATGTCAGTAACTATGTTATGAAGTAGAGGAGACTTAGATGAAATATGACCATAGCTCTTCTCGGTGTTCCAGATGTACCTTAGCTAAAAGTAGACAGTGCCCTAAATTAGGGGTTAAGGTTTATTTAATTTGTATGTATGTATGTATGTATGTGTACCACTTGCATTGCTGGTGCCCATGAGGGCAGAGGGCATTGGATCCTCTGGAACTGGAGTTAAAGGCAGTCATGAGTACCCAACTTGGGTGCTAAGAACCAAACCCAGGTCCTCTGGAAGAGTAGTAAGTGCTCTTAACCATTAAGCCATCTCTCCAGTCTCAACTTAGATGGTTTATGAAGCATATACATTTGGTATTGTTGGGCCCTTAAGCTTTTGTATCACCTAACGTGGAGGATGAAGAAAGCAATGTGCTGCTTGAGAGATGGTGTACATTTTAGAGCAGTACTAGCATGGCAAATGAGAGAACTGACAGTGGGGATTTGAAAAAAAAATGTCTCCATGAGGGTCTGGAGAAATGGCTCAGTGGTTAAGACACTTGCTGTTCTTCCAGAAGACTTGGGTTCAATTTGGAGCACTCACATGGTGACTAACAACCATTTATAACTCCAGTTTCAGGGGATCCGATACCCTCTTCTGGCCTCTGCAGGCTTCACACGACATAGGTGCACTTACATACATGCAGGACACTCATACACATAAAATAATATTTTTTTAAGTGTTGAAATAATTTTTTGGAAAAAAAAAAAAAGAGGAGTAGGATAGAGGTTCTTGAACAAAGAAAGCTTCCAGGGCAACCTAGGGAAGTATTCTCCCAAGGCAGGCACTCAGACACTTCGGTGGTTGTGATGAAAGGCGGCAGGATACACCCCAGCCTGGCAGCAATGGAGGCAGCATCCACATTGTGCTGATTTTGCAAACATCCAAAGTCCAAGAGCTGTGGGGTCATAGAGGCTTACACCAAGGTTCTAGAAAGCAGCTAGGCCAGGTGATGCAGCACTCAGACTGCTGGCAGAGACCTCGAAAGACCACTGAGAGAAGTCGAGAAGGTGAAGCCCAGGGTGCAAAGAAGATTCCAGAATGTTGCAGATGCTGCCTTCTAAGGAAGGCTGTAGGCACAGGGTGGAGCTGGACCAAGATGCCACAGGCAGCAGAGCCAGAGCAGTGGGACTCACTCAAGCTTCTTGGAGCCCAGATGATGACATGATGAGTCCAAGATGTTGGACATGAAACTATAGGATTTGATGCTTTTTCTCCTAGGTTTTCATCTTATTTTAGTTCCATTTTTTTTCCTCTCTTTTCTTTCCTTCTTTCTGTTTTTTTTTGGGGGGGTGGGGCTGTGTTTTGTTGTTTTGAGACAAGGTCTCCCTATAGCCACAGATGGCCTGGAATTAATTATGTAGATCAAGTTGGCCTCGATTTTACAGAGATCCACCTGCCTTTGCCTCTCCAGCACTGGGATTAAAGGCATGTGCCACCACACAGGGCTCTGGCTCTTTTCTTGATATGCCCCTACTCCTCTTGGAATGGGAATGTTTACTCTGCCACTGTATATTGGATGTTGGATAGCATGTGTGCATGTCTGTGTTTTAAGAGGCTCACACTCAAGGAACTGCTGTGAGTCTTAGAAGAGACTGTGGGCATTTGAACAATGCTGGACTTGTAAGACTGAATTGAATGTATTTTGCATTATGAGCCTGTGGGGTCAGGGGTGGAATGCTGTGGTTTGAATGTAAAATGCCCCCACAGTCTCATGTAAACACTTGGCTCCTGGCTGGCAGAGCTGTTTTGGAGAGATTGTGAAACCTTTTGGAAGCAGGGCCTAGATGGAAGAAGTGGGTCACTGGCGGAGGGTAGGAGAGGGTGGGGGAGTGATCCTGAGTCATTTCCAGACCCACTTCCAGTCAACTTCTCTACTTCCTGATCACTGAGATATGAGCAAGGACCCTCATACTCTGCCTGCCATCACAGAGAGAAGCTGGTCCACCATCATGCAAGAGTGAGGGGGCTGTCAATTCTTCCTCCATGGTTTCGGAGAGCTGCTGAGACCAGGCAGCATGTAGCAGGCAAGTCCCTGCAAGAAGAAAGCCTTTGACAGGTCAAAGGGCCCTGAGAGGATACTGTGTGAAGTGGTGAAGATAAAGCCTGGTTTGCAGTGGAGACCCCAAGATGTCCGAGATGCCAGAGCTGTGAGACATCTCTCATAGAGACAGCATACAGGGAGTAGAGCCAGCCCAAGAGAGATGTATGTGCATGCAGCAAAGCTGGAAGGGCTGAGCCATCTAAGCCCTTTGAAACTAAAGTCCCAGACATTGGACATGGAGCTAGTCTTGTTTGGTCTAGTATTTCCTCACTATGTCCCCATTCCTCCATTTTGGAATGGTAATGTGTATTCTGTGCCACTGTGTGTTGGAAGTATATAATTTGGATTTTTTATTTTGCAGGGGTTATAGTTGAGATTGTCTTGAGTCTCAGAAGGTTTTGGACTTCTGCACAGTATTGAGACTGTTAAAGACTATGGAGAGTTTTAAAAGTTTTAAAGTTTTCCATTATGGTACGTTCATGAGCCTATGGGGGCCAGGGAGTGGAATGAGATGGTTTGAATGAGAAGTGTTCCACATCACTTCCAAGTATTTAGACACTTTGTCAGTTGGTGGTGCTGTCATTTGGTGGTGCTGTGGGGCTGTGGGTTTTTTGTTTTTTGTTTTTTGGTTTTTTTTTGGGGGGGTTGGGGAGATGGGGTTTATGGAAACTCTGGGAGGTGTGGCCTAGGGGAGGAAGCACATCACGGGGGGTGGGCTTTGAGAGCTCATAGCCTAGCCCCACTTCCAGTTTTGCTTTCTGCTTCCTGTGCATGCTCAAAGATGTGAGCTCTCTTGGGGCTGGAGAGATGGCTCAGGGGTTAAGAGAACTGACTGCTCTTGCAGAAGATGCAGGATCAAATCCCAGCACCCACATGACAGCTCACAACTGTCCAGAACTCTGATTCCAGGGGATCGGACGCCCTCTTCTGTCCTCTGCAGGCACTGCATGAAATGGGTGAACTTACATATGTATGCAGGCATAACACTCATTCACATAAAATAAATAAAATTAAAAAACAAAAGATGTAGCCGGGTGTGGTGGCACATGCCTTTAATCCCAGTACTCAGGAGGCAGAGGCAGGTGGATCTCTGTGAGTTCAAGGCCAGCCTGGTCTACATAGTGAGTTCCAGGACAGCTGGGGCTACTACAGGGAGACCCTGTCTCAAAAAGACCAAAAAAACAAAAAAAAAAAAAAAAAAAAGAAGTGAGCTCTCAGCTCTCAGCTTTCTGCTCATACCTCCCCTCCCTCCCTGCTGCCCTGATGGACTCATCTCTTTGGAACCCTAAGCCAAATGAAGTCTTCCTTCTGTAAGTTGCCTTGGTCATGGTGTTTTACCACAACAATAGAAAAGTCACTACTATAGTATAGTTGGTAAAGCATTTGCTCCACAAACATGAGGACCTGAGTTTGGAATCCCATTATACACGTGAACTGTCAGATAAAGCAGCACACACCTGTAATCCCAGCACTGGTGAAGCAGAGACAGGAGGATCCCTAGGTCTTGCTGGCCAGTCAGTCTAGCCAAATCAGTACACTCCAGGTTCAATGAGAGAATCTATCTCAAAAACATAAATTGGAGAGGATTGAGAAAGACAGCCAGTGTCAACCTCTGTCCTCCACACACACATACGCACATGCATTCACACAAAATTAAAACCAAAAATTCATAAAATATGGACCTCTACAAGTTGGAGACTAGCCTGGTCTATATAGTGAGTTCCAGGTCAGCCAGGGTTACATAATAAGAACCTGTATCAAAAACAAACAAACAAAAACAAAAAACAAACAAAAAAAAATCCCACTAACAAATGTTTTGAGCTCCTCCTTAGTGTCATGTACCTTATTAGAAAACTTGTACCCAAGTTTAAATCTTTATCCTCACAATAATCCTATCATGTTATCATTCTCTACAGATAAACAGTCCCAAATGCAGGATGTTAGGCTTCCAAAGCTCACACATCACTGTGGTCAGCTCTAAGAGATGAACAAAAAAGCCTTTTACATGTGCCATAGCAAATGCCCATGTCCAATTTCCAGACCAAAGAGGTTCCCACCAAATTAAAAAATTAACATTAAGCAAGATTCTGCTTTCAGAAAACACATAGAGAAGTCAAATTTAAAATAGGGAGAAAATTGGGGCTGGAGAGATGGCTCATTGCTTTAGAACACTGGCTTTTCTTGCAGAGGACACAGGTTCAGTTCCCAGTACCCACATGGTAGCTAACGACCATCTATAACTCCAATTCCAGGGGCTCCAACACTTTGTTCTGGCCTCCAAGTGCACTGCATGCACAAGTGCACTTACATATATGCAGGTGAACACTCATACACATAAAAAATGTATTTAAAAACATTTAAGGGAGAAAATCCACAAAGGGCCTTGATCATGTGGACAAATGAGCTTGTGACAGGCTGTCCCCTGCTGTAGAGTTAGGATTAACTGAAGGTGAACAGAGAAGGGGACGAAGTAGCCACTTAGGGAACTGCCAAACACACTGAACATACACAGAGCAGAGCAAAGGGACCTCTGGAATGCTCCATGCTCGGAGCATAAAGGGTGGGAGTCAGAGCACCATCAGGGAGGGGAGCATCAAGCTGCAGGTGAAAAGCACAGTTCTCAGTCCCCTTATCCTGCATCCCACTGCAGGACAGGGTAGTGCCACTGGGCTCAAGGCAGTGGTGAGATCCATGCCCACACGTCACTGAAGCAAGAGATTCCTTTCATAAACAATGTGCCCTCCCCACCAACCAGGGATCTGTACTTCTTGCTAGATGTCTTAACTACTTCACCGATCTGTGAGCCTCTTAAATTCCTATCAGTGTAGACAACTGATGGAGCTCAGGATGTGTGCTGACCATCGCCTTGATGTCTTCCTAGAGCTTGGTACAGCAAATACGCTGCACACAATGGATGCTAAGTAGGCACTGACTGACAGGAAATTATGCTCCCTTCAGAAGCATGCAGCTGTGTTTTCAATTCTGCTGATTCAATATTTCCCATCAGAAACAGCTTTTGGTCTTTCAATAGTACAACCAGTTTATCCTCATGCACACAGAGGCACAAAGTGTATGCAGTGTCTTTTGTGATCAAAGACACAAAAGACACATTGCTGCTGTCTGTGCAGCAATCTGAGGCACAACAGTGATTCACAGAATAATCCTTTCCTCTCGTTTCTCAGATTGTTGGGAAATCAAATCTGGCAATCAAAGCAATAGAGGCTGGGCTGGCTCTTCCAGTTACAAGAATGACAAGAAAAGACTCGGGACATTTGGAAGCTCAAGGGTAAAGGGGCTCGCTGTCAGGTACGGCTGCATGTGGTCAGGAGCCACAGGTAGCTACATTAAAACTGGAATGTCCATCCCTCAGTCACATTAGCTACATTTCAAGAGATCACTATCTACAGGCCATCATAAAGGGTAACGCAGATCCAGAAAAATCTTTATCATCATCACAGAAAATTATTGTTCAGCAATACCTATTAGGTGGTCAGATTTAAAATTATGGATCTACTCTTTATCCAGAAGTTGACTATGGACGGACTTTTCTGGACAGGCGCTGTAATTACTTTTTTGTTGCTGTGACCAAACACCTGTGGGAAACAACCTAAGGGAAGGCATTCACTTGGCTCACAGTTTGAGAAGAGATACTCCACCATGCTGGGAAGGCACGGTGGCAGGATGGTGTCCAGTCACACTGTTCTGCCAGTGAAGGAGCAGAGCTGAGTGCTGGTGCTCTTCCTGCTTCCCTTTCATTTAGTCCAGCCAGCAGGAGAATGCCTCACTCATTCACAGTGGGGATTCTCTGCTGCAAAACCTCACACACACCCAAAGCTGTCTGCTAGGTGATTCCAAATCCAGTTAAGTATCTATTGACAACAGAGATAAACCACCACACACCCTAAGTATGTTTTCAGGCTTTGGATTTGACAGATCAGTAAAACCCTTTTCCTCATTTGGTGTTGCCAGGTTTGCACTTTTTTCTAGGAAGGCTGCCACCCTGATGACTAGGGTATAAGCACCCTAGGCAGGCTGTGCCCTTCTGACTGTTCAGAATTACGTTCTCTCAGCCAAAAGCAATGTCTGGATCATAGTATGAGCTCAGTAACTATCTGTCAATTGAAAGTTATATGCTTTTCTAGAGACAACATGCTGAATACATTTAATGAAACATTTCATGCTTTCTGAAAATATTCTATTAATACGTTTTAATAAAATATTCCAAATCAGAATGCCACCAAGTCTACGCTTCTCTAAATTGTGCATTTCACAATGGACCATGAGGGGCAGAGGGCAAAGACTGCCTTTCAGTGGCACCACAGTGCCCTCTTGTGGTAAGATATAGGACCCGCATAGTCATAATTTATAAAAAGGTATTGACTATGCTTCAAATAACACATAAAGCCTATAATTGCTTTGAGAATCAATCTAAATATGAAATATGGCAATCTGTGTTGGGATCTGAGCAAAATAAACCCTCCTCTAAATAGAAGTCACAACTTATCTGATGAGGTCAACCACCTATCTAGTTGGTGGCAAGCATAAAACGTGTTCTTTGGATTTGATAGTCTGGATTGTTTCTACATGGCCACACAGCTACCTCCAGGTTCAAAGCGGACTGTTTCTGTTCTTTCACATTTTATAAAAGTACAGCTCAGGGGCTGGAGAGGTGGCTCAGTGGTTAAGAACACTGGTTGTCCTTGCAGAAGACCCGGGTTCGAATCCCAGCACCCAAGTGGCAGCTAACAATTGACCGTAACTCCAGTTCCAGGGGATCCAACAGCCTCTTCTGTCCTCTGCAGGCAATGCACCACACGGGTGCACTTACCTATATGCAGGCAATACACACATACAAAAAAAAAGCACAGCTCAATCACAGCAAGTAGGTTCTCAAGAAAAAAATGTAAACAGTTATCGTTACTACACAGGCCAGTGTGACATTCTAAGGCCTTGTGAAAGTCCTCTACACCATCAGCCTGCAAAGGAAGGGTGCTCTGCTTTTGTGGATTGATACAGAGGTGCCTTCCTTAGGTAACAGACAGGAAAAGCCGATTTGTCCATAATCAAAAATAGGTAAGAGTTATTTTAAAATATTTTATGAGTGTATTTCCTGCACCAATGTGAGTGCATGTGTCATGCAGTGCCATGGAGGTCAGAAGAGGGCTTCGGATTTCCCCGGAACTGGAGTTAAGGACGGTTCATAGTCACCATGTGGGTGCTGGGAATCAAACCTGGGTCCTCTGCAAGAGTAGTCAGTGCTCTTAACTGCCGAACCATCTCTGCGACCCCAAGAATTACTATTTAAATGAGTCCTCAAGAGGCTTCCAAACCATACAAACCTTAAATGGGGTTTGGAGAAAGAATTTTCAAAGATAGCCCGTGTACATTTGGCTGACCATAAGCATCAGTTTCACCTGGGTGTTTTATTCAATATGTAGTTTATTCCTCAGATCTATTGAAGACTATATTCTCTGTGAGGTTTAATATTGACTCTGCACTTTTACTGATATGAAAAGCAATTTAATATTTTATGTGTATGGCGTATTGCCTGCATGTAAGTGCACGTGTTGTGCAATGGCTGCAGAGATCAAAAGGCATCAGATCTGTGACTGGAGTTACGGAAATTTGTGGGTATTGGGACCCGAACCCAGGTCCTCTGCAAGAACAGCCAATGCTCTTAACTGCTGAGCCATCTCTCCAGCCCAATAACCAATTTCAACATTGAACACTGGAAGGAAATCTCCTGTTTGTTGACTGCCTTCTGCTTTGGTTAAGCGGTTTTCCTCTTGCCCTGTCCTGCCCAGGCCTGGCTGCCTTGTTCCTACTCAGTTCTAGCTTTTGCAGAGCTACTGGGTAGCAGGAGATATTCTCTGACAGTGATCGATGCTATGGTTTTACTCTTGTCTTTTCCCTCTCATAGGTTATCAGGCTTGAACCTAAAAATACTCTGAAGTTAAGTCTTCTGGAAAACAAAATTTTTCCAATTTGACAGTCCTTTTATTTAAAAAAAAAGTCAGAAATACATTTTTAAAGATTTTTTGAATTTTATGTGTACAAGTGTTTGCCTGCATGTATGTAAGTGTACCACGTATATGCCTGGTGCTCACAGAGGCCATAATAGGGCATCAAATCCCCTGAAACTGGAGTTACAGATGATTGCTAGCCATCACGTGGGTGCTGGAAACTAAACTTGGGTTCTCTGCAAGAGCAGCAACTACTCTTAACCACTAAGCCATTTCTCTAGCCCCTACATTCAGATTTTTAAAGGATCTAATGCTAGAAAAATACAGACCACAAATAAGTTTACATTAGAAATAACTCAACTTTTAATTAATTGTCTCTAAACTATAGTGCTTCCCATGTTTTCTCTAATACTGTTACTGACCTTCTACAAGAAGTCATCTTTTAACTGATGTTACTCTACTTGATTTTAGCTAAAAGGCCAAGAAGCAATTTCTTCTTTTACTGATGTTAATGAAACAATAACCACATTTTTCTAAAGGCAGCAAAGGCTTTCACTGTTAGCAATGTGTCATATTTGTGTGGTTTTTAGTCTTGTGCACATTTTCTTAAAATGGAAAGGCAGCCGAGAATGAAAGAGATAACCCTCATATCTATATCAATTTACATTTTATTTCCAACATCTGGGACTGTAATTGAGAACTGAATGGCAGATGTTCACATTGCTGAGTGTATGTGTACAAAGCATTACTTTGAAGATACTACTTGATGTGTTTTCATTCCAAGATCCTCATGGGATGTGTTCCACAGAGTTTATAGCAGGTGTTTCAGGGGCAAGAAACTCTCCTACACTGAACACTTTAGGTTACTAAAGTCAGCATGCAAACACTAAACACACCACACCCATTTTCAAAGACATGTTCTGGGCTCCTGTCAAATATCAACAGGATTGAACATCTGAATATCCATCCCCAAAACCTATTCTGTATCACTGATCATCTTGTACAAAGGTTAAGGGATGTGCTTTGATCACTCACACAAGTACCTGGTGGTCACAGATACATGATGTGAAGAACGAGCCAGTCAGAAACATTAGGTTCAAGTTTGACTCTGACTCCCAAATTTGTGAGCCCAAATTGTTGGGCTGGGAATGTAGGTCAGTGGTAGAATGCTTGCCTAGCACATGTCAGGCCCTGGTTTCCATCCCCAGCACCACAAAAAAAAAAAGAAAAAAAAAGAATTTGTGACTTAACCTATTTGACCCTGAGTCCCGACTCTGTGAAACGGGGCTCATCAGTCCTCCTATCACCACAGCAGACGGCTGAGGCAGCAGACACAGATGGTGTCAACATGTTTTCGATAGCTCACAGTTACTTAAACTCCATACAAGAGGAGACTCCTCAAGAAGACAACAGTACTAGCCCTTTCCCAAGAAAGGTGGCCTCCGCCAACAGTACAAATACTCCAACATGGACTGAATTCCTTGACACTGCAGCTGCTTAAAGATTGTTCCAGACACACTCTAACTCCTACATAAGTACTTCTAACCTTCAAACTCTACAAAGTAATTATTCTGAAATTCCCAAATTAATCACAGTGAAAATGCTCCTGGCCATAGTGCATGTACCAAGCTCTCACCAGGCAACATTCTAATAGCTTTCTGTGAACGTGGGGTCAGTTACTTATCATAACAGTCCGTATAATCTCTAATGGGGGTGAGCCTTGGACACAGAGCCCACCAGCAGAAGAGCTGGGGTCTGGCTCTAGAATACTCCTAGCTCACTGCTGGTGGAAGGTACAAAGTCCCAAAGCTTCAAATTCATGCTGGGATTCTAAACTCGAACACAGTGCCTACCTACATCAGAATAACTACAGCAGAAACACAACTCTGAAGTCATCATGTGGGCTCACCAATCAATCACTACCTACCTAAACATATTTCCTTTTATGATGGAGATTATCCCCCATCTTTGAGATACTAAAGCTCAAAGAACACTTGCAAAAGAAGAAATGGTGGGGCAACAGGGAAAGCCCGCAGAACTTTTTGACATCAAACTTTTCAGTTTTCTCTTGTTCAAAGAAAAATGGGAAATAAAACTGTACTCTTAACATATCTATAGTTTAGAACTGTGACCAACAATCTTGCCTTGTATGTCAAATCTTAACTAAACATACTCCTAGGCCCAACAAATCCCTCTTCTAGAATCTCATACATGGAACTGTTCTAAGTGTACAGGGACCTACACAAGGTTGTATGAAGACTAAAGCTAAAACACCCTCAACACCCATCACTGACTAAATCCTCTATGGCACAGACACTTGGCAGAACACCATGGCCAGCCACAGGAACGAGGGAGCTCCAGCCCTGGTGACCTGTGTCTTTGTGGATATACCTTCAAGCCAAACAACAAGTGACAGGATTATGTAGTAAACTCCTTGCTTTATTAAAGCAAGCTGTAAGAGAGGGGGGAGGGGGGAGGAGGGAAAGGGGAGGGGAAGAAGGGGTTGGAAAGGAGGGAGAGAAGAGGGCCAAAAAGAGCTACAAACTTCCTCTGGAGGGTAAAAATGAGAGGGATTGGGGGGGGTGTCTCTCTTATATTCTACTTTGTAGACATCTGTGTATGTTTGCAGTAGGTAATTACTTATAAAATAAAAATATAAAGTTCCAAACAGGAGACTTTGGAGGCTAACTTTCTAAATGGACTGGAACACTGCAGTCCAGGTCTCCGTCTGCAAACCTATGCACACCAAGCACAACACTGCCACAGAACCTGACTTCCAAAGTTCTTTCTAGACTTTTTTTTAACTAAGTCATTCATTTCAGAGATTATAAAGCTAGCAATGCCTCTATTTTCAGATTATGTCATAAATTATATAAAAATCTAAATGAAGGTTTTCATAATTACAGACCTTAAACAGTAAACATAAAACACTTCAACAAAACAAATGACTAATGCTGCATAGTTTTGCTATACTTTATTCAAAACTGCCCCACTTCTTACTTAAGGGAACTCATAGTCTAATGTCCAAATATAAATATCCATCATATGTTGAAAAATAACCTTCAGATTTGTGCTCTGACCCAAATTTGGCACAATTAAGTCATACGCAAGTCAGGCACAAATGTTCACAGCTCAGAAGGCAGCAAAACCCTGAAAGTGGCCCAGCCAGTGAGCTGCGACGTCATTAGCAAACTGTCACTGAACCGGAATCTTCTCAAGTTACACACACACACACCTTTGCACAGGTAATTTTATTCTCTCCTGTGGGTGTTGACAGTGCTTGTAGATTGTATTTGAAACATTCAGAAAGCACATACCTGAATATTGTCACATTTCTTTACATCACGATTTAGTAACTATTAACAGTATGTCTACTAAATACAGTGAACAAAATGGTATGTTTATACCATCCCCTTGTGAACAAGGCTTTTGTGCACAATAGTAACAAATGAAATTAATGCATACCATGATATCAACAAGGGAAAAACTTGCTGTTTAAATAAACTCTTCTGTTCATAAATAAACTCTGATTTTTTTCAGTACACATTTACAGACCTGATCAATAAAAAGAA
>NW_008354281.1:7032121-7047051 GCF_000622305.1 Nannospalax galili
TTTCCTTTAAAAAGAAAATGTTAAGATATGGACCACACGAGAAAATTCACCTAGGGGAGGGTAAGGAGCAAGCAGAGGACACAAGCGCTAGAAGACTGTCGCACTACAGCCTAATCCTGTTAGCATACACCAACATGAAAGGACTGTCTGGGAGGAGCTCATTTTTACTTGAATTCCAGCAAATTGCAATCAATCTTGTAATATACATAGGGGTAGTATTCTTGTTGACTCAGGTTTAAGCCAGGAATATCCATAGGAGCCTGGAAAAAAACCCACAAACATAAGTTATATACTTACAGAACCTAAGAAAAAGTGTTAACCTTTACTTTTACTAAAAACCTACACTGGGCTAAATTGACACACGCTAATTTGATCTGAATTAGGCCTTCTCTTTGTTTAGCAAATAAGGACAGAACCTTGTGAAGGCTGCTGACTCTCCCTGGGAAATACAAAGCCAGATAGATGGACTCTGACACCCAAGCCTGAACAACTCAACCGGGACCTTCCCATATTTTTTTGCCTTTTTTTTTGGGGGGGGGTGATGAAGGTGACTGTAAAAAGTTATTTTTAAATCTTGGTCTGTAGATATTAGATTTATGAGATACAAGGCTTACAAAAAACATAGTATACAAATAAACCAGGCATGGAGCTGGTGGCGCATGCCTTTAGTCCCAGCACTCAGGAGACAGAGGCAGGCAGATCTGTGAGTTCAAGGCCAGCCTGGTGTCCACAGTGAATCCAGGTCTCCAAGTCAGCTGTGGCTACAGGGAGACCAAGCAGAGTTTTAAAGATTCCAGTTTTTTCTTTGTCTTTTTTTGAGACAGGGTCTCCCTGTAGCCCCAGTTGTAGACCAGTCTAGCCTTGGACTCACAGAGATCTGCCTACCTGCTGGGATTAAAGGCTTGCACCACCATGCTGGGTTATAAATTACCTTGTAAGAATTTACTTGGAGGAATGTGAACATTAAGAGTTTGGAGCCCGGGGCTGGAGAGGCTGCTCAATACTTAAGAGCAGTGGCTCTTGCAGAGGATCCAGGTTCAGTTCCCAGCACCCACATGGCGGCTAACAACAATCCATAACCTCAGTTTGAGGGGATCCAATGCCCTCTTCTGACCTCTGCGGGCACTGCATGGCAGAGGTGCACTTGCACACATGCAGGCAATACACTCATACACGCAAAATAGAAATAATTTAAAAAAGTTAGAAGATGGGCATTGTGGCACACACCTTTAATCCCAGCACTCAGAAGAGAGGCAAGTGCATCTCTGGGAGATTGAGTCCTACCTGATCAATACTGACAGTTCCAGACCAGCTGGGCTACAGGGAGTACAGGGAGACCCTGTCTCAAAAAGACTCCACTTCCCTCAAAAAATGCCAGGAATTATATTTTCTCCATAATTTCAGGAAAAGACAGCAAGTCATTTCCTGCATTATATCCTATCAGGAAAGCTGGTTTCTCACAGCTCTGACAAACTTGGGATACTATCATCTTAAACTAAAGAGAAAAACAGAAAGATACGTGAAATTTAAAATGAAAACAGGGCTGGAGAGAGAGCTCAGCGATCAAGAGCACTAGCTGCTCTTGCAAACAACACAGGTTCAATTCCCAGCACCCATATGGTGACTAACAACTGTCTGTAACACCAGTTCCAGGAGAATCTACACCCTCTCCTGGCCTCCATGGATATTGCATGCATGGGTGCACTTACATACATGCAGGCAAAACACTCAGAAACATAAAAATAAAATTATTTAACTAAATTCAATGTAAAATAAAAGATGAAAAAACAGCAACAAAAATATATATGCTATTTGTCTTTTGTTTAAAAACCATCTTAGAGAAATAATGGTACCCTTTAAAATGCTCATCTGGGCCAGAGAGAAGGTTCAGGGGGTAAAGGCGCTTGCTGCCAAGCCTAATGACCTGAGTTCAATCCCTGGAACCCACAAAGTATCCTCTGACCTCCACATACATCAAAGCATCTGTGCACCCCACACACATACAAAGTAAGTAAAAACGTAAAATGCTCATCTACTGATTCCATTATTTCTACCAAACAAAATGAAAGTATTTATGCATTTTCTTCCTCTCTGAAACTTATAATTTTTGCAAATAATAGCACTGATTGTTTCTGTATTTCTGCAGCTGTAACATTTGATATATTGTAAGATAATGATGGGCTTCGAGAAGCACCTGTAACTAGTATATAAACATATAAATCACTAAAAAAACTGAGAACCTCAAAGGAATACAAAACAATTAGCTATCACAATATCCATTTTCTACCTCTTTATTTTTTGTTTTGTTTTTCTTTTTGCCGCTGCTGTTGTTTTTGAGAGAGGGTCTCCCTGTAGCCCCAGCTGGCCTGAGTCTCACAGAGCTCCACCTGCTTCTGCCTCCCAAGTGCTGGGATTACAGGAGTGCACCATGCCTGGCTCTGCTATTCCCTCTCTGTGAATGTTCACGCAGTAACTTTTTGCTGGTATCCCTAACACTACTTGTGCTGGATAGCTTTAGTGTAAACTTGACACACCTGGGTTGAAGGAGCCTCAATTGGAGAATTACCTCCATAGGACTGGCCTGTGGCCATGTCTGTGGGGCATCTTCTTGATTGTTGAGTGATATGGGAGGGCCCAGCCCACTGTGGGTGGTGCCACCCCTGGGCAGGTGGGCCTGTGTTGCATAAGAAAGCAGGCTGAACAGGGGCCAGGGGAGCAAGCCAATAAGCAGCATTCCTCCATGCCCTGTGCTCCAGCTCCCTGAGTTCCTACCTTGGGCTCCCAGATGAACTGTGACCTGGGAGATGTAAGATAAAATAAAAACCCTTTCCTCTCCAAGTTAGTATTGGTCAGTGTTTTGTCACAGCAATGGAGAAAGTAGGACACTACCAGGCTAGCATGTACTTACATCAATAATAGCTGCTGCACTGCTGTCTAGATGTTTGTATAGTTCATGTAATACTTCTCTTAGTTTCTTCATTGTTTTCTTATTAGGCTGAAGCAACATTGCTTGGAAGTTCACTGGTAAGCCATACCTTATAAAGAAGCAGAGATACTGTGTGCAACGCAAGCCAGTACATAAATCGTTTTAGAGGAAACATTCTCCTACTACTCTGTAATTACTGTTCATGGACATAGGGTATATAGTTTTAAAGACTCCCTTTACAAGTTCATTACCACCCACAGAAATTTATACCAACATATAACACAACCTCTGAGCCTCACTTCACTGCCAACTAGAAATCTGTCTTTAAAAAAAATAAGCCTTGAGTTGGGCATGATGGTGCTTGCCTTTAATCCCTGAACTTGGGAGGCAGAGGCAGGTGGATCTCTGTAAGATCAATGTCAACCTGGTCTACATAGTGGTCCAGGCCAGCTGTGGCTACAAGGAAACCCTGTCTCAAAAAAGAAAAAACAAACAAAAAAAAACGCCATAGCCAAGTGTGGTGGTGCACACCTTTAGTACAGGAGGCAGAGATGGACCTCTGAATTCCAAGCCAGTCAGGGTTACATACATATTGAGAGGCTAAGTCAGGAGGGCTGCTATAAATTCAAGGCCAGCCTGGGCTACAGAGTGAGACTTAAACAAAATAAATAAATAAATAAATAATAAAAATAAAAACAAAAGAAAAAAAAGCCAATCACTTTTTAGGAAATTTAAAAATAGTGAGCATGGGCTACAGTTAAGTTAGTTCTTAACTCTTTGGATATGAGCAGTATGTACAGAGGACAACTGGGATTTTTGGTATCTTAAAATACTATGATTAGTTAGGTGTGGTGGTACACGCCCTTAATCCCAGTAGTAGGGAGGGAGAGGCCAGTGGATCTCTGTGAGTTCAAGACCAGCCTGTCTACATAATGAGTTCTAGGCCAGCTGGGGCTACAGGGAGACCCTTTCTCAAAAAGACCAAAAATACAACAAAATAAAAACAACAACAAAAAAAACCATGATTAGTATATCATGTACCAAACTACCTGCAAACTATCTGAAATATCTTCCTTTTAAACAAACTTTATTTTATACTCCATCTTGAACTTCTGAACTACAAGTCATGAGCCACACACCAATGCATCTGAATGGGAGACCAAATACTCAATGGTGGTCCTAAGATCATAATGGAGCTGGGAAATTCCTCATCTAGTGGTCTCAGTCATTGTAATACATTCCTTGTGTTTATAACAGTGCTGCAGTAAACAAACCTGGGCTGTCAGTCTTATAAATGCATAGCCCCTACTATGTATGTATCATATGTAACATATGGTAATAATAAATGACGTTACTGGTTAGGTATTTACTATACCATACTTTATTTCATTGGAGTTCAGCCCTTCTAATTAAAAGTTTTAAAAAGGTTACTGTAAGAGGATATGCTGTGTTATGTAGCATCTTGTAGTTACTTATAGACTGCATCAAAATGCCACGTGGTTTTTTAAAAAATGGCCATATGGTGACAGGCATGGGGAACATCTGTTATCCTGGTACTCAGGAAGCTGAGACAGGAGAATCAAAGTCTGAGCCAACCTGGATTAAAAATTGTGTTTGGCAGGGTATGGTGGCACATGCCTCTAATTCCAGCACTTGGGAGGCAGAGGCTGGTAGATCAGGTTGCTGTAAGGCCATCTGGTTTATATAGCAAGTTCCAGAAGTTCCAGGTCAGCTGGAGCTACACAGTGAGAGTTTGTCTAAAAAACAAAACAAAACAAAAAACTAAACAACAACAACAGCGTTCAAAGTCAGTCAGGGAGAGACCATCCCAAACAAAAGATGAGGCCATGTCAAACAACTGACACACACCATTTATGTTTGTATAAGCATGCTATGAAGTTTATGTAACAATAAAATCACTAATTTTTCAGACTTAATCTAAGTAATTGTGTCTTTTTTTTTTTTTTTTTTCGTCTTTTTGAGACAGTGTCTCCCTGTAGCCCCAGCTGACCTGGAACTCACTATGTAGACCAGACTAGCCTTAAACTCACAGAAGCCAGCCAGCCTTTGCCTCCCAAGTGCTGGGATTAAAGATGTGTTTGTTAGTTTTTATCAACTTGACATAAACAGACATTCCTGGGAAGAGAGAATCATAACTGAGGAACTTCTTGCATCAGACTGGCTTATGGGCATGTCTATTGGGCATTTTCTTAATTGCGAATTGATGCAGGAGGGTCCAGTCCATTGTGGGCAGTACCATCCCTAGGCAGATGGGCCTAGGCTATATAAGAAAGGTAACTGAGCAAGGCAAAGGAAGCAACCAGGAAGCAGGATTCCCCACAATCTCTGCTTCAGTTCCTGTCCTGGTCTTCCTAGACAGTAGACTCTAACCTATAAGCCAAATAAACCCTTTCTTCCCCAAATTGCTTTTGGTCAGTGCTTTATGACAGCAACAGAAAGCAAACTAGAACAGCAATGCCTCACTGTTCCTAAGAGCCAGAAAGTATAATGGTGCAGATCTCTTTTTCTAAACCTGGTGATAAAGGACAAGGCATTTAATACATTTAATACACATTTACTATATGCTTGACCCTAACAGTTACTGTGTGACCCTGATAGTTACTGCTTATGACTGGCCCTCTGGTTGCATCAAACCACTTTCATACTGCTGTATTATGTCATGAGAAAGCTACATTTAATTCTTCAGCTCCAAGTTTCTCAACTTAATTCTTTTACCTCAAAACAGATTCGACGAAAACCCTTAATGCTTTTACATGAATCCACGCAATAAATGCCTCACTGAAATTAACTTTCAGCCACCGCACAAGTGGTCCCTTTAAAAAGAAAAAAGAAAATTATCACAAATTTGGTCTTGCAAATGGCAATCAGATAGCTCAAACATTTCTAAAGAAGCAGCTAGCCATATTTTTGAAAGTTATAAATATTATTTTCATTATACTGGTCATTTGATTATCTTTTTCCTATAGCTCTCATCTTTAAAAAAATATATATTTATTTTTATTTTATGTGTATGAGTGTTTTGCCAGCATGTACATAAGTGCATCCATGTTGTACAATGCCCATGGAGACCAGAAGAGAGCCTCAGATCCCCTGGAACTGGAGTTACAGACAACTGTTAGCCACCATGTGGGTACTGGAAACTGAACCCGGGTCCTCTGCAAGACCAGTTGAGTCATTTCT
This sequence comes from Nannospalax galili, assembly GCF_000622305.1. Lineage (NCBI taxonomy): Eukaryota > Metazoa > Chordata > Mammalia > Rodentia > Spalacidae > Nannospalax > Nannospalax galili. The sequence goes on from NW_008354281.1 coordinate 7,038,249, forward strand.
TCAGCTCCTGAACTCATATTTTAGATTAAAAAGTTAGCCACTACTCAGTAACCTTAATACTCTTAAAATGAAGTGAACTAATATGCTAACATTGTAAAAGCATATATTTCATTAAAGTAGCTTAAACTGGAACAAAGTAGAGAGATGCCCTAGGTTTAAAAACTACAAAACGGGCTAGAGAGATGGCTCAGCGGTTAAGAGCACTGACTGCTCTTGCAGAGGACCCAGGTTCGATTCCCTGCACCCACATGGCAGCTACGAACCATCCTTAACTCCAGTTGCAGGGGAATCCAACACCCTCTTCTGACCTCTGCAGCACTGTACAACACAGGTGCACTCACATATATGCAAGCAATACACTCATACATGTAAAATAAAAATAATAAATAAAATAAAAAATAAAAGCTACAAAGCAAAACCTGAACTTAACTATGCAACACTCTTAACACATTTAATGCATTTTTATATATCAGCTTACATTCATGCACCAACCCTGGCTCATATGAACTTGCAGCAATGGTGAGAGCATGCACAAGACCCATGCTGACTCAATCAGACAAAAACCCAGCATAGAACAAGTGAAATGGACAGCAGGCCTCAACCTTAGCCTAGAAACTACTGGCAACTGATTACTGCTGGGTGAGACAGAGTAGATCTTTAAGATCTCTTAGAGAGGCTGACTAGACTCTAGTGGATGAATTTGCACCAAAAGACATCTGGGTACAAATGCTTGACCAGATAGGATTTAACATACATGACAGAATGCATGAAATCTGCATTTTTTGGGGGGGGGCTACAGGGAGGATTGAGTCGGGGGGAGTCTAAATTTGATTAAGAACCATTATATGAAAGGCACAAAAACTCAATAAAAATATTTTTTAAAAAAGTCAAAGACAAAGACAGTCATGTAGACAAGTCATTCATTCCCTGTCCCTAGCTCTCAGTGTTCTACTCTGTGAACTAAAGGGCTGAGCCAAGTCTCTGGAAGCTCTTCATGTTCTAAATTTTCAATGATTCTATTACACAGTATAAGGTTTTATAACTTAAAATGTTTAGCATGATTAAATACTAATTTTAAAAAAGATTTAGGAGGTAGGAATTGGCTAGGCAGTTAGGGTAAAAAGATCCCAAAGAAAAGTAGCCAGTTTCTTGGCTAAAAGTCATAATGTGCTTGGGCCTCTTAGCAACATACTCTGTTCCAAAGGCCAAAAATGTTGAAAAAAAAAAATGCCAAAAGTATTTAGGAGCTCTTATGTAATCCCTAAAAGATTTTAGGGTTACTTCTCCAGTGGGGGGAATGTGAAAGTAGCAAAAAGCCCCATTAAAAAAAAGAGAAAAAAGAAAAAAAAAAGAAAAGAAAGGAATAAAGGAAAGAAGAAAGGAAACACGAAGTTGTCAGAAAAAAGTGATGGGGAGACATGGGAGGTGTTGGAGGGGAGGGAGTGGGCATGGATTTGATCAAAACACCTTACATGCATTAAGAAATTCTCAAGGTTTTTTTAAAAGTTAAAAAAAAAGTTACCCACTCCAACTGCAATGTGCAAGTCCCAATTTGTTATGTGACTGGATATAGCATTGAAGTTATTCATTAGGGGCGGGAGAGATGGCTCAGCCCCAGAGGACCTGAGTTTGGTACCCAACACCCATATGGTGTAGTTCACAATTTCCTGTAACCTTTCCTCCAATATCCAATGCCCTTTTCTGGTCTTTGTGGGCACTTACACACACATGGCATTCACTAACACAGACATAAGCACAAACAAAATAACACATTGCTATCACCTCAATCCTTAACTTAGATAGAATACAAAGCCCAGTGGGATGTGCCAACCAATTAATTTAAGCAAAGAGAACACAACAAAGCAAAAAGTGTTGGTCAAAACATTTGCTCTTGGAGTTGCCCTGGCCAGTGTTTGCCTGTGGGAAGGTAAAATGGATCAGGACAGTGAATAGCTAATAGACGCAAAGGTGAGCTGTGTATGGCCAGGTCAGTGTCAGACTGCTCACTGGGGTGTGAAAAAAACCTGGATTACACTCTGGGGTGTGCTTCCAGGCATGCTTGCTCATACACATGCACCCATGCATGCCTACTTATATATATTTTGGAGACAATGTTTCATGCAGCCAAGGATGACCTTGGATTCCTATCTTCCTGTTCTGCCTCCCCAGTGTTGGTATTATAAGCCTGTACCATCAAAACCCAATTTTTTTTTTTTTCTTAAATGAAGCACTAGGGATTGCAACCATGCTTTGTGCATGCTAGCAAGCACTTTACTAACTGAGCTTATCTCCAGCCCTGATACATTTTCCTAGCACCAAATTAAATGCATGAAATTATAAACTGCTTTTTCATCATTTTTTTTCTCCTGATACTCCCAGGGCTTTCAACAGCTCCAGAATGTATTTTTCCATTTTCCATAAAACTCAAAAGCAAAGCTCTGAAAAATCCACTAAGACGACTGCAAAAGGTGGAGATGGCTTCGTGGGTAAGAGTAGTTGCTGTGTAAGCATGAGGATCTGAGTTTGGATCCCTGAACCCACGAAAGAAAAAAAAGCCAGGTGTGGCTGTGCCTGCCAACCCCTAAGCTGTGGGGAGAGGAGATGGGGGGTAAGTGGTGCTTGTTGGCAGCCTTTAATCCCAACACTCAGGGAGCTGAGATAGGAGGATCCCCAAGAGCTCATACCCCTGGCCTGCACAGCAAGTTCATCCTGGACTACAGTGAACTTTTTCTCAAAAACCAAAACAAAATAAGGGTGAGGGGGCTGGTAAAATGGCTCAAGAGTGAAGAGCACTTGCTGTTCTTGCAGAGGACCTGGGCTTGGTTCCCAGCACCTACATCATGGGGCTCACATCTGTCTGTAACTCCAGTTCCAGGAGATCCGATGCTCTCTTCTGGCCTCAGTGGGCACCTACATACTCAGTGCACATACAGACAAGCAGGCAAACACATATACATGTAAATTAACGAATAAAAATTCTTTAAAAAGAACATTAAATGCACCTTAAATGGAAAACCAGAGTTTTGTCTTTTTTCAAGTCAAAGACAACTAATACTGTGTCTTTGGTATAACACTAAGTAACACATACAAACTGTTTTTTCTTGTCAGTGGAAAGCCTGTTCATTTCCTCTTTATCTGCTTTCATCTCTTCCTCGTTATACTGAAAGTCCCGAACAATGAATCTAATTTGGAGGAAAAGAAAAAAAATTGTCCATACTATACACAGTCAATCTAACAAATTAAAAGAAAACAAACATATAGAAACTTACTTGTTTTCTCTGGCTTTGTGTCTGAAATCATCAACTGCCTTTCTAAACAAGGTGACATTACAAAGGTAGCTGTCTTGGTCCTCTGAGAGAACACTAAAAGGGGGGAAAGTTCATTTAAAGCTCAATACTTACCAAAGAATGCAGAAACAGGAGGAAGAGGAGGCACTGTAAGGGTGGCAGCCCTTCCCAAAGCACCTCCTCGCTCTTCATCCACACTGCCAACAGGAAGGCCAATGGGTCTCTGTGATGGTCCATTCTGATACCTTCACACCCTCTATTACTCTTACTTCTTATGAGACAACAAAATTCAATGGTAACTCAAGGGAAGCATCCATAGTCTAAAGAACAGGCTGTGGTTGCGGCTGTTTAAATTGTCTCTTCTCATCTTAAGAACTAATTCTTCTTCTATCCAGTCTACCCCAGTCAGTCACACCAAGGCCTGGCCCAGCCACTCTGCACAGCCACCACCTCATACCCCAGGTCTTCCAGTTCTCCCATCACACCTTAGTCAGAATTTCAAAAGCAACAGTCTACAACAGCCCCAACTGAATATACTTCTGGGTATCCAGTTGTGAGTTCACAACTTCTAGTCACAGCTCCAGGGATATCACTGCAAAGACTGTTCCAGATACAACTGGCAGATTTTAAATGTCATAGAAATTTGTAATGCCTTGAGGAAATGGCCACTACTTGGAAGGGCAAACTGTACAGCTCATACAATATATAATCTAGCTTCTAAAAAATACCTATTAACTTTTTTTTTTTTTTTTTTTTTTTTTTTTGGCTTTTTGTTGGTTGTTTTTTTTTTTGACAGGGTCTTTCTAGTCACAGCCTACCTAGAAGTCACAATGTGAACCAGGGTGGCCTCAATCTCGAAGAGATCAATCTGCCTCTGCCTCCCGAGGGCTAGGAGGGCTGGGATTAAAGGCACACGCCACCACGCCTGGGGCCCTATTAACTTCTTATGCACAGAATCCTACGTGCAAGGTCTACAAAATTGCAGGTTCAACAGTCAAGACATTGGATGTTACTCAACAGTGAGGCTCTTCTATCTTTCATGACTGGGAATTTCTAATATTTAATTTGTGTCTTTTAACAAACTGAAGCTTACACTTGTGCACAGGGCCACAAGTGTAAAGCCATTACAATACCCAAGGTAATAAATATCTACCCCCTCTAAAAGTGTGTCCTTTGTTGTTTTCTTAACATTTCAGATTTTAAGCTTTATTTTTATCTAGGGCTAGAGAGATGGCTCAGTGGCTAAGAGCACTGGCTGCTCTTCCTAAGGATCCAGGTTTGGTTCCCAGGACACACAGTGCAGTTAACTCCAGTTCTAGGGGATCCAACACCCTCTTCTGGCCACTGCAGGCACTGTATGCATGTGGTGCACTTACATACATGAAGGCAAAAGTAAAATAAAAATAAGTTGTTTTTTTTGTTTTTTGGTTTTTTTTTTTTGTCTTTTTGAGACAGGGTCTCCCTATAGCCCCAGCTCCTGGAACTCTCTATGTAGACCAGGCTGGCCTTGAACTCACAGAGATCCGCCTGCCTCTGCCTCCCGTGCTGGGATTAAAGGCGTGCGCCACCACGCCCGACAAAAATAAGTATTTTTTAAAGATGTGAGTATATGCCTCATGTGTGTGTGGATACCCATAGTAGCCAGAAGAGGGTGCTGGATCTTCTGGAGACGGAGTTACAGGTTGTTGTAAACAGACTGATGTGGGTTCTGGGAACTGAACTTGGATCATCTTGAAGAGCAGTAAGTGCTCTTTAATCCCAGCACTCAAGAGGCAGAGGTGGGCAGATATTTGTGAGATTAAGTCCAGCCTAGTCTACATATCAAGTTCCAGGTCAGCTGAGGCTACAGGGAGACCCTGTCTCAGAACCCACTCCCCCTCCCCCAAGCAAGTTCCATTTTTCTCAGAAGCCTAAAGAACTCCCTCATAGCCAAGTAAATTCAGATGTAACTACAAAGCTGAACTGAAGGCTGCCTTTCAGAACTAAATCTGCCCTGGCTCTTGGCCAGGCAGCTAGCCAGCCACAAGGACCCATCTCCACAGCAAAGGAACAGAAGCAGGGTTTCAAACAACAGCACTAACAGGCAGGTCACAAGGTGAACACGACAGCTGTGTGACAGTGAAGGGCGATCAGAGGCCCAGGTCAGACATGACAGGTGTCTAAGCTGAAAGAACAGCAGTAGGCTGGACGGGGAAGGTAGTTTAAAGCAGAATAAACTCTATGAAAGTAGGACTACTCAACCACTTCTGACTTAGAGAACAGAAATACCACTTAGTTCAACAAAAACCACAAAAGGTAGAGAATGACATGGAGAGGAGTCAAGGTGACCAATGCCATGTTCTGGTCATCTGGCAGACACTGCTGCTACCTTACACTTCAAGAAAATAGACAGCTGAGTCTGAAACTGGGTAAATCATGCTAGCTTCCCAGGGAACACCATGCGGGGGGTTCAGTGGGAATGTGGTGCCTAACACTGAAGCTTTGGGAGAGGATGGGATACCTGTGGGTTTAGGAATCCTCAAACTCCAGCAGGAGCCCCAAAGAACAGACTGTGCCCCTAGGCCAGGCAGCCAATCTGGAGCGGCTGTCAGAAGCTCTGCAGCCCACCCACAATTCGGGCCCAGAAGCCTGCATGCTGCATTACAGGTTAATTTGGGCTATGAGTTTGAGGACTGGCAAGACAGCTTCAGTGAAGACTGGAGTCTAGGCACAGCAAGAGAGCAGAACAATTAAAGGAGATCAGCAAAGTGCAAGTTGGCCTGGAGATGCAAAGGAGTCCAAAAGCAGGTTTAAAGATGGAGCTGGCCTAGTACAGAGCTGGAACTCAGGCTTCAAACTCCAGAGGCAGAGGCTTTCTAGATGCCATAGGTGAGGCAAGAGAAAAGCCTGCAGAAACCAAGCAGAAGTACCAAACAGTGAGCCTGTTGTGGTGAGGCAACACACAACTAACAGATTCAACCAAGGCAAAAACCACTAGTGATCTTGGTTTCACTTGGCACGTGAAAGCAGGAAAAATGAATACCACAAAGAAAACAGGTTAAAAATAAAAGTCACATCTCTTTTAAAAAAAGATTTGTTTACACCAGGCATGGTGGTGCACACCTTTAATCTCAGCACTCGGGGCAGAAGCAGGCAGATCTCTGTGAGTTCAAGGCCAGTCTAGTCTATACACAGTGAGTTCCAGGCCAGCCAGAGCTATACAGTTGAGACTGTCTCAAAAAACAACAACAAAAATTCATTCTTTACACTTACTTTTGTGTGTGTATACAAAGTGCATATGTAGAAATCAAAGGGCAACTTGTAGGAATCGATTCTTTCCTTCCATCATGTGGGTCCCAGAGATCAAATGGAGGTTGCCAGACTCAACGGCAAACACCTTTACCCACTGAGTCATCCTGCTGGCCCAAGTCACATACCTTCATGGTTAACACAGATTTGAACTCTCTCCATTAGCCAGAACTATGGCTGCCAAGAGGTTTAGTTTAACTTAGCTTATAAAATAGGGGCTGGAGAGATGGCTCAGTGGTTAAGAGCACTTACTGCTCTTCCAGGGGACCCTGGTTCCAGAACCCACATGGCAGCTAGTTCCAGGGGATATCCCACATCTTCTGGCCTCCACAGGCACTGCATCCATGTGGTGTACGTATATACACACAGGCAAAAAACTCATACACATAAGATTTAAATAAATGAAAAAAAATTAAAAAATTTTTTTAAAGAGCTACCAGGGGCAAATAAATGAGGCAACTGTTAGGTCCTCATGTAGATGTCACCAGGCCTAAAGGAAACTAGGGTTCCACTGCTTATGAATGTTGGCTGGACACGTTACGCATTTTCAGTGACCTCCCCCCCACCACCAAATGGGAAGCAGTGCTTTCTGGAGCCTTTCTGATTTCTTACCTCCCTAAGGCTTGGACCAGCCAAGTTCCCTGCTCCCGAATCAACTACCTGGTTCTTCCCAGGCCATGCTTCATATAAACCACCTTCGAAAACCTGCCCTGAAACACAAGACAGCTCCACACAATGACTAGTACAAATCTCTCTGCGCTTCCCAGCTGCTCTGCAACTATACCATACTAAAGAAATCCTGTGAAGCCCTAGCAAGTGGCTTCTAAGGACAGAAGAAAGGGGTTAACCAGGGAACTGACCCAATCTGACCCTTTTTTTCTTTCTTTCTGGTGCTAGTAATTGAACCGAAGGCTTCCTAAATGCTAGGCAAGTGTTCTACACCCCTAGCTTCCAAAAGGAAAAGGAAACATAAAAGGAAAAGTGGTAATTCTGAAAATATAAATGAAAAACCACCTCTCCTGAACATGTTCTATAAAAGGCAGCAGAACTGCAGAGCTCTTTCTGGCTACAACTTTACATGCACCTATCTACATCCCTATATTCAACAGTATTTCAAATGATCCAGTATTTTAAGACTTATATTGAGTATCTTTCCACTAGATTTTGTCTATTTATTTTTTTTTTCGGGTATGAATCTTTTGTCTGCATACGTTAAGTTTACCTGTATTGTACAATGCCTGGAGAGACTAGAAGAGAACATGGTATTCCCTGGAACACGGCTGTTAGTCACCACCATGTAGGTGTTGGGATCTGAACCTAGATCGTCTGCAAGAGCAGCCAGTGCTCCTATCTGCTAAGTCCAGAGTTAGTGTATTTTTAACATGAAACCAAAGGGCAAGATGGCTTAGCAAGTAAAAGCCTGATGACCAAGAACCTACCTAATGGGAGGAGCAAACTGACCCCTGACAAGCAGTCCACAGACTTCTACAGGTATGCACAAGCACGTGCGTGCACACACACACATACACACACACAAAATAAAAATGAATTTTTTAAAATAGAAAGCTGGGCATGGTGGTGTACATCTGTAATGCCAGCATTCAGAAGGCAGAAACCACAGCAGGATGATTTCGAGGTCAAGACCACCGTAGACAAGACTCTGTTTTCCCCACCCCCCCAGAAAACTGTTGGGTTTAAGGACGATTTATTTTTTTATTAAAAAGAAAGGCTGCTCTGCTTCCCTCGGCCTGCACCACCGGCTAACTCTCCTAGCCTGCACTACTATCCTCAGGCCTCTTGGGAGCAAACCAGTCCCTTTCTTGGGCTCCAGGAGCACCACTTCTGGTCCTGACCCCGCCCTCACCTCTCTCTGCTTCCCTGGGCCTGCACCTCCGGCTAACTCTCCTAGCCTGCACTACTATCCTCAGGCCTCTTGGGAGCAACCCAGTCCCTTTCTTGGGCTCCAGGAGCACCACTTCTGGTCCTGACCCCGCCCTCACCTCTCTCTGCTTCCCTGGGCCTGCACCTCCGGCTAACTCTCCTAGCCTGCACTACTATCCTCAGGCCTCTTGGGGTAAGTCTATAGCGCAGCTCTCCGCACCCAGACTCCCTAAGCCACATTCACCCTTCCATCCCCCCGCCTCGCCTTTCTATACTCCTAGTTTGGGCCCTGCGTCATTCCTAATCTTGGGGCCCCAGACACCTGGGGAACCAATACTGCTTCCTGA
>NW_008354281.1:7052810-7083894 GCF_000622305.1 Nannospalax galili
CCTCACTTATAATCCGTTTTTTTTTTTTTTTTTTTTTTTTTTTTTTTTTTTTTTTTTTTTTTTTTTTTGTTTTTAAAAAAAAAAAAAAAAAAAAAAAAAAAAAAAAAAAAAAAAAAAAGAAAGGCTAAGCATGGCGGCACACTCCCTTAATATCAACACTCAGGAGGTAGAGGCAGGTAGATACCTGTAAGTTCAAGCCTATCCTGGTCTACATAGTGAGTTCCAGGCCAGCTGGGGCTACAGGGAGACCCCATTTCAAAATTACAAGCCCCCCCCCCCGCAAAAAAAAAGGTAAGGCGGGTGGACAACCCCCTTTAACCCGCACACTTGGGGGGAAACGCTAAGCATGGCGGCACACTCCCTTAATATCAACACTCAGGAGGTAGAGGCAGGTAGATACCTGTAAGTTCAAGCCTATCCTGGTCTACATAGTGAGTTCCAGGCCAGCTGGGGCTACAGGGAGACCCCATTTCAAAATTACAAGCCCCCCCCCCCGCCAACAAGAAAGTTATGCATGGTGACATACACCTTTAATCTCAGCACTTGGGAGGCAAAGGCAGGTGGATCTCTGTGAGCTTGAGGCCAGCCTGGTCTATACAGTGAGTTCCAGGCCAGCCATAGCTATCTAGTGACACTCTGTCTCAAAAAAAGAGAAAAGAACAAAAAAACACATTTAATAAAATCTTGCCCAAAAGAAAAAAACTTTTTTTTTGGGGGGGGGGGTCTTTTTGAGACAGGGTCTCCCACTAGCCCCAGCTGGTCTGGAAATCACTACATAGATCAGGCTGGCCTCAAAATCACAGAAATCTGCCTGCCTCTGCCTCCCGAGTGCTGGAACCAAAGGCATGAGCCACCACACCCGGCAGAACAAAACATTTAAAACAACAAAATATACCAAGGTTGGCCTTGTAGAATCTATAATCCCAGCACTTGGGAGATAGAGGCAGGAAAAACAAATCAAGCAAAAACTATGAAGTGTTACTGACTTAATTTATGTAAAGAGGTTGAAACACTGACTGCTTCATAGTAATTATTCAAAAATGTTAGCTACTAGGCTGAGGTATTTATTTTTCAGAATAGACTACTTGGCATGTGTGATGCCCTGGGTTTGATCCCCAGCACCACACACAAAAGAAAAATGTTAGCTACAAGCAAAAAACAGTCTACATCAAGTCATAGAGCTTTCCTGAACAGTTGAGGTGAAAGACCAGTGATCCCAAAGCCTATCTGCCTCACATAAACTATCCAAGCTCTTCCTAGAGCTACCAGATCTAGCTCTATGTTCTCTATAAAGACATTTAAAGAGCCATGCTTCTGAGTAAATGATTACAAATGTACTTTGAACTGAGAAATAGGTTGGAACAGATGTTTGCACTGAGGGAGGCAGAGCTGGGGACTCCAAAGGTCATTAGTATATGGCCTGCATTTAACTATTCTTCCTTTAAACTACTAAAGTGATGTACAAAAGATCTAAATCTCTGAAATGGTATTATTAAGTCTTCTTTGCAAAGTAAAATTTGGGCCTACTAACTGGCCTACACAGCACCCGTACTCCGCCCCGAAACCTGGCTTGCATATGTCTACTACTAGAGGACACTGCACATGGAGTCCTTACTCTCCTGGAACCTGCTTCTTGGATACAAAATCACCTCTGAAGCTAAATGCTCTACAGAGAAGGTGTCAGCTGTTAGGATCAACAGCCCAAATGAGAATGTGTGTCAAGACACAACCATACTCTTTGTTTTACCATGTTGAAGGGTTGATGTGAATGAGAAGTATTACCTTAAACGGTGGTGGGGGGGGAGATTTACAAAGAGCACAGGCTTGTGATTTAGCTCCCCAAAGGCTAACATCTGTCCAGTTCCAATGATAATACCTGGTGTTTTATATGTTCTATCAAGACATTAACTCTATAATTTGTCATTTGCTCAAGAAAATGAGGCCCAGAGAGGTTAAGAGACTTACCCAGGCCACACAGCAAGTTGGTAGCAGAACCAGCAATAGATCTGAGATCCCTGGTCCAGGACTTTTCCATTATACTAGGCTACCTCCCCCATATGACACAGTGAACTGGAAAGGAAACTATTCCATGGACCTGACCTTACCAAGTCCACCTTCTCACTATATACCTTATTAATGTGGCTATCTCCTCCTGAGGCATTATATACAAAAGAATTCTTTGGGTGCACATATATTGTACTTAATATTCTCTTTAAAAACATCTTGTGTGGCAGTGGCAGAATACAGGGGCAGATGATATGGGTAAGGTGAAAGAGTAAAGGACCTGGAGTTAAAAGACTGCAGTTCTGGTCCCAAGCTGCCACTGGACACTGAAGAGCCACAGGCCTCAGGCAACCACTTAAGCATCTAATTCCTCACCTATGAGAAAATTAGCTGCCCAAATTGCTTCACAGAATAGACAATCTATATTAAACCCATATTTAAAAATGCTTAGTAAAAAGTAGGCATTTTGTTGCTTTCTAAGAAAATACAGATTTGGCTTTGTAAATCTATAGTCAAAAGTAACACAGAGCAGTTGGAGGCCAGCACAGCACTTCAGTAGCTACCAAATGTGCTTGCTTTGCAAGGAAAAATGAAGAATCAGTCGCACAGTGCAGCATAAAAAGTCCCACCCCGGGTCCTGTCATTAGTGAGATGTGAGACTACAGGCAAACAACTTCCTCTCACTGCCTCCAACTTCTCTGTCTATAAACAGACTGTGGGAGTCCCTGGTCTAAAATGATGATAAGTAGTTAATACAACTTAGTTATGTGGTAAAAACGATGGCTATAAAATTATAGATTTTTCTGCAAAGGAAAGAAATTCAGCAAAGAAATTAATAATCCCACATCCAAACTATAAGAATTCTAGGAAATAAACCGTTGTTCCTAGACTGCTACTTACTTGCTAGACCTCGGAACCACCATTTCAGCTAACGTTTCATACTGCTTGATCCAGTCGTTGTGGTTTAACCTGCAGAAAAGACATAATAAGCACTGGAAAGGAAAAACTAGTCTAGGTTTCCTGCATGTCCAAGAAGAGAAAAATATTGCAGGACAAACAGGAAATGTGGCTACACTAAAATATATCAAATATATGCAACCAAAAATCCAAGTCTCCCACTGAAAATCATGCATGCATGCACGCGTGAAGCAGAAGTACAGACTAGCACCCTCACAGCCGGTAACTGTTGCAAAAGATCCTAGAGCCAAGTTTGGAAGGGCAGCAAAGCATAGTACAGATTCTACCTTACTTTTTAAGTGCATGGTTATAAATATTATGCCTCATTTAAAAAAACAGAAAAGGCCACATGAAATCAGTATCATTCACTGGCCATTAATGAAGGGCTGAATAAAACTCTATTTACAGAAAGCAGAGGATAGCACACAGAGCTATGAGGAAACTAAGTGAGAGTAAATGCTGCTGCCTTGTAACATTGTGCAACAGCCTTCTGGAGGGGTCACTGGCTTCTGGAAGGTGTAGGCAAAGACAATTATGTATGTGTTTAAAATAAAACATGTCAATGTTTGTAACCAAGGATACAGAATAATTCATCATGTAAAGTGACCTATGAGGATCCTATGTTTCTATCTTAAGGTACAGAAAACTGAAATTTTCTATGGGGCTGGATAGATAGCTCAGCAGTTAAGAGCACTGACTGCTCTTGCAAAGGACCTGGGTTCAATTTCCAGCACCCACATGGTGGCTACGAACCGTCCTTAACTCCAGTCCAAGGGGAATCCAAAGCCCTCTTCTGACCTCTGTGACATTCATGACACAGGTGTACTCACATACATGCAGGCAATACACTCATACATAAAATAAAAATAATAAAATATTTTTTAAAAAAGAAAACTGAAATTTTCTAAAAACAAATTTTAAGTAAAAATTGAATACAACAAATACATGGGCAAATGTTATTACAAAGAAATTTCTTATAAATAATGTGCTGATATTATAGGAAAGGGTTATATAACTAAAACACAAAATAAAACATTAAAAGCTAAGCACAGTGGCACACGCCTGTAATCCCAGTACTTAGGAAATAAAGACAGGAGGATCTCAAGCTCCAGGTCAGTCTGGACTAGAGGCAGATCAACAACAGCCCTACTTTAAAGGAAACCCAAAACCAAAACCAAGCAAACAAAAACTTTCAGAGCCAAGCCTTTCTCTACATGCAGAGAAAAGCCCAAAGCTTACATCCTCCAGCCTCAGTTCAGTAAGGAGGAAATGTTTCAATCAGGTAACACTGGAAAACCAAGTTCCACCTAGGTGTTTTCCCTTTCCTTCTCTAGAAACATTGTTCTCTACTCTTCTCCATCCACTAACCAGATAAATATGCATGCCTTTAATCCCAGCAATCGTTGGAGGCAAAGGCAGGCAGATCTCTGTGAGTTTGAGGCCAGCTTGGTCTATATAGAGTGTGTTCCAGGCCACCCAGTGGACCCTGCACAGTGAGACCCTGTTTCAAAAAATAGAAATAAAACAATAAAATAAAATGCTGAGCAAAGAAGGCAGACTTCATACAATAATGGTCAGAAAAAGCCAGGTCTTCATCTCAATTTAGATTCTCCCAAAGATGCCAATAGTTAGATCTCAGTGTAGGGCATGGAACTATTAACAATATCACAAACACACACAATTCTAATTTTCCCATGACTCTCCAAAACTAAACATAAAATCAAATATTAATTCAGAAGACCTAATCAAAAGGAGATTTCAAAGGGCCATCAAATCCAAGGCTCAGCCAACTCTGCCCATTTGTTTTGGAAAATGAAATCTTATTGTAGCAAAGTCACATCTTTTTGTTTGCTTATCTCCTGTGGCTGCTTCAGCTCTAACAGCAAAGCTGATATGGTACAGCTGGCAAAGCCCAAAATACTACCTAGCCCTTTAAAAGAAAAAAAAAGTTAGCACTCCTGCCCTAACATACACTTCACTCTTACAAGGTCTAAGTTCACCTCAACTGATCATAAATATTTTTCAGAAAACAAATCTAATGCCCTTTGGATTCTGAAAAATATAAAATAGGTATTTTTAAATTTTTAATAATTTAGCTGGGCGTGGTGCACACATCTTAAAATTTTTTTTTTAATTTATTATTTTTATTTTATGTGTATGTGTGTATTGCCTGCGTGTAGGTAAGTGCACCCATATCATGCAATGCCCATGGTGGACAGAAGAGGCTGTTGGATCCCCAGGAACTGGAGTTACAGACAGTTGCTAGCTACCATGTGGACTCTGGAATTCAAACCCAGGTCTTCTGCAAGAACAGCCAGTGTTCTTAACTGCTGAGCCATCTCTCCAGCCCCCAATGGCGCACACATCTTTAATCTCAGCATTCAGGAGGCAGAGGGATCTCTGTGAGTTTGAGGCCAGGCTGGCCTACACAGCAAATTCCCAGCTAGTCAGTGCCACATAGTGAGAATGCCTCAAAACAAAACAAAACAAAAAAACTATTTCTTAATGATCCAAGTCTGCCAATCCCATTTCCCAGTTATAAACTAAGTGCCACACAAGCAAATGTTGTATTCATCTTATACTTGAGTTTTACAGAAAACTTTAAAATTACATTAACAGATAACATTTTTTCCCCTATTTTACAAACCCCTCTGTAAGAGACATACTTAGGAACTACCACGAGTAACGTGACGAGATACTCTGAATCAAGAACGAAGTCATCCTTCTTCACAATTTCTGCTAGACTTCGAGTTAGCAAACTTCCCCTAAAGAGTAAGAGAAAAAAATCATTTGGTGGATAATTACATGCTTCTGTTCACACAGGTACAGAAACGCAGGCTAATCACATGGTTACATGTACATTTCAGAGACGGAGTCATCTCAGGTAACAATTTTGTTCCCTTAAAGTCAACAGTGAACCAAATATGTACCACCCTGCAACCAAAGAAGTGTCAATGTCCATCAAAACTTGCTTCTCATGTCTTTGTGTTTGTTTTAATTATTAGAAACTCAGCCCTTCTCTTGATTACAAATTCTGACTGGGAAAGTCTGTTCATTCAATATCAGAGGCTATTTCACTGTAATTACAAATTTATGTCATCTAAGCATAACCTCTGGTTTTACTCCCTTCCCTAAATATCATTTGATACCAGGCAATTTTGATTACTTAACACAATAATCAACTTTCAAATCAGTCTTCATTTGTTCTTCCAGTAATGAAAATGTCTTGTCCATCTGAGGACTGGAGAGATGGCTCAGAGGTTAAGAGCACCCACATGGTGGCTACAAATAGTCTTTAACTCCAGTTCCAGGGGAATCTGACGCTCTCTTCCGACCTCAGATGGTACACTTACATACATGTAGGCAATACACACAAAAAATAAAAATAAAATTTTTTTTTGGTCTTTTTGAGACAGGGTCTCCCTGTAGCCCCAGCTGTCCTGGCACTCAATATGTAGACCAGGCTGGCCTTGAACTCACAGAGATCCGCCTGCCTCTGCTTCCCAAGTGCTGGGATTAAAGGTGTGTGCCACCACACCCAGCATAAAAAAGAAAATGTCTTGTCCATGTATAGTCTCCATTCAACTTTCCCCAGGTCTATGCAGGTACAACTTGAATGTATTTAGAACTACACTTGGGGGCTGGAAAGATGGTTCAGTGGTTTAAGAGTGCTTGTTGCACAATCATAAGGACCTGAGTTTGGATCCCAGTTCCAACATGACAAGCCTGAAACCCCGGTGCAAGATAAAGATCACTGAGGCTTGCTGGCTGCCAGCCCAGCAAGCTTGATGTTCAACAAGCGACCTTTCCTCAAAGCAACAAAAGCAGAGTGACGGAGGAGGAGGAGACTTGACGCCTTCTTCTGGCCTCCACACACGCACACAGGCACAAACACTCTCACATACATGTGCATATACCACACATACATATATACCACACTCAAATATTCACTGTCCAAAACACCCAAAGCAAAAACAAAATAAAACTGTTCTTTACTGGGTTCTAGTCCAAAACCAGAACACAACAGCTCAGAATGACACAGTAATAATAATACTACAAGATCAACAAACAAAGGTGTCCTTCCTACTAAACTTAATACATGAACCTGGGCACAGAGAAAGTAAAAATACTCATTACAAGGCTGGAGAGATGTCTCAGCGGTTAAGAGCACTGACTACTCTTGCAGAGGATCCAGGTTAGATTCCCAGCACCCACATGGTGGCTATGAACCATCCTTAACTCTTAATTCCAGGGGAATCCGAAGCCTTCTTCTGAGAGCTCCACGGCATTGCACGACACAGGTGCACTCACATACATGCAGGCAATATACTCATATGCATAAAATTAAAAAAAAAATAAAAAAAATACTCATTACAGCAAGAAAGGACTATTATACAGAAACCTGTTATAATACTATGGCTTGAGTTAATTCATGTTACACAATTTTTCAGTGAACTATCAAATGGATAAAGGAACAAACCAGAATCCAGGTGACAAGTACTAGTCATGAAAAAGTATAGAAATAGACCAGCCTCACATCTATTATGACTTGTTTGAATTCTGTAAACTTAATGAACTTTCTTCATGAAATTAAAAACAAATCAACTGATTATAGAAACAGCATAAACTGGAACTAAGCACCAACAGTATCTCACACAATGCACGCTAAAGCATTCCCTGTGCTTAGCATTTAAAGGCTATGCTTACGCATTTTTTCGTTCCAAATTCTGAAGATTCCCTTTCAGATTATTGTATGCAGATGCTCGTGATTTCAGGTCATTATCAATCTGAGTTACTCCCTTCAAAAAAGAAGAAAATGTTTTTCTAAGACTGTCTCTACCAAAACAGTTAAAATAGATGAACATTAACATCTACAAAAAACATCATTAGTATCTGATTTAAGCATATTTGAATTTTATATTATTTATTTATTTGTTTTGGCCTTTTTGAGACAGGGTCTCCCTATAGCCCCAGCTGTCCTGGAATATTTTAAAAGCACAACTTTAAAAGATCATTTAAAGCGGGCATAGTAGCGCACGCCTGTAGTCCCAGCACTTGGGAGGCAGAGGCAGGTGGATCTCTGTGAGTTCAAGGCCAGCCTGGTCTATACAATGAGTTCCGGGATGGCTGGGGCTACAGGGAGACCCTGTCTCAAAAAGACCAAAAAAATAATCAACTTCATCAGGTATCTTTTGTACTGTTTTAGTCCCTATACTATAACTACTACCACGGTGCTTCTTTTTTTCCTTTTCTCTTTTTTTTGAGACAGGGTCTCCTTATAGCCCCAGCTGGCCTGGCACCCACTATATAGACCAGGTCGGCCTCAATCTTATGGAGACATGCCTGCCTCTACCTCTGCCTCCTGGGTCATGCCCTGTACCACACTGCTTCTTAAACCTAAATCCTACATTACTAGGTCTGAAGATTACTAATCAAAAGGTTCAGTTCATAAAGCTGAAAGACTTCTAAATTACATAGTTTTTACTGTAACAAATTCCAGTGTTATACAAAACATTTTCTCAGTGAAACATAATTTTATAGCCGGGCGTGGTGGCGCATGCCTGTAGTCCCAGCACTTGGGAGGCAGAGGCAGGCGATCTCTGTGAGTTCAAGGCCAGCCTGGTCTACAAAGTGAGTTCCAGGACAGCTGGGGCTACAGGGAGACCCTGCTTCAAAAAGACAAAAAAAAAAAATTACTTTATGTTACAAAAGCTTACTTTTCCAAAGAGGATCATAAAACAACAGTAACTGTGTAGGGAGAAAATATAAAGAATGTCTAACATCTAAAGAACTAGCTGTGACAGCTCTGCCAACAGCAGCTGTGTAGGACTGGGACAGTCACTTGAGCCCTCAGAACCTGTTCCCTTATCTACAGTAAGAAACCAATGATTAAAGCCTTGATAAGAATCCCAAGAAAATAAAACTTGGTTATAATACAAACAAATTCTATTATCTAACTACACATTTTCTTTAAATTATACAGTGAGTTCAGTTACAATTTCTAAGAGTCTATCCATTTAACTATAGCACTCACTCTACAACTGAAGTCACACAGCCAAGCAAAGTGTGTCAAGTAATTTAAACAATTCTTTTGCTCCATCCACGTTATTAAGCATACTGGTGATCAATCAATAGGTTTTGTCTATAAGCCTCATACTGTTTCTGTTAAAATGTTTACACTGAAGTGAGGTATGGAGGCTCATGCTTGTAATCCCTTCACTCAGGAGGGGCTGGAGCAGGAGGATGACTGCAGTCACTGCAAGTGCCAAGCCAGCCTGTGCTGCACAGAGGCCCTGCTTCAAAACAAAAAAGGATTCTTTTAAGTTTTCTCTCAAGCTCAAAGACTTCAATAGAAAGGATCTCTTAACTTGGTAAGCTTATGGACTTTAGATGGGCTTTAGGGTACACATGCTCCCTGAGAGTTGTACATAAAACCCTGTGGTACATGGGTATTTGCAGGTACGTGCATTTAGGGGCAGAGAATCAACAAAATGGCCAGAAAAGGTCAGAGAAACCACGAAGTCAATGTTTGAACAAGTATTGTCCACATATGTACCAAGTTACTGTTCCCATCTATTTGGGCAATTCTCAAATTTTTACTAGATTTCAATCTCCTACTCACATGACCAATAGTTTTCCTTAATATTCATATAAACAACAGTTGCAGAATTTGAAAGTTTTCTATTGAAACACTGTGGATGCAGAAGTTAAGTTAGCACCTTAAGTGAGTAAACTGCACAACTTAGATAACCTCCACATATATTAAATTCTATAACATCTTTTAATAGCTAAAACGGTAGTAGGAATATCTTCAGTTTCTATGTGTATCTGTGACATAAGAGTAAGCTGTCTGGGGCTGGAGAGATGGCTCAGCGGTTAAGAGCACTGGTTGTTCTTGCAGAAGACCCAGGTTCGAATCCCAGCACCCACATGGCAGCCAACAACTGTCCTTAACTCCAGTCCCAGGGGATCCGACAGCCTCTTCTGACCTTCGCAGGCATTGCACGACATGGGTACACTTACCTACATGCGTACATATTTAAAAAAAAAAAAAAAGAGTAAGCAGTCAAAAAAAAAAGAAAAAGAGTAGGTTGTTTGTCAAAAACCTAAAAAGGGTTGGGTGTAGTAGAGCACACCTGTAATCCTAGCACTTGGAAAGCAGAGGTAAAGACCAGCTAAATCATATGATTTCATAGCTAAATCATAAAATAAACAAATTCACTATAAATCAGTGTCCCACCTGCCTTGATTTTTGTCTTACCTTGGCAATTATCTCAGAAATATTTTTCAGAGACTGCTTGATTGGATACTTAGCCATATCCCACTGGAACCTTGTTATATAAGTAACCAAGTCAACTGAAATAAGGGAATAAATTAATTACTGAAGAGAAGTAATAGCATTTTTTTCTTTCTATTGTTTTCTATTTATTATTATTTTATGTGTATGAGTGTACTGACTGCATGTATATAAGTACACCCATGTCATGAAATGCCTGTGGATGTTAGAAAAGGGCATCAGATCCTCTGGAACCAGAGTTGCAGATGGTTGTTAGCTACCATGTGGGTGCTAGGAATTGAACCCATGTTTTCTGCAACAGCAACCAGTGCTCTTAACTACTGAGTCACCTCTCCAGTCCATATTTTAGTTTTTAATTGTATATGGGGGGGGGGTACACTTGAGAACGGTGCCTGCAGAGGTCAGAAAAGGGCACTGAGCTCTCTGGAGCTAAAGCTACAGGTGGTTGTGAGTTGCCTGATGTGGATACTGAGAACCAAATTCAGGTTCTCTGTAAGCACAGTATATACTTTTAACTGCTAAGCCATCTCTCTAGCCATAGAACACTGGATTTTAAAAACAGTGATATTATTGATGGCAATATGGTTAGAATGAATAAAAAGGGTTACTCCCTATTATTATGACTAGTAAAGACAGGTCTAATTCAAGATAAACCAAGTGGCTAAAGTGAGATTTCACAGGAAAACAATAAAACAAAGTGAACCTGAGAATAATGAAGTTAAGTCTTCTTTATAAAGGCATCATTACACAGAACAAACCCTATGTAAATATTAGCTTATAATTGCAAACACATCACATGAGTGCTTTATTTTATGGATACTAAGAAAAGCAATAATCCAGTTTGAGGGTAGAGAGGCATTACTATGCAATAAAATAACTTTAAGGTTTTAGTAGTTGGGGACTATTAAGAAGAAAAGACTGGAAAAAAAAATGTAGGCAGTAACTGGAATAATGGTGAGGCGTATAACTTGGAAATGATTTATAACTCTACGCTAGCAAGTTAAGTTCCAAAAAGAGCTATGGTAAAACACTGCTTTTGTAGAAGATTTGACATTGTATCATAAACTACATTATAAGGGCTGGAGGTATGGCTCAGTGGTAAAGCACATGCCTCACATAAATGACATTATATATTATGTTACATTATCTTACATGAAATTATGTTCTAGGAGGCAGGATGTAACCAGTAATAGCACCAATAATATTTTCATGTTTCTTTTAAGGATGTAGCATCCTAATCCATGGATTTTTGCTTCCTTTTTTGTTTATGTACCTAAGCCATTCATTTTATATGTTAACAATTATGAACTCATGAAAGAAAAGCTTACCTCCATTGGCCAACAGATTCTCCTGAACTTTATCTTTACTGTCCTCCAATACATCAGCCATGTATTGAGCTACTTTCTTGACCACCCTAAGGAGTTTAAAAAAACATCATCAATACCACTTCCATGCTACATGATGAATGCTATACCAGGACATGTTATATTATTTAGAAGAATCCTATTCTATTAAACATTTTAAAAAATAAAATGGGGGCTGGAGAGATGGCTCAGCGGTTAAGAACACTGGCTGTTCTTGCAGAAGACCCGGGTTTGAATCCCAGCACCCACATGGCAGCTAACAACTGTCTGTAACTCCAGTTCCAGGGGATCCAACAGCCTCTTCTGTCCTCCACAGCCATTTCACAACACGGGTGCCCTTACCAACATGCAGGCAATACACGCATACACATAAAATGAAAATAATAAATAAAATATTAAAAAAAATAAAGCGGACCAAGATTTGTTATATGCAAAAATCAACTGCAAAACTGTAGGGTTTTACGAAGACTACATATAATGTGTTTATCAACCAAGAAAGAAAATAGACTCATCATGCCGACATATGCCTGCAATCCTAGCATTTGGGAAGTAGAGGCAGGAGGGTTAGGGGTTCAAGGTCATCCTCAGCTACATAGCAAGACCCTATCTTTTTTTTTTTTTAAAAAAAAAAAGGGAGCTGGAAAGATGGCTCAGTAGTTAAAAGCACTGGCAACTCTTGCAGAGGAGTAGAGTTCGGTTCCCAGCACACACATGATGGCTAACAACCGTCCATAACTCCAGTTCCAAAGGATCTCTTCTGCCTTTTACAGGCATTGCACACACAGGTGCAGTTACATACACAGGCCTCATACACATAAAATAAAAATAAATATTTTAAGATTAAAAAAGTCACTTCCATGTCTGAAGGGTGAGAAATTATATTGTAAGAACACTGATGGCAGCTGGGAATAGTGACATACACCAATAATCCTAGCACTTGGGAGATTGAAGTAGGACTGCTGTAACGTCAAGGCCAGCCTGGGCTACAAAGTGAGACCCTGTCTCAAACATCAAAAACACAAAGCACTAATAGTGAAAATATGAAATGGTACAACTACTTGCAAAACAAAGATTCTTCACAATAGAACCAAGTAATCCAACAATTTCATTCCCGGGTACATAATCAATAGAAATGAAATTACAAGCATATAAAAACCTATTCATAAACCTGAAAAGTAAAAACAAATGCCCATCAGTTGACAGATCAATAAAACATGAATCATAATGGAGTGTTTGATGACTGCCAGAAAGAAGAAATGAGTGGGCATGGTGGTAAATGTTTGTAAGCCCAGCACTCAAAAAGGTTGAAGGATGAGGCTCATAAATTTGAAGCCAGTCTGGGCTCTAGCATGAGACCATCTCAGAACAAAAGGAAAAAAGAAGGATGTTGACACACGCTATAGCAAGGGCAAATTTGAAAACACTGTTAAGTCAAAAGGCTGGTCATAAATGACTATTATATTCCATGTATACGAAACATTCACAATAGGTAATTCACATAACAGAAAGTGAGCTAGTGGGTGATGGTGACAGAACAGGAAGTAACTAAAAGGAAAGAATTGTTTGAGAGGTTTTCTAAAATTGTGGAGATGACTGCAAATCTCTGTGAATGTGTTAAAAATAAGTGTCCATTTAGATAGACAAGTAAGTGAACTGAAGCCAGTGAGACGGCTCAGCACAAGGGTGTTTGCTGTCAAGCCCTAGTTTGAACCCTGGAACCTATATGGCGGAAAGAGAAAACTGACTTCCCCCAAATTCTCTCTCTCTCTCTCTCTCTCTCTCTCTCTCTCTCTCTCTCTCACACACACACACACACACACAACACACAAATGTAATTTATAAATAAATCAATACATGAACTGGCCAGGTGTGGTGCCTGTAATGCCAGCACTCCAGAGGTTAAGGCAAGGAGGATCAGGAATTCAAGGTCATTCTCAGCTTCGTATTGAGTTCACAGTCTGCTGGAGTTCCATGAGATACTATTTCAAAATTAGATACAAAATGTGCCTTCATAAAATTGATTTACAGGGCTAGGGAGATAGTCAGAAAGTGCTGGTTGCACAACCATGAGGACTGGAACTCAATCCCTAGGATCCATGTAAAAATCCAGGTATGGTGGCACACTTGTAAACCCAGTGCTGGGAAGGCAGAGACAGGAAGTTCCCTAAGTCTTGCTGGCCAGCTGGCCTAGCTAACTTGCAAGAGACTTTGTCTCAACATTAAAAACCACAAACACAAACAAAAACAAGGATGGCTTGTGGATGGCTCCAGACTATCATGAACACACATGTGCACCAACATGAACCCAACATGAACACACGTGCACACCACCCCACATACACAGAGATGCATACAAATATATACAAAATACTGATTTGTGAAAAAGTCATCATTTTTAAAAATCATTCAACAAGTACAGAGTATACACGGAATAGTAAACCATCTCCACACAGCCTAGTAAAAACACCTCATTTTGCTCAATCCCGTGTATTCAAGTACATTACCCTTCTACAAACGCATCCAGTTTAGCAAGTTCATCCGACAGACCAACCAAGACATCCAACGTGCCAACCTGGAAGGGAAAGTCACCTTATTATTTAGCTTTCATCACTTTCAGATCTTCTGTTTTGAGGGGATCATTTTTGTTTCAACAGGTCTTAGTCATGTACCCCAAACTAGCCTTGACCCCCATTCCTCCTTTCTCTGCCTCCCTAATGCTGGAAGTACAGATGTGCATTACCACTCTGACTCCCTGGCCAACCCTCCCCTCCTTTTTTTCACTGTACTTGTTGTGGTTTTTTGAGACAGGGTCACACATACACATCTATCCTAGGCTGATGTCAAACTTCACATGTACAGTCAAGTCTTGAATTCCTGATCCTTCTGCCCCTGCTTTCTCAGTGCTGAGATAACAGGCAGGCACTACTACTCTTGGCTCCCACCCTACCGCCCTTTATTTTAAAACTAGATAATGTATCTTTATTTGAAGGATCTACAAATCTTGTATTCTCCACATTTTACTTCACAAACTGTAACAAAAAAGATGTTTGGCAAACATTTAAATGCATTTACATTTACAAGTTAATTCTCTAATTCATGCTTACAAGTACCACTTCGAATGTGGAGACATCACTTATTAAGCAGGCCTGTGCTTGCTTTAAGCAGGCTCAGTTACCATGGGTAATATGAAGTCCTGCTTTACAACATGGGCCTTAAGGCAGGTCCATGGATGTATATCACAGGGTCTGCTGCTGAATTTATCTAGAAAATTGTGTGCCAATGATCATGTGTTAGAAAAAAAATCCCGTTTTTACAAAAGTTCAGTTAAGTGATTATTGGCAGCCTGTTTCTTATTACAGCTCCCAGATTACCCATCTTTACTAAATGTTAAGTACATTAACTGGATGAAATCATGAGGTTAGATTTGTTAAGTATGCCTATGTAGTGCTATGGTAACAATATGAATTTAGACGCTTTCCCAGACCCACAGAATGATTAATGCATCTCTCAACTCTCATCAGAGAAGCTTCCTCATGCAGCAGATGGCGATTAACACAGAGACCTACAACTGGCCAATGTGCTGAGAATAAGAGGCTGCAGACTGCCTAAATAGGACACACATATCAAACTTCTGCCTTCCAGGGCTCAGGGATCATTTCAGAAAAGGGAACAGAAAGATTCTGAGAGCCAGAGGTGGTGGATGACCACAAGGAAATAAAGTTTTCCAGAGCAATGGTGACAGCATGCACAAGTCCCATGTAGCCTCAAGCCAGACAAAATCCCAACACAGACATGGGAAAGAGGGTAAGAAACCTCAACCCTACCTGAGGAATGACTAGCAACTAATGGCTGCTGGGAGGGGGAGAGTGTCTCATTTATGTTCACTGGATGGACCCACACTGAAGGGCATTTGAGGACACACATTTGACTCCATAGACCTTAATACACAAGACAGACAGACACACACACACACACACACACACACACACACACAAACAGTACATGAAATTGGGTTGGGAGTAAAAAGGAGGGGGTGTAAATAGGGAGACAATCCAAATAGGACCAAATATAATGTATGAAATTCACAAAAATTCAATTAAAAAGCCAAGAAAAAAACCACATAAATTTAATAACAGAAAAATTGCTGTAATGTTTAAAAACATATACTAAGATTTTTCACTTCTGAAAAATCCCATTTTGTGAATACAATACATATTTTCCTAAGATTTCTCACAATTTAGAAAAACACAAGACTAACAAGAACAGGATGGTGGTTTACTTCAACATCTCAAAGAACAAGATCCATTCTAGACCACATCCCAGCTGGAGACAGTGAGTTTTCTTCTAAAGGGACCTGGAAACCTCATTTCTACAAGAAAGAGAACCCTCATCTGGCCCCTAAGAACCAACTCATACAGTCTTTGGCAAGTGCAGCTTCACCTTCAAGTCGGGAATGTTGAACTTGGAAGTGACAGCAAGATTATTGCTCTTGGTAGTCGCAGCATGTAGTTTCTCCCATGTTTGCTGACAGGTCTTCTCCCCAGGAGCAGATATTAGCCAGAACTCAGTCATGCTTGCTTCCAGGTCCTTTGGAAATCAAGGGAGAAGCTATAATACAAAACAAGACAGACATTTGAAGATTTTAAGTGTACAAGTGTTTTACCTGCACGTATGTCTGTGTACCATGTATGTGCAGGTGCCCAAAAAGGTCAGAAAAGGTGTTAGATCCCTTGGAACTGGATTTACAGGCAATTGTGGGGTGCCATGTGAGTGCTAGTAATGGAACTTGGGTCCTCTGTAAGAGCAGCAAGTACTCTTAATCACTGAACCATTTCTCCAGCCCCTACTTTATATATATTATTTTTAAAAATTTTTATTTTTTATGTATGTGCACATTTTGCTTACACACACACACACACACACACACACACGTATATATATGCACCATGTATGTGCCTAGTAGGCTACATAATGAGTTCCAGAAATGCTTGGGCTACAGTGAGACCTTGTCTCAAAAAAAAAAAAAAAAGAAATATCTGGGGCAAACATGACAGAATAATTTCTGTTAAATCTGGGTAGTAAGCCAGGCATGGTAAGCTAGCACTCAGGAGGTAGAAGCAGGAGGACCTTGGTTGAGTTCAAGGCCAGCCTGGTCTACGTAGTGAGTTCCAAGCCAGCCGGGGTACAGGGAGACCCTGCCTCAAACAGACCAAAAGAAAAAAGGAAGAAAAAAAGAAAAAGAAAGAAGGAAAGAAAAAAATCTGAACAGTAGATACATGAATCACTTAATCTGCAATATTTAACTTTTTTCTGTGTATCTAAAATATTTTGAAATTAAGTATTCCTAAAACATACGAATATAGTTTATAACAAAATAACAGTGCTTGTATTAATTATTCTTCTGTTGCTGTGATTAAACACCATGATCAAGGCATTCAAACTACTACAGTACTTTTTCTGGCCTTGAACTCCTGATCCTCCTGCTTTCATTCCAAATTCTGGGATTATAGGCATGCACCACTACCTGGGACTGGCTTTTTGAAGCAGGATCTCATGTAGCCCAGACTGGCCTTGAATTTGTTGAACAGCTGAGGCTGACCTTGAGTTCCTGATCCATGTGTACCACCCACCCAGTAAAAATTCTAATTGTACCATGATGTAAGGATGGGAACCTAGACTAGATGATACTAATTCCAGAACCTATCACACAAAGGTGCTTTTCATAATAAATTCCTGAAAAATGTGGGCCTATGTCCTGTCATCTTGTTCCTGGTCTCTATCTGAGACACCTCACCTAAGTCACTCATTTCTCTCTGGCTATGCTAGCTGTGGCTATTTCCTTAGCTCCGGTTTCCTCCACCTAATACTCTTTTACAATTACTAAATCCAGCAATTTTACTCCAAACAAAATCCACAGGACTATCTGGAATTGTACGATTTTTAGTTTATCAAAGAATCTGGTTGTTTTATTTTGTTTGGCACTACTGAGATTGAATCCAGGGCCCCAGAATGTTAGGCAAGCATTCTACCACTGAGCTCTTCCACAGCCTTCTTAAACGAAGTTGTCTAAGATGGCCTAAAACTCCTAACAGCCGAGGCAGGCCTTGAACTTGCCATCTTCCTGCCTTCCAGGCAGGACTACAGACCAACACCACTAGGTCTGTCCTAAACTTTTAATAATACCAATCTAAGTGACCAGTTTTTGGAAATTCGATGTTTACTGTTCTGTGTTATACTAGTAGTTCTGTTGAAGTATATTTGATGACATATTTGTCTACCTGCTGACTTTCAAAATAGCAAGTAATAAAATAACTGGTTCCAATTCTTCCTGACAATAATGTTAAATTATCTAAACTCAGCTTCTTCAAATCTATAAGAGCTATTTCAGTAGATGCCCTGTCATATCATTCTAAAGCACCTTTCATAGTCCAGATCTCCCAAAAATTCAAGAAATGAGACCCTACTTTCTCCTCTGTAATACCTGCCCTATCTACTTCATGAGCTTTTATCAGGATCAAAGCAAATAGTGTCACAAATCATTCTGTACAACAGTTGAGCAATGTCTAGGAAAACCACAGAAAGTTCTTTAAGTCTAGCTTTTAACTAGAGCCCTTTTCAGAGATGAGGAGGAAAGGACAAAGTGCCCTCTTTGTTTGGTACTATGCTACACACTTGAAACTGTCATACTTCTCATAATAACCCTATGAGATGCTCAGAGCTTAGTAATTTACCTGAGGGCACATGAGAGGCAGCTGGGTTTCAAATCTAGCTGCACCTGACTCCGAGGGCCATGTTCTTTCTCTTTACTGTGCTATGCTAGGAGAGAATGCTCTGTACTCAAATGCATCTGAGCTCTTCCCTTGTTGCACTATTTAGGGCCTGACTGAACCAAGGATTTTGTGCACGCTAAGCGAAAAGACACTGAGCTACATTCCTGTCCTTCCTTTTATTTTACTTACTTACTTACTTTGGAGACAGGGTCTCATTAAGTTACCAAGGCTTGCCTTTTATTATTTTTTAAAATATTTTATTTATTAATATATGTATGTGTATTGCCTGCATGTATGTAAGTGTACCCATGTTGTGCAGTGCCCACAGAGGCCAGAAGAAGACACTGGATCCCATGGAAACTGGAGTTGTGTTGGGGTCCTCTACAAGAGCAGCCAGTGCTCATAACCTCAGAGCCATCTCTCCAGCCCCAGGCCTTGAACTCTTCTTAATCCTTCTGCCTTGCTCCAAGGAGCTGGGATCACCCTCCTGTCCTATCAGGCCCACCTGAGTTCTCTATTTCAAGAGTGTTCCATGTATAAGCTAGCTGCATTTAGGTCCAGGCTCAGAACACCCTGCCTACTACCCCCCTTCCCTTTTCCCCTGTGATCATCAGAATTTGTAAAACACCCCATTTCCCAGCATCCAAAAACTATTCAACTATCCTAAAACAAAGGTCACTCCACATGGGGGGGTGTTCATGAGATCCAGGGCACCTGTCATATAATGCATGGCACCAGTCACATACATCATACATGCACAGTAATTAGTAAAATTTTAAAAAGAAAAGAAAAAAAGACAAACTTTGAAGTCTCCCAATAGTTAAACCCACCTGAATACCCACCTTACTGGTTTCCTTTCTGCAAAGTGGAAATGTTAGAAACCTAAGACCTTCTTAGAGGTCTTAAGCATCTTCCCACCTGAGCCCTCCTCGGCAATCCCAGTGGGAAACTGCCAATTACTTTACCCTTATAAAAGCCATTTCTGCATTTCTCACCATCCCATTTTTTTGTTGTTGTTTGTTTCTCTTTTGGGTGTTAGAAACCAAACCCAGGGGCTCATATACTCTACATGTGTTCTATCACTGATTAAAGCATTTCTCTGCTAGCTGGGCATGGTGGCACACGCCTTTAATCCAGCACTCAGGAGGCAGAGGCAGACAGATCTCTGTGAGTTCAAGGCCATCCTGGTCTACATAGTGAGTTCCAGGCTAGCTGCAGCTATAGGGAGACCCTGTCTCAAAAAAAAAAAAAGCATTTCTCTGCTTTTTTATTTGAGACACACTCTCCCAGTGTATCCTCAAGCTTGCAGCAATTTCCTGTACCACCACGCCCAACTTCCTCATTCTTCATAAAACACTCTCCTTCTTACCTGGCTGGGAAATCCTAGAAGGCCAAAATCTTACTTCCTCTGTGAAACAGTAAGACCCAGTAACACAATTCTGGCCAACAAAAGGGACATTATAAATGTATGGTCAATGATTAACAAAATGCAACTACCAAAATGGCTCTGAAGCAATCAAAATCTGATTAGAGCCTGTCATCACAGCACCCAAGAGACTGAGGCAGGAGAGCTGCAAGTTCAAGAACAGCCTGGTGAGACCCTGAGCCAAAACAAGAACAAAATCACTTTGATCAGGGGAAACAAAACCTTTAAAAAGCATTAAATCCTGTTTCCAAGGGGATTTTGTGTAGTCTTTCAGAAAGCAAGTCCTATTTAAAATGTAATGCTGGACTGGGGATGTGGCCCAATGGTGGTTCTTGCCCTGCATGCATGAGGTATGTACAAGCCTGCACAATCCCTAGTGCCACACATGAAAAAGAAAAAAGCCACAGGTTCCCAAGGCCTTATCTTGTTTTTTATTTCAAAGATGTATACAGTCAAAAACATGAAAGAGAAGGCAAAATAAAGAATCCGTCTGTACTTCCAGAAAAGCATGTAGCCTGGGACTTCCAGTCAAAGCAAACTGACTCCAGAAGCCTGCTGGACGGGCAAGCTGCTCCAGTGCCTAAGGCTGCAAAGAGCTGCCCAGGGCACAGCATCGGTAAAAGACTTTTCCAAAACAGGGGGTGGGGGTGATGCTTTGTTTTTTCAGTTTTTAAACAATGCCCAATGTTAAGTCTCTCATACAAATCAACTTAAAAAAAAAATCTAGGGAACTGGAGAGATGGCTCAGCAGTTAAAAGCACTTGATGCGCAATTACAAGGACCCGAGGTTGGTTTTCGAAACCCATGTTAACAAGCATCCTGCAAATTCCTGTAACATAACTCAAACTCTGGCACCGTCTTCTGGCCTTCATGAACGCACAGGTGTGCACACACAGAGATACACACATATGAACAAAATCTTTTTTTTTTTTTTTTAAATTCAAGGGGCCAGTGAGATGGTTCAGTGTGTAAAGGCACTTGCCAGCCAAGTCTGATAACCTAATTTCAATTCCTGGGACTCATATGATAGGAGAGAACCAACTCTAGCAAATTGCCCTTTGACCTTCACCCATCCCCCACCTTGATGCGCGCACACACTTTTAAAAGTGCAGTAAAAATATTTTCTAATCTAGATTTAAGAAAAATTTAGTTTCAAACAAAATGTATCTTCGAGGTTAAACATGTGCACCCTCCTGATCAAAAACTGAAGTCCAATTACTTTGTATTCAAGGCCAGTCTAGGCTACACAGTGAGTTCTAAGCCTGAGCTTTGGTGTGAGACCTTATTTCAAACAAACAAAAAAGGTGGGGGCACGGTAACAGATGCCTGTAATTCCAGTACTTGGGAGGAAATGGGGGGGGGGGAGCGGAATCAGCAGTTCAAGGCCAGTCTAGACTACAAGAGTCCCTCCCTAAAAAAAAGACCAATAAAAATTTTAAAATTTTAGCTGGGCGTGGTGGCGCGTGCCCTTAAATCCCAGCACTCGGGAGGCAGAGGCAGGCGATCTCTGTGAGTTCAAGGCCAGGCTGGTCTACATAGTGAGTTCCAGGACAGCTGGGGCTACAGAGAGACAGTGTCTCAAAAAGAACAAAAAATAAAATAAAATAAATAAATAAAAAAACAAAAATTTTAAAGGTAAGCTGAGTGTGGTGGCTCACACCTTTAATCCCAGCACTAGTGAGGCAGAGGTAAGTGATTCTCTGTGAGTTGGAGGTAATCTTGATCCACATACTGAATTTCAGACCAGCCAAGGCTACACAGGGAGACCCTGTGTAATCCAGGAGGGGTGACACACCAAGCTGAAAAGGGAGGACTACCAGTTCAAGGCCAGCCTGAGCTCTAAAACAAGACCCTGAATAAACAACAACAAAACATAGTGGCACATACTTGAATCTTGTAATCCCCCCATGGGATACATGAGACCCTGTCTCCAAAACAAAAAACCTTCCCTCAAACCTAGTCCCATCTACTGCACTGTCAGCTCTGGCGAATGCTGATCTTGTTTTTGCTTGATGGAGAATGTCAGTGTCAATGTGTTAACAGAGGCACACATACATGCTCCTTAGCGTCTGGCTTCTCTTTCTTGCTCAGCATGCTCCTGATGTTTATCCGTGTTGTATGCATCAGTAATTCATTCTATTTTACCCTTAGTGTGCCACTGCATGACCACATCATGGTTTATCTATTGACCTACTGGTGGACACTTGGATTTACTCATTTAGGGCCATTAAAAACAAAGGCCGGGCGTGGCGGCGCGGGCCTTTAATCCCAGCACTCAGGAGGCAGAGGCAGGCGGATCTCTGTGAGTTCAAGGCCAGCCTGGTCTACATAGTGAGTTTCAAGCCAGCTGGGGGTACAGGATACCCATCTGAAAGTGACAACAAAACAAGAACAAAAATACCCTCAAAACAACAAGAAAAAAATGGAGAGTTTCTTGACTGAAATTTAGCAATATTATTCTAGCAAAACCATAAAATATACATATCCTCAGACTCAGTTACAACAATTTTTTAAAAAATTTTGTGTATTAGTGTATTGCCTGTGTGTGTGTAAGTGCACCTGTGTCATACAATGCCCTCAGCAGTCAGAAGAGGGCGTCAGATCCCCTGGAACTGGAGTTATAGACAGCTGTTAGCCATCATGTGGATGCTGGGAATTGAACCCGAGTCCTCTGCAAGAGCAGCCAGTGCTCTTAACTGCTGAGCCATCTCTCCAGCCCAGTTATAACAATTAAAAAAATATTTTATTTATTATTTTTACGTGTATGTGTGTATTGCCTGTATGTAGGTAAGTGCACCTGTGTTGTGCAATGCCTGAGGAGGACAGAAGAGACTGTCGGGTCCCCTGGAACTGTAGTTACAGACAGTTGTTAGCTGTCATGTGGGTGCTGGGATTTGAACCCAGGTCTTCTGCAAGAATAGCCAGTGTTCTTAACCACTGAGCCATCTCTCCAGCCCCTTTAAAAAGTACACTTACACACATTATTTTACAAAACAACTGTTAAAATAGGTTTGGTATTATACATCTGTAATTCTAGCTCTTGGGAGGTAGAGGCAGGAGGATCAGGAGAGCTTCAGGTCATTCTAACCCATTGTCTGGGTTACATATGATCCTATCTTTAAAAAAAAAAAAGGTATCAATAATGATGTGTAGTAGCACATGCCTATAATCTCAGCACTGAAAGCTGAAACAGGAAAATCACAAGTTTAAAGCCAGCCTGGGCTACACAGTGAGTCACTATCTCAACAGTAACAACAAAAGTTGTCAACGATTAACACTTGGAAATTGTGTATGTGCACACACACACACTTTTTTGCATGCATTTCACGGCAATCAGTAACTAAGTAAATGGAAATATAGTAATGATCAAGAATAGAACAATGAAATCTAGGTAAATTTTTGCTCTGCTCAAAAAGAACAATTTAGGGGCTTAGAAAAATGGCTCAGGGGCTGGAGAGATGGCTCAGTGGTTAAGAGCACTGAATGCTCTTGCAGAGGACCCGGGTTTGATTCCCAGCACCCACATGGCAGCTATGAACCATCCTTAACTCCAGTTCCAGGGGAATCCGAAGCCTTCTTCTGACCTCTGTGGCACTGCACAACATGGGTGCCCTCACATACATGCAGGCAATACACTCATACACATAAAATAAAAGTAATAATTTTTTTTTTTAATGGCTCAGTGGTTAAGAGCACTGGCTCTTGTAGATGACCTGGGTTCAGCTCCCAGCACCTGCATGGCAGCTAACAACTGCCCAACATCAACTCCAGTTCCAGGGGTCCAATGCCCTCTTCAAGACATTATACAACACAAGTGCACTTACACATATACAGGCAAAACACTCATACACATAAAAAATAAATACATAAAAATTTTAAAGATGAACAATTTATCCAGTCGTGATGGTACATGCCTGCAATCCCATCA
Source organism: Nannospalax galili (assembly GCF_000622305.1). Taxonomy (NCBI): domain Eukaryota; kingdom Metazoa; phylum Chordata; class Mammalia; order Rodentia; family Spalacidae; genus Nannospalax; species Nannospalax galili. The sequence goes on from NW_008354281.1 coordinate 7,076,557, forward strand.
CTATGGAGGCTGAAACAGGAGGGTCTAGAGCTGAGGCCAGCCTAGGCAACACAGATGGAGTTCCTGTCTCAAGGGGAAAAAATAATTTATGAAGGAGAGAATATAAAGCATTTTGAATGTACAAGGAACAGGTGGCTTTGTGTCCACAATGTTTCCTCTCCAAGTGACAGAAGGCTGAGAACCTCACTAAAACACATTGTGCCCCAAGTTCTGGTTCCAAACCATTTGAAAAAGAAATTCCAATTTGTCTTGGTCTGAATTTTTCCACCAAATCCTCGTAACCTTCCATTCCAGGAGCCTCCTCCTCCACCTTGACCTTGGGTCTGTCCTCTTTCCCATTCTGCCTCTGCTTAGTCCACTTTACAGATACAACTCCCTGCCTATAAAACCATCCAAGCTTCCAAACAAAACCATCTCCTAACTACGTCTAACTATGCACCAAATCCACTACTATACTAGCTGCCTCTCAATACTTATGCCCATTGTTTTAACCGCATTAAGGCAAACATCTATTTTATGCTTTGTCTAATCTCTTATTTAACTGGTAATTGTTTTCAATTTTGGGTTGTACCATTCATCAAGTCCCTAGAACTGTGGTTGACTCTGAGAAGCAAAATAAATGAAATGTAGTCCTTGTCCTTACAGAGCTTACAAAGGTGGGGTGATCTCTAGGAGAAGGTAGGTAGTAGGTCTATGTAAGTAACAGAAGGGATGAGAAAGAGGCACATGCAGGTGCCAAGATAGGGAAAAAAACACAGTCCATCACATCAGCACAATCCATCAGCAGCACAAAGGAACAGGGGAGGAAGTGTGAGCACAAAGGGGAAAGCCTGAGTTCAAACCTCTGGGGCTGTTAAAAACAAACACAACACGGTGAATGACACAGCACTGCTAAAGAGGGTGCTGAGCCTGCACAGCAAATCCACTAGCACTGCCTCTGTAAATGGGTGACACAAGACAGACCCCAAATGGGCAACCACAGAAGCAGAGAGTGCTTCCATAAGTACCCTATCACTGCATTGATTTTAATGCTTTCAAGAAACCAACTCCTAGGCCAGCTGTGGTGGCACACACCAGATTCCAGAACTTGGGAGACTGAGGCATGAAAACTGTTGTTGCAAGTTTGAGGCCAGCCTAGGTAACACTGTAGGCCCCACGTCAGCATGAACTACAGTGAGACCTTGATTCAAACAAGAAAGGGAAGGAAGGAAAGGAGGAAGAGAGGGAGGAAACCAATACACTGTAGTCTTTGAAATGCAGTCATCTCTCACAGTAAATTAAGTGCCACAATTTAAAGGTGGAAGATGGTCTACACGCAAAATAACTTTCTTTTCAGTCTTGGAAAACAATCAGGTTCTGTATCCTCAGGTTTCACACCTGAGATTCAACCAGTCACATACAGAAAATACTAGGAGGAGAACAGTGAGACGGCTTAGAGTAAGGGCACTTGCCAACCATACCTAATGACCCGAGATCAAGTCCCAGGACCCACACAGTAGAAAGGACTGTGTCCCCTGCAAGCTGTCCTCTGACCTCAACAAATGTACAAGGACATTAGGTAGCACAGTTAATCTAGAGATTATTTAAAGTGCATGGGAAACACTTAGCCATTTTAAACAGCATTTGAGCATCCTTGGATTTGGGCATCCACCAAGGAAGAGGCAAGGTACTGTAACCAGGTCCCTGGGACACCAAGAGTCAACCAAGTTCAGCACCAAGTTTACTAAGGCAGCTTACTTCAACAAACACAAGGAGTAGGCATGCCTAGGATAACAGGAAATAGCTCTCCAAATACACAATTCAATTTCTACAGAACTATCGGGATGAAGCATGTTTCACATACCATTCATCTTAATGGTGTCACATCCTACCACTGCAAAATCATTAATAATACCATACAAATAAACTGTTTGGGGGCTGGAGAGAGAGCTCAGCAGTTAAGAGACTGACTGCTCTTACAGAGGACCTGAGTTTGGTTCCCAGCACCCACATGGCAGCTACCATTTCTAAACTCCAATTCCAGGGGATCTGACACATTCTTCTGTCCTCTGTGGGCACGACAAGGGTGCACTTACAATACATGTAGGATGGGGCTGGAGAGATGGCTCAGCGGTTAAGAGCACCACCTGCTCTTGCAGAGGACCCCGGTTCGATTCCTAGCACCCGCATGGCAGCTACGAACCGTCCTTAACTCCAGTTCCAGGGGAATCCGAAGCCCTCTTCTGACCTCTGCGGCATGGCACAACACGGGTGCACTCACATACATGCAGGCAATACACTCATATACATAAAATAAAAATAAAATTTTAAAAAAATGTAGGCAACACACTCATACACATAAAAGATTCTTCTAAAAAATAACCGTTTCTTCTTTGAATGTAAAAATGTTATCCTTCAAAGCAGAAGCTCCTTAGTTGTGACTGTGGGAGGAGCTTACTTCTACTAAAACTTAAATGTTTCTAGTAACTAAAAGGAAGATTTTTACCTTTCAGTGCTTTCATGTTCATATAAACTGTAACCTCACAATTGTCAGATCATGTATCTTCATTAAATACATCTTAACCTTTTCTTGTTTTATTGTCAACTAAAGTATTTACTAAAGACTACCTGAATGTCAATCCTAAGTATACCTAAGAAAGGAAAATTAATCTTTAGTAGACTTATTTTATAAACTGCTATGTCTTCATCCCAGTGACAAGAAATCAAGTTGTAACAGGAGAACCTTACCTTCACACAGATGCCTGTCACAACAACTGGAAACAGTAGGGGAGGCAGGCTAAGACAACACAGTAAGCAGTATTCCAGTTACTGCCCCAGACCACTGCCCTCTTGCAGCGTACTCCAATACCATTCTTTGGGGAAGGGAATGTAGCTCAGCTGGTACAGTGCCCACTAAAGCCCTGGGTTCTATATATAACACCACATAAACTGTATGTGATGGCACACAGCTGTAATCACAGCACTTGGGAGGCAGAGACAGAGGGAGGGGCAGTTCAAGGTCAACCTTGACAACATATATCTAGGCAAGGCCAGCCTGGGCTACAGGAGATCCTGTCTCAAAAAGAATAAATAAAAATAAGTACTAATACAAAATACTATGTTGGAAAGTAAAACAATATTTGAATTAGCAGACATGGCTAACACCATATCTGTATACCATCACTAGAACTTTCTCATCAGGGAAGGCTCACTCTTGGAATTTCTGCACCTGGGAGATGCTCTCTTCTGACCTCCGTGAGCACTGCATGACACAGGTGCACTTACATACATGCAGGCAATACACTCATACAAATAAAATTAAAAATTAAAACAACAACAATAAAAACATCCTAGGACTTGGGAGGCGGAGGCAGGCAGATCTCTGTGAGTTAAGAGGCCAGCCTGGTTTACACAGCAAATTCCAAGCCAGCTGGGGCTACAGGGAGACCATCTCAAAAACAAAAACAAAAAACAAAACAAAAAAAAACACCATTCAGGGCTGGAGAGTTGGTTCAGCAGTTAAGAACACTGATTGTTCTTGAAGAAGACCCAGGTTTGATTCCCAGAACCCACACAGCAGCTAACAACTGTCCATAACTCCGGTTCCAGGGGATCCAACAGCCTCTTCTGTCCTCTGTGGGCCTTGCACGACATGGGTACGCTTACCTACATACAGGCAATACACGCATACATATAAGATAAAAATAATAAAATATTAAAAACAAACAAACAAACCACCATTCTTGTATTCACCCACCATTCTTTCAAATGTGTACTCATGTTCCTCACCGTAGACACCTGGCCTGTCTTTTATCCTGGTGTAATACAAGCACTTCTCCACTACCTGCCTGGCTTACTTCTCTGAACTCAATAAATGTAAAGCACATTTGCACAAAGGTTAAGTGTCAAAAGTATACTTCCCACTGGAGAACTTTGTTTCATTATGACTTATAAGATTATAGGTTAAAGATGGGCTGTAATCCTGACACTTGGGAGGCAGAGGCTGGGCTATAGGAGATCCTCTCAAAAAAACAACACAAAGAAAAAATTTCAGATCACCGTAGTTTTATGTCTGTGCTCTTTCCAAGGATACCATGCCAATGCTTTCTACTGTCTTAAAAACAGTGGTGAAATGGAAATCTGATGTGAACTAAATTTACAGTTAAAATGATGTAATTCCATATCCAAACAGTAGAAAAGATTCATCCTCAGACAGGAGGGAATATATGAGGCCAAACTATAACCAAGAGGTACTTGGTCAAAACTGCTGTTGCTCCTTAATAAGCAGAAGGGGGCAAGAGGGAGCAGAAGGGTCTGTAGTTTCAGGTCAGCCTAAGCTATATGGTGAGATCTTGTCTCAAAAAAAAAGTTCAAAGGAAGACTTACTGCTGAGGGTCTGGAGGGTAGCAAAGATTCAAAGAGACCCTTTACAAAGGTTTATCTTCGCATGCTGGCTTCTCTTAGCTAATGGAATTATTTTACAAGGTTATGGAATTGGCAATAATCACAGAATCCAATTTTTGAAGCCCATAAGTTTGTGCTTAGGTTGTAGAAAAAAAAAAAGCCAATATAATGAAACTCCTAAGATTTATTTAAAGAGTATTTCCTTCCCTATCTTAAAAGCAGAATTATAGTAGTCACCCAGCTCTCAACATTAGGTTAGATACTATACTGTTTCTTGAGATCAGATCTAGTATCTGCAAAGCACACCAAAAGGAAAAAAGATCCTGGAGTGGAGACACAACCCTGAGGCTCCAACTTCAGCTCAACTGGAGACTCACTTATTGCCAAACAACTGTGATTGGCACCTGCACACTTTCTGCTCACCTTCTTGCTCATCAGCCCCTCCGGCTAGACTGTAAAGAGAAGCTCACAGAGAAGCAGCTTTGCTTGGGGTTGTTTCCAGACAGGGTCTTGCAATGTAGCCCTGGCTGACCTCAATCTTGTGGCAAGCCACCTGCCTCTGCCTCCAAGTGCTGGAATTGCAGGTGTGCACCACCATGACTGGCTTACAGAAGTATCTGAAGCACAGACTGCCACTGCCGACTCCCTTGAGGCTAAGTAAGTAAATTTCAACCTAAACTCTGAATCAAAGATATCACACATCTCCAAATATTCACCCTTCTCTTTACATACAATTGAGGTAAAGTACTGGACAGGGAAATCAGCAAGAGCGATCCATGACAGAAAGACTATGGAAGTTATACCAGACGGGCAAATCACTTCTCTGCTTCTATTCCTACCTACACAATGATCAGCATTCTCACCTACTGTCCCTCAAAGATCCAGGAGAACAAAATCAACAGGAAAGGGAAACAGAAAGCACTACAAAGGGATAGGTGTAAAACGCTAAAAGAAAGTTTTACAACAGTCTCCCACCAACTCCAGAATGATCCAGGCACCACTCTGCTCTTCTACTGAGTCAGGGTAACATAGAATGTAATCTCTTCCCTTTCCCAATTCCTTAGGTGAACATAGTTAAGCAATCCTCTGAATTCCTCAGTGTAGACACCTATGCCTCCAAATCCTTTAGTGGGTTACAATGTCCCCTTGAGCTGGTCTCATTCACTTTTGCCATCTTCCCATATTCTTTACAAAATGATGTTTTCTAAAGCCACAGTTTGACCTCACTGCCTGTTGTTATCTTCACTGGATTCTCTTTGCTTTCAGCATAAAAGCAAACCCTGTGGAGTCTGACCCACAGCTCTCCTCCTGCACACATCCCTGCCTGCCCATGCACTCATTCTCCTCTCTCTCTCCCCTCCCCACCCCCTCCTTTTCATACTACCCTACAATTTCTGAAAAGGTTTACTCCTCCTCTGACCTCCAGGCTTCAACATATGCTGTTCCCTCAGCCTGTAATGTTCTTTTCACTCCTGCTCTTACATCCCTTTCACACCAATCTCTTCTCAGAGATGAGTTCAAGTCATAGCCTCAGCAAAGCCATATTTGACTCTTCCACGAAGGTCACACTCCTGCTAAACTCTTTTGTACCTATCATTCTTTCAAAGCACATTTTACCCTTGTAAGACACAAAATCTCTTTCTTCTGACTGAAAGCTCTAAGAGGATAGATCCCGTTTTCTCAACCATAGCATCACAAAGTGTCTGGCATATAGTATGCACTCAATATGCATTAGCTGAGCATCACTGAAAAGTCATTACTTACGGGCTGGAGACATGGCTCAAAGGTTAAAAGCACTGGCTGTGCTTGCAGAGGACCTGGGTTCCGTTTCCAGCACCCACATCGTGGCCAATAACCATTCAGAAGGGCAGGTCCAGGGGATCTGATGCCCTCTTCTGGCCTCCGTGGGCACTGGTGCACTTAAATACATGCAGGCAAAATTCCCATACATATTAAGTCATTACTTGAGCCAGGTATGGTGGTGCACGCACACCTTTCATCCCAGCTCTCGGGAGGCAGAGGCAGGTGGATCTCTGTGAGTTCAAGGCCAGCCTGGTCTACACAGTGAGTTCCAGGCCAGCTGGGGATACAGGGAGACCCTGTCTCAAAAAGACCAAAAATAAAAAAGTCATTACTTGACCTCAAAACTTTCCCACTTTCTCACAATGTCCCCTAGCACAAACTTGGCCTTTGACTCCCCGAGAAACATTTCTTCCCCCTCATTTTCAGGCCTTCAAATAACAGGGCTTTTTCTGCACAGAAAGTTCTTCCTATTTCTCCCAAATTCCACTGGCTTGCCAAGACCCAATTCAAGTTTTCTTTCCTACAAGATATGTTCCCACAGTGCCAGTTTGTTCCATTTATCTGGCTCCATATGTGCAAAGCACTTCACTTTTTGTTTCGGATAGTTGGATTTAATTTCAAGAGTTTCTCTTGTGGCTTATCTTCCAACCATCAGTGCGACCTCCTAAGGCTGAACTATTGACACCCCACTCCACACCCAGCAGTTCTAAGTCTGGAGCTTTCAGTGAGACCATTTTTCCCTTGACATACTACATTTTTCCTCTGAAAAGAATGCTGGCTTCCCTCTCATTTGTCTTCTGTTTCACAGGTGATTCACTTTGCCTTATGAGCCTTTTTTCCCACAAGTTCCTCTCCGGGGATTTTGGATGACCCTCCCCGTATTCCAGTAAGAAATGGTTATTATAACTGCCTGGACCCCGTTCCTTCCTCTGCCTGAAGGCCCCTGTGTGCTGGCTGACGGCCCCCTGCCTGCAGCAAGCAGCTCTCAGGCCTTTAAAACTGCCATTCCCTCCAATGGATATAAGGGACCCTCACTGAAGAGTTGGCCTCACACACACCAGCCCGGATCCTCACCTGGGCCACTGTCACTTTCCAACCTCTCACCGGTGCTAAGGATTCATTGGGACCTTCCAGGTGGAAAGGTCCGGAACA
>NW_008354281.1:7083970-7091206 GCF_000622305.1 Nannospalax galili
GCTGCGAACCCGCAACCTGAGAGCAGCCAGGGCTCCCTGGCCAGCCCGGCTCCAGCTCCGACGCCACAGCCTCGGCCACCGCGCCCGCCCCCATCCCTGCCCAGCGGCCACCGCAGCGCTAGCTCTGCCCGGGATCCCTCCCGCATCGCCGTCAATCACTGACCCGGGACGGTATCACAGGAGGAAGTGCGGCGGCACGTGCGGAGACAGGCAGCCTGGCAGACTAACCGCTCAACCCTCCATCCCTCCCGGACCTAAGCTCCGGCCTCCAGGCTTCCTCTGCCCTAACGCCCACAGAGCAAGTCACGTGCCGGCCGGAGCAGTCAGCTGACCGCCGCGCGTACCGCTACACCCACGCGCGCAGCAGTGCGCAGGCGCGGAGCAGCCGGGCCTCCGGAGAGGGCGGGGCTGGGGGAACGCAGCGCCGGAGATCGCGCTTCCGGGCTGGGCGGGGCTTGCTGCTTCTGCAGCAGCACCAGCGCCTGGGAAGGTCCCGGTCCACGTTATCCTACGGGTTTTCACAGGTCAGAATTTAGTTCCAACCTCTAGCACGGACTTCTTTACCGGGAGCTTTATTCCATGGTCCAGTCTTCTGAGAATTTCCCTAATAGTTCACAACTGCATTCACATTCTTCATACAATAACCACTTAATTCCCTAAAACGTTCACGGATTGGCGGGGCGTGGTCGTGCATGGCGAGGCAGAGGCAGGTGAATCTCTGTGAGTTCGAGGCCAGCCTGGTCTACTAGCGAGTTCCAGGCCAGCTGGCCCTACAGGGAGACCCTTTCTCAAAAAAATAAAACTGTTCACGGATTAAAATTAATGAGCACCAGGAGCACCATGCATTGGGTTAGTTCGTTTTTTAGGGTTACCTACAGGAGTGAGTGCCTTTTGCCAGGAACTCCATGTCTGGTTCAGGGGTACTTGGTTCAAACCATGATAAATACAGGAAATCGAGGAAGATTTTTAGGATAGAGGCATGGACAGGGAAGCCATCAAACTTGGGTTCCAGAATAGCAGGTACCAAGCTGTTCTTCCAAACGATGTGTATTCATTACTTGGGAAGACAGATTACCACCTATCTCAGAATTTTAGAAACTCGAAGATTTTGAATTTTCTATTTTAATCTTTTTTTAGATTTGCAACAATGGAAAGTTAAGATCCAGAGACAGGGGGGCTGTTTAGCACAAAGGAATGGGCACTCCTAGTCCTGGCTGTCCTTACTAGTTGTGTATGATGATTGATCTTCATTGTCAACTCCTCTGGATTTAGAGTCACCTGGGACAGAAGCCTCTGGGTGTGTCTTTGAGGGAGTTTCCAGAGAAATTTAACTGAAAAGGGAAGATTGAGTGTAGGCAGTACCAGCTCATAAGCTGGGAGCCAACAGATATTTTTAAATGTAGAAGAAAAAGTGGGTGGAGAGATGGCTCAGCAGTTAAGAGCACATACTGCTCTTGCAGAGAGCATTAGTGGATCCCAGCACCCACATAGGGAGGTTTACAACTGCCTGTAACTCCAGCTTCAAGGGATCTGACACCATCTTCTGGCCTCAGGCACCAGCACACACCTGTGTTTATACAAACACACATACCCATGTATAAAAATAAATATTAGAAATAAACAGGGGCTAGCAAGATAGCTCAGTATTTAAAGGTGCTTGCCACCAAGCCTGATGACCTGAGTTGGATCCTCAGGACCCACAAGGTAGAAGAAAACCAACTCTCACAAAGTTGTTCTCTGACCTCCACGTGACACTGCAGCATACATGCGCTCATGCACTCTTCATGCTCTCACACACACAAATAAATGTGATAAAGTTTAAAATAATCTGCTGGGTGTGGTGTCACACGCCTTTAATCCCAGCACTTGGGAGGCAGAGGCAGGCAGATCTCTGTGAGTTCAAGACCAGCCTGGTCTACATAGTGAGTTCCAGGACAGCTGTGGCTACAGGGAGACCCTGTCTCAAAAAGACCAAAACAATAAATAAATTAATTAATTAATTAATCTTATTTTGGGTTTTTTTGTTTGTTTGTTGTTGTTCTTTTTGAGACAGGGTCTCCCTGTAGCCCCATCTGTCCTGGAACTCACTAAGTAGACCAGACTAGTTGGCTTTCATCTCACAGAGATTCACCCACTTCTGCTTCCTGAGTACTGGGATTAAAGGCATGTGCCACCGTAGTCAGCTAAAATAAATAATCTTTAAAAAATAAAAAGGAAGAAGGAGAAAGCAAGCTGGAAACAAGCATTCAGCTCTCTCTGCATCCTGACTCCAAATGCAGTGTGAGCACCTGTCTCAAGATCCTGCCTTTAGAGCTAGAGCTACTCTTGCTGTCAACTTTCCCTGCCATAAACTGTGAGCCAAAATAAGGGCTTAAGTTGCTTTTATAAGACATTTTGTCCCAACAAGAGAAGTAAATAATACACAAAATTGTTACCAGGACTTCACTCTGATAAACCTGACCCTATAGCCTTTGAAACTAGTTTGCAGGAGCAGTGTGGGAGAATTTGGAGCAGTGGACTAGGGAAGCCTTAGAAGACTGTCAGTAGAACTTAATGAGCCATGCTGAAAGGGGTTACTGAGGCCAGAATGCTGACAGAAATGCGAGTGAAAGACAAGAAGAAGGAAGAAGAGGAGGAGGAGGGAGAGGGGGAAGGGGAGGGGGGAAAAGCAAATTCACTGGAAAGGAAAGAGCCTGAACTGAGAGTACTAATGAAGAGTTTCCTTTCAAAAACAACTGCTAAGGACTGGAGAGATGACTTAACAATTAAGAACACTCCCTGCTCTTCCAGAGGACCCAAGTTCAGTTCTTAGCACTCACATCAGGCAGTTCACAAACACCTGTAACTTCAACTTCAGGGGTTCTGGCTCCCTTTTCAGGACTCACTGGGCACCCATACTTATGTGGCATATCCTCAGAGACACACAAACACATTTGGGGGCACACACATTAAAAAAAGCAACTGCCTAGGGAACTGTTTGCCAGATTTGGCTGTCAAGGTTCAGAGATGCCACTACAGCTACAGCTATGGTAGAAAGGGGCCAGACTACAACTTAAATTTGCAGTAGAGTTTGGAAGCATCCACATAGATCTGGTTTTGTAGGCCTGCAAAATGCAAGAACTACAGGGACATGGAGGTTTACAAGCTTGCACTACAGTTCCAGAAAGCTCAGTGTCAAGCAATATGACAAGCTCAATGTCAAGCAACAGGAACAAATTCCCTGCAAGAAGGCCCTAAGAGTGCCCCGTGTGAAGCCGTGGACATGAAGCCTAAGTTGCAATAGAGAGCCTAGGATATTGTAAATGCCAGGACCATGAGACATCCCTCAAGGAAAGCTGCATGTGTGGAATGGAGCCTGGCCCAAGAGAGAGGTCATGCAGGCTGCAGAAGGCAGAACTGGAGAAAGAGGATTACTCAAGGCTCTTAGAGCCAGATGCTGCCATCAATCACCCTGTAATCTTACACCTCTAAACTTCAGTATCTTCATGTGAAAAATGATGGATATCATATATACCTGACAGAGGTTTGGGGAACACTGAATGAAATCTCTATTTAGCACAGTATCTGTTACACAGGAAACACACAATAAATGATGACCATTTGACTGTGTTACATGACCAGGTTTGCTGATCTGGTATTGTATCCTGTGCCACTGCAAGAAGGCCCACAAAATCACCACAAAATCTCTTAGAGCCTATTAGATCGAACAGAAAGCAAAAACCAGCCAAACTACTCAGTCTGGGATAAATTTATGGTAATTCCAATAACTACTTCCATACTACAACTTTGGAAACTTGTCAAAAGTTCCCCAAAATTTATCTGACATAACAAAATGAGCCTAAAGGCTGGGTTTGGGCATTTCTATGTTGTCAATAAAATTTTCTGAGCCAAATACTATGGTATATTTGCACTTAGGAAGCAGAAGCAGGAAGATGAGGAGTACAAAGTTAAGATTTTCTTCTACTTAGCGGCCAGGGCTACATGAGACCCTGCTTCAAATAAGCAAACAACCAACCAACCAGCCATAACAAAGAACTTCCTGTGGTGATGGAAATGTTATTCCATGCTTGTGCTGTTCACATAGTATCCACTAGCCATGACCACATGGCCTGTTGAACTCTTGACATGTGGCTAGTGTGAAATAGGAACTTAATTATAAAATGCTTGAAATTTAAATTGTCACATGAAGCTAGAGATAACAGCTTTGGATAATGTGATGTTAAGATCTATGTTTGAGACCTCTTGGTTTTGTTCATGCTTTCAAGTGGTCCTGAAAGCAAACCCTTCTTCTCAGATTTGTTTTGAGACCGGATCTCACTGTTGTAGCCCAGGCTGACCTTGAATTCTCTGTAGAGCCCCAATGACCTCAAACTCACCATCCTCCTGCCTCTGCCTCCTGAGTACTAGGATTACAGGTATATGTAGTACCATGCCCAGCCTCAGTCTTTAATGAATTAATTAATTTGTGCATATAAGTGTTTTGCCTTCATGAGTAAAGTGCACCCATGGCATGCAATGCCTTCAAAGGACAGAAGAGGGCATTGGATCCCTTGGTATTGGAGTTACAGATGATTGTTAGCTGCTGTGTGGGTCTGGGAACCAAACCCATGCCTTCTGCAAGAGCAGCCAGTACTTTTAACCCTAACCCATCTCTCTAGTCCCCCGGAAATGCTTAATTCCTAGAAATTTACAATTTTTAATGCTTAATTCCTAAATTTACAAAAATTCATCTTTCAACCAGGTTTGATAGCTCAGGCCTGTAATGCCAGTTCTCTGTAAACTGAGGTAGGAGAATTAGGGCAATCATAGCTACACAGAGAGTTGAAGGCCAGCCTGGATTACATGATACTGTCTCAAAGCAAACAAACAAAAACCAGAAAAGAGGGCCAAGGAGATAGCTCAGCAGGTAAAGAGCTTGCTGCACAAGGCTGCACAAATTAAGTTCAATCCCTGGAGCCCAGGTAAAGGTGGAAGAGAACTGACTTCATAAAATTATCCCTTGACCTGCACACATGTGCGCATATACACATATCACACACACACATCAGTAATAAATATTTTTAAATTTAAAAGATAAGAACCAAATTGGGCTGTGGAAATTGTTCAGTTGATAATGTATTTGAGGCAAAAATATTGAGGACCAGAGTTTGGATCCCCAGAACCCATCTAAAAAGTTGGGTGCAGTGAAGGTACCTCTAGCGCTAGGAAAACAAAGACAGAAGAATCCCTGAAGTTCACTGATCAGCTGATACTGCCTCTCCCCTACACACACACACACACACACACACAAACACACACACACACACACACACACACACACACGGAAACACAGAAACACACATACCTGCAGGCACACGAAATAAAAACAAACATATATCTTTCAAAATTTTTAATACTGGGACTGGAGAGATGCCTCAGTGGTTAGGAGCACTGGCTGCTCTTGCAGAGGACCCAGGTTCAATTCCCAGCACCCACATCACCACTAACAAACATCCATAACTCCAGTTCTAGGGTATTGGATGCCCTCTTTTGACTTCCTCAGGCATTACACAGTGCACTTCACACATGCAGGCAATATACTCATACACATAAAATAAAAGTAGTAATAAATAAAAAATAGATATATTTTTTGGCCTTTTTGAGACAGGATCTCCCTGTAGCCCCAGCTGGCCTGGAACTCACTATGTAGACCAGGCTGGCCTTGAACTCTCAGAGAACCCCCTCCCTGCCTCTGCTTCCCGAGTGCTGGGACTAAAGGCAAGCCCACCAAACCCAGCTAAATAAAATATATTTTTTTAATTTAATACTGTGGAATAGTAACACAAAAATTTTCAACAAACAATGACCAATCACTTTAAGTGCAGCTATACTTTGAATCTGGAACGTACTCCCCCAAGACTCACATGTTAAAGACTTCTTCACTATGAGGTACCATTGAGGGTGGTAGGAAGTTTTTTTTTTGTTTGTTTGTTTGTTTTTTACTTTATTATTTTTATTTTATATGTATGAGTGTTGTGCCTGAATGTAAGTAAGTGCACCCATGTTGTGCATTGCCCATGGAGGTCAGAAGACCCTTTTGGATCCCCTGGAACTGGAGTTACAGACAGTTGTTAGCTGCCATGTGGGTGCTGGAATTTGAACCTGGGCCTTCTGCAAGAACAGCCAGTGTTCTTAACCACTGATCCATCTCTCCAGCCCCAGGAAGTTTTAAGACATGAGGCCTAAAGGGAGGTCACTGGGGCTGGGCCTTGAAGAGGAGTGTGGGACACCTGTCTCTTGCTTTCTCTTTCTTTGGTCCCCTGCTACTCTGAGGTAAGCAGCTTACTCCACCACACACTTCCTGTCATCATATAATAATGATCCTCTGGCATAGGCTATGAACCAATAGAGCCAGCAGATTGTAGACCAAAACCTCCTAAACTAAGAGCCAAAATAAACCTTTCTGTTTTTCATAAGATGATTACCCTCAGGTATTTGTTACAGTATCAAAAACCTAACTACCACAATCAGGTTAATCAGAGTGGCCAGTGGAGTGCGGTATTTATAGGAAAATTCACCAGATACCAAGATAATGTGGACAGAGCCATGGATATTATTGGGAGAGAATTTTCCACGGGTTCCCTGCATTTCTACTTTTGTTCTATTCTCTTTCAACAATGTTTGGGGCCTGGAGATGGAGTTCAGATGATAAAGTGCTTGTCTATCATGCATGAAGCAATGGGTTCAATCCCCAACACTCTATAAATCAGGAGTGATTATGCATTCTCTAATCCCAACACTTGGGTGCTAGAAGCAGCAGGATCAGAAATTCAGGGTTATCCTCAGCTACACACTTGAATTCTGGACCAACCTAGGACACTTGAAGTCCTGTTTAAAAAAACAAAACTGGGTTGGAGAGATGGCTCAGCAGTTAAGAACACTGTTCTTGCAGAAGACCTGGATTTGAATCCCAGCGCCCACATGACAGCTAACAACTGTCTGTAACTCCAGTTCCAGGGGATCTGACAGCCTCTTCTGACTTCCAAGGGCATTGCACGACATGGATGCACTCACCTACATGTGGGCAATACAAGCATACACATAAAATAAAAATAATAAATATTTTTAAAATAATAAAATTTAAATAAATAAAAATTTAAAACTCAAAACCAGCCAAGCATGGTGGCTCATGCCTTTAATCCCAACACTCAGGAGGCAGAGGCAGGTGGAGCTCTGTGAGTTCAAGGCCAACCTGGT
>NW_008354281.1:7091950-7096046 GCF_000622305.1 Nannospalax galili
AGGCAGAGACAGGAAGATCTCTGTGAGTTCAAGGCGGTCCTGGTCTATGTAGTGAGTTCCAGGTCATCTGGGGCTACAGGAAAACACTGTCTCATAAAAAGAAAGAAGAGAGAGAGAGAGAGAGAGAGAGAGAGAGAGAGAGAAGAAAGAAATAAAACCAAGGATATTTGAGTGATTTATTGGTGGTGGTGGTGATTTTTGGTTATTGTTGCTGTTGTTTGTTTTTCATTTTACTTTTTTTGTTTTTTTGAGACATGGTCTTGAAACATATCCCTGGCTGTCCTGAAATTCACTATGAAGACCAAGTTAGTCTCAAACCTGTAGGTAATTCTTCTGTCTCTTCCTTCCACTGCTGGAAATCCAGTGGGCTATCGTTTTGTTTTGTGTTTTTTAACGATTTATTTGGATACTGGGAACCCAACTCCAGTCCTCTCCAAGATCAGCAAGTACTCTTAACTGCTGAGCCACCTCTCCACCCCTGATTTTGTTTTTGAGACAGAGACTCACCACATAGTTCAGGCTGGCCTCAAATTCTCAGTTCTCCTCCTCAGTCTCCCTGTGCTGGGACTGTAGGCACGTTCCACCATAAACAACTTCAGGGACATTTATAACATATATCATCTTTATACCCAGTGGGTATAACATCCCACATATGACCTATGTATGGCCATGTGTGGCCCATGCCTATAATCCCAACACTTCCCAACACTTGCGAGGTGGAGGCAGGAGAACCAGGAGATCAAGAGTAGCTTCATCTACATAGTGAGTTTGAGACCAGCCTACAATACATGAAACCCTGTTTCAAAAAACGACAGTCACAATAACAAAGATATAGGATGTTCCTCCAGAACAAGGTGAAAAAACTTTTTGAAACTGCTATAAATATTTACTTTAAATAGCTTTAGAGGTATAGAAAATTACAAAGATGGCAGAGGGTTCTCATATACCCAGTGTTCTGTTTCCATCATTGGTATGATGCATTTGTTTATGTAAGCTTTTATAACATCCAGTCTGAAAAACTCAGGTTCCCTAACTCTGAGTTCCTTCCTGTGATGTAGCCCCCTGTGTGTGCAGGCATCGACCTGTCATCATCCTCATCAGCCCTGAGCCATCTTGCTGGCTTCTAATAGTTTAACAATTGTGTAGAATGAATTTGGGATCAGAGGTCAAGCTGATCTCTCCATAAAACTTAGTCATATCAACCAGTCTTTGTTGATTTGAAGGAAATGGGACATGCTACCCAGGTCATTGGAAGAAAAGTCATCACTGACTTGGATTCTAGAATAAGGATCCTCAAACAGGGACATGGGAATGTACTTTGGAATGCAAATTTTTTAACATTTTATTATTTTTATTTTATGTGTATGAGTGTATGTCTGCATGTTTTAAGTATACCTGAGTCATGCATTGCCTGTGGAGGTCAGAAAAGGGCATCAGATTCCCCTGGAACTGGAGTTACAGACAGTTGTTAGCTACCACGTGGGTGCTGGGAATCAAACCTGGGTCCTCTGCAAGAGCAGCCAAATACTCTTAGTCACTGAGCCATCTCTCCATCCCTGTAAATTTATTACTATAGTATTACTTATGGTAGGGTGGAAGGAGAGTTGGGAAGACAGTTTGTTTAATCCAAATTATAGGAACAAATGCTTGTCAAAATATTCTTGGCATAACTGACCTTTGGGAAGGAAAAGGCATGAGAGTGTTCTGATTATTAAGAAGCATTTTATTATTTTTATTTTATGTGTATGAGTGTATTGCCTGCATGTATGTGAGTGCACCTGTGTTGTGCAATGCCACAGAGGTCAGAAGAGGGCTTCAGATTCCTCTGGAACTGGAGTTAAGGACAGTTTGAAGCCACCATATGGGTGCTGGGAATCGAACCCAGGTCCTCTGCAAGAGCATTCAGTGCTCTTAACTGCTGAGCCATCCAGACGTAAACACAAGCAGTGAGCATGGGCTCAATACAGGACAGAAGAGCTGTTTTCACTTTCTTAGAGGGGCTGGGAGGGGCACGGACTCATGGAACAAGTCAGGTGGGTTTGGTTCTGCAACTTGATCATGTTTGTGGAGCTCGGTTTTCCCATCTACAAACATCCCAATGGATTTATTAAGTAAGATAACACACTGAAATACAGTTAACCAAGCACCTGGCACCATCCATCTCCCCACAAAATGCTAGTCATAATGTCACAATGAGTTTTATGAATGGAATTGGTATACAAGAAAGGAACTGAGTTTCAAAAATGTAGTAGCCAAGTTACCAGAACATAGATACTTGGCCAGGTAGGCAAAGGAATGAGGATCCTGAGTGTCAAGGTGCTGAGTTACAGGGCTTCACTTCTCTGCTTGAGCAGCGTAGGCCTTTGAGATGCAACAGGCCCTGAGTCTCAGGGGGGAAAAAAAAACCCTGCTGCAGAAGCTGGACACGAGTGGTGTGCAAAGAGCTATGTGAGGAGTCATTACCTGTGCCCTGTTAACTCAGAGTCTGTGTTTTCGTTGTTGTTGTTTTGATTTTGTGTTTCGTTATATAGCCCAGCTGGCTTGGAGCTCACTATTTAGCCCAGGCTGGCCTAGAACTTGAAATCTTCCTCCTTCAATTTTCTGAGTGCTGGGATTACAGGAGTGTACCACCATATCTAGCTTAAAACCTTTCTTTAAAAAAAAGTGGGGAGGAGGGTGGGGACAATGAGGTGGCTCAGTGGGTAAAGGGCCTTGCCACCAAGCCTGCCGACCTGAATTTGACCCCCCAGATTCACATGGTAGGAGAGAACTTCTGAAAGTTTTCCTTTGACCTTCACACGTGGCTGTCAGACACTCATGGGAGGTGGGCATGGGGGCATAATAAATAATTTGTGCCTGTTTTTTTTTTTTTTTGAGACAGTCGCCCTGTAACCCCAGACTAGCCTGGAACCCACTATGCAGAGGTTGGCTTCGATCTCACAGAGATCCATTATACCACTGCCTCCCCAAGTGCTAGGATTAAAGGTATGTGCCACCATGCCCGGCAAATAAATGTAATTTAAAAATATTTTATTATTTTTGTTGTTTGTGAACGAGTGTATTGCCTGTATGTATGTAAATACACCTGTGTTGTGCAGTGCCTGTGGAGGACAGAAGACAGTGTCAAAGCCCCTGGAACTAAAGTTACAAATAGTTGTTAGCTACCGTGTGGGTGCTGGGAATTGAACCTGGGTCCTCTGCAAGAGGAGTCAATGCTCTTAACAACTGAGCCATCTCTCTAGCCCAGTAAATACAGTTTTAAAAAATGTTTCTTTAGGTCTTAAAAGTTGAAGTATCAAGCCAGGTGTCTTTAATCCCAGCACTCGGGAGGCAGAGGCAGGTAGATCTCTGTGAGATTGAGGCAAGCCTAGTCTACATAGTGAATTCTAGGCCAACTGGGGCTACAGGGAGACCCTGCCTCAAAAAGAACAACAACAAAAGTTTAAGTATCACCAACCAGAGAGATGGTTCAGTGATTAAGGGCTCTTGCTGCTCTTGCAGAGATCCAGATTTCCAGAGTTCTATTTCTGGTACCCACATGGTGGCTAAAAACTGTCTCTTCTAACTCCAGTTCCAGTTCCAGTGCCTTCTGGATACTGTATGCATATGGCACACATTCACACATGCAAGCAAAACACTCATATACACAAAAAAAATTAGTTGAAATATCAGCCAGGCATGGTGGCTCACACCTGTAATCCCAGCACTAGGAAAGTTGAGGCAGGAGGATTGCTGTGAGTTTAAGGTGACCCTTGGCTACATAGTGAGGTCCTGTTTCATAAAACAAAACAAACAAACAAACAAACTAAATAAATAAATAAATAAAAGATGAACTGTCAAAGCAGGCATCCTGGGCTGACACCTCCTGTAATCCCTACACTTAAGGAAGCTGAGGCTGGAAGACTGTGAGTTTTAGGTCAGTCTGGGCCACATAGCAATACCTGGTCTCAAAAAAAGAAAAAACCTTAAGGTGTTGTTAAATATTCAGGTCGTACTAAAATAACCCCTGAAATTAACAGAATAATACCCTAAAAATATCAATTTATAGAGAATCTAGATATAGCTAACACTTTATAGAAGCATATAACTCTTATTT
>NW_008354281.1:7100884-7137722 GCF_000622305.1 Nannospalax galili
GATGTGATCTACTAAACTCTGATTCCCTTCCTTATCCCTAGCTGTATCTTTTCCTTGGAGGAAATTGTTGGAGTTACAGACCCAAACATCTCTCATCTAAGCAATATTTAGTCAGAAGTAATATACTTAAATTTGTGATAGTTAGTACTAATTGTCAGCTTGAGAGAATCTAGAATCATTTGGGAGATGGACCAGTAGACATGCCCATAGAGGATAATCTTGATTAGTTAATTGATGTGGGCAGACACATCTTAATTGTGGGTGGAACTACTCCCTGGACTGGAAATCTGGGTGTACAAAATGGAGAAAGTGAGCTGAGCACTTGCATGCATTCGTCGCTCTCTATTCTTGATTGTAGCTGTGATGCATTCGGCTGCTTCAATTCCTACTGCCTTGACTTCTCATTACGATGGATTGTCACTTAACTGTGAATTGAAATAAGCCCTTTCTCTCTCAGTTGCTTTTGACCAGGTATTTTATCACAGCCAAGAGGAAAATAATTCACTAAGACAAAAATGGACACAAATACTACCTAGTAGATGAGTTCCCATAAAATTATCAGAACTATATGTTTAGAGTAGAATGGGAAAGATCACATTCTCCCTGTCTATAGCCTTTCACATAATCGGTGTATGGTGTCCCGGAAGACTTTCTTATCTCATTCATCTATAATGCATCTCATGAATGCCTTCATCTCTTCCTCCCACTGACTTTTGGCTTCCTCATTGTTTTCCTACACTGGACACACTGCACATATCCTCACCTAGGGAGTCTCACATGGACTTGTTTCTTCTACATTATGCTTGATCACCCAGTTAATGTCACCTAGTTGGACTTTGGAACTCCACCATGATGCTAAAGTTGAACATTTATTTACTATTTACCTTTGAGTGAAGGCTTTAACCCAGACTTCCTGGCTTCTGATACACATATTTTATATACTGGTATGTGCTTATAAAAATTATTGATTGATTCTTGAGAAGATTCTGGTAATAAGCTGATCCTTTTGAATAGATTTCATAGTATAGTAACTGGCCTTGACAAGTCAGAATATGAGAAAGGGGGTTGGTGAGAATAAATAGAGACAAACTTCCTTCTTCGTTTAGACTTTGATACATGGTGCCCTCTTTGAAAAAGGAAGAATGAAGCTTATTTTGTCCTAGTTTGATGTGCTTTAGTTAAAGCTCCTCATTCCCCATTCTTCCTTCTACATAACAGATTGATTTGATTATTGATTTATTGATAGAAGATAGTGTGAAGTGGAGGGTGGGAGGGAAAGAAAGAGAGAGAGAAAGAAAAAAGAAAGAAAGAGAAAAAGAAAAAGAGAAAGAGAGAAGGAAAAGGGAGATGAAATGGAAAAACAGTGACCTGGTTGTACTGTTTACTAGCTATATACTCCTGAGGTGATACCAAGCCCCACAACCTGTTAAAGAAAATTAAAGTTGGCACTTCACACATTGTGAAATTTTGAAATAATGGCTAAAAGAGTGTTCTGAAATCATGCTTTCTTTATGCCTTGAATTATTATTGTGATTATGAAATCATTCACCAGTGAAGCATTACAAATATACAATCTAAAAGGCTGTGTTAATACCAGTGGGTTCAAACACACCTTTAGTCCCAGCACTCAGGAGGCAGAGGCAGGCAAAGATCTCTTTGAGTTCAAGGCCAGCCTGGTCTACATAGTGAGTTCCAGGCCAGCTGGGACTACAGGGAGACCCTATCTCAAAAAAACCAAAAAAAAAAAAAACCAAAACAAAAACAAACAAACAAACAAACAAAAACCAGTGTGTTCACTGGGAAATGCACAGCCCCAGAACAAAGGGAGTGACCACAGCACAAGAATAAAAGATCCCACCTCAGGATGAAGAGCTACAGGCAATAAGAGGCTGTGGTTTCTGTCATTGTTTAACCAAAATAGATTTTACAAAATGATGTGACCACGACTAACAGTCCTCAAAGAGCCACAAGATTATTTGTGGTAGAAATTCACCTCGATGCCTAGGCAGTATATGTAGTAACATATAGTATTACTGTACTGTTTGCTGTTCCCTCCAAATCTCATTGAAATTTAGTTGCTGTTGTAACAGAGTTGAGAGATGAGGCCTCTGGAAGGCAATTAGTGTCCCTTAGTATGGCATGACTCCAGACAAGTCTGTAGACAGACAAGCCAGCATTCTCCCAGCTACCCATGCAACATTTAGAGCTTCCTTCCTTCAGCCTGTGGTTTATATTAGAGGGTGCTTTGTCTCCTTCCTGCTTCTAGAGACTAAAGTTGAAGTTATTTTCCAAGGCACAGGTCAATATCTAAACTTATCCTGTCATGGTAGTAGAGACAATTAGAAACAATTGATTAGGCACTGACTGTATATGAGCTTAAGTCCAATTCTGTAAAAATGTGGATGATGAATCTCACCTTTGATAGTTTGGTTTCTCCCAGTGCTGTGATAAACATCACGACCAGAGGCAACTTAGAGAGGAAGGGGTTTATTTCAGCTTCACCAGGGAAAGTCAGGCCAGGAGCTCAGGCAGGAACCTGGAGGCAGAAGCTGAAACAGAGACCATGGAGGAACAATGTTTACTGGCTGTTTCTCTGGTCTGTGTTCAGCCTGCTTTCTTATCTAACCCAGGACGACCTATCCAGGAGTGGCACCATCCACAGTGGGCTGGGCCCTCCCACATCACTTAACAATAAAAAAAATGCCTCACAGACCAGTCCAATAGAGGAAATTCCCCAACTGAGGTTCCCTCTTTCCAGGTGCAACAAGTTGACAACCAAGGCCAACCATGACACAGCCTAACAGAGTCAATGATTAAAGGGTGACCCCTGAGGTAAGTGGAAGATGCCCAATAAAAACTGGATGAGTTGCCACTAATTATGCCATGGAAATGTCACAGTGACATTTTGCTAGTAGTCAAAATACTGTGTCCTGGTGACCTGAGAGAGAATGAGTGAGGAAGTGGTTTGAAAAAAGAGAGACCCGGCCAGTTCTTCCTGGCATCTCTTGGCATGACTTTCTGAGCCTTAGGCAAATAAAAATATCTTGGTTCCAAATTACTCCTATTGCCTGGTGATATGCCTGTTCCCTACATTTCCATGACGTGTGTCTCTTACATATTACTTCACCTTCCTGTTCTGGGTTCCAAATGCAGAACTCAGACAGCACTGGGGAAACATATGTTCTTTCCAAGGTGATCCAAAACCATGTTGGGGACTCAATAGAAAGCTCTTTCCTGGTGAGCAGCGGCTCTTCACCAATTCTGCGCTGTACCTTGACTTGTTCTTGTAAAAGAAACAACAGAGCCCAAGATGGTGGTGCACATTTGTAATCCCAGAGGCTGAAGCAAGAAGATGGAGAGTTCAAGGCCCATCTTAGCTACATACTGAAGACCCTGTCTCAAAAATAAAAGACCAAAGAAACAACAGTTTTTTCCTAGTGCTGAGTTTGTTCTTGTTTCTGGAAACCAGAGAAGGTTATTACATAGGAATGTTAAATATGTAGCTTTCATGCTAAATCTGTGACAAGCATTCCACACATTCCAGTACTGAAAAATTAGCAATTTAAATCTCTCTTTGAACAGTTTGGTAGATTTACTCCTCAATTACACCAAGATTAGAATGCTGTGGTTTATATATTGTTAGTTAATAGACATATCACTCTTTATAAATTATAACAGGCCCCGTAGTTAGAATTTGCCTAAAAAGATTCATCTAGTCCAAGGAAAGCCTTAAACCTGGCACTTTGTAAAATGTGTCTGAAAGACAGTAATTAAAATTCTGGAGCAGAGAAGTCGTGTTTGGGGTCCCTAAAATTACCTAAATTGACCACTCGGACACTGAGTCTCAGTAGAAAGGAGTGCTTTATTGTAGCTAACCAGTTGGAGACACAGTCTCAGGAGCTGTACTGCAACCCTGGGCGGAGAAACCACAAAAACCACAAAGCAGGGGATTTCTATAGAAACCATACACAGAATAACCAGGAAAAGATTTGAACAATCTAGGGCTGATTTCCAGAGCCTTAACCTATACAGCCATTGGCTAGCTTACCTGGGGCAGAACGTTCTTTCTCTTCTGCCCCAGACCATTCCCATAGAAACCATGAACAGATGTACCAGGAAAGGGTTTGAACAATGGAGGGGGTTTCCAGAGCCAGGTGGAGGGCAGCTTTTTCTCAGAGGATAGGGAGGGGGTCTGAGGGGCACTCTCCTTATTCCCCCCTTTTGTTTTGGAAAGCCCTTTGAATCAAACCATTGATTCATCTGTATTTCCTAAGGTCTTATAGTAAGTTCTCATGACCATAAGTTGGACAGAGGAAATGTGTTGCTTGAGGAACTTAACTAGAGCATTAAGGACACATAGTCCAAAAGTTAACAGAGCCAGAAGAATTAAGAGGGGACCTACTGAAGCAGTGATAAGGGTAGTAAGCCATGGTGACCAGGAGAAGAGAGACTCAAACCAATTCTGGGAACTACTCCTTCTAAGCTCTTCTCATTCTAAGAGACTCTGTTTAACCTGAGCAGGGTGTTCCTGATCACACCTGAATGGTTAGCATAAAAACAACATGTTTCTCCCAGAGCCATACAAAGTCTACCTTCTGAGAAAAAGTAAGTCAAGGCCTCTTCTATTTTGTAGGACTACTTCAGCTAAGGAGTCTACTTGTTGTTCTAAATAGGACGCAGTAGCATGTAATCTTCTAATATCTTTATCAACCTGTTCATTCAAGATTTTTAAATTGTGGTCACTTGTGACCCAGGCCACTGTCCTGATGGTGGCAGACCCAGCTATTCCTGTCCTCACAAGGAGAGGAACTAGAATGGTGGTGGCTGCCACCCTGCGAGGTCAGGAGAGACCCATATAGTGTCTACCTGCATCCCCCCATAGTAATATACCTGGGGTATGACATGTACCAGGACACAAAATTCTTGTCTTCCTATGAAATACCTGGGGTACAGGCAAGGAGTTAAACCAGAGGGACAAGCAAACCAAACAAATTGGGAGGCAGCAAGTAGCTGAGTATCTCTTATAGGCCAAGTGTCCTCGGGTAGGATAATAGGACTGATAACAAACTTCAAGGTAAGGGGAGGTGGCCAATGGATACCCTTTTGACATGAAGCAAGTCCCTTTGCCCTGTAGGTCTCCTAAGGTAAAAGTAGTTTCCCAGGGGCAAGCAGCAGTCATTCATGGGGACTGTTTTTAATTCTTTTCTTGTTACAGTAAGGACAAATCCTACATAATAGGGTGGTCGGGGATCCAGACAGAGCCAACAATCCCTGGTCATCTCAGGGCATGTACTATTTAAATACTGAAAAGTGGACTTTATAGTATTTATGAGGCTCTCCCTCCAGAAGGGCGGGTAGTCTTTATCCTTTAAAGGTATCAGCCTTGCAGTCAGGTGTGTGTTTGATCTGGAGGGCCCCGAGGAAGGTGGGGGGAAATCTGGCTTGAGCTCCATCAATGGCCCTATGGGTCTAGGTGGTATGGTTCTTGGGAATCTTTGAATTGTGAAGAAGGTTCCAGGGTCCATACCAGATAAATAGGGTAGTCCCCATTTCTTTAGGGTTATAGTAAGTGGGTTGTAGGTCCTGGGAACTGAGCAGGACTTATTTTTCTCCAATTTGATACTAAGGTATGGATCTTTTTGTTTAAGGAACATTGGGGCCCAGGTTTCACATCCCCAAGTGGGCACAGAAATAACTTTCCTCATCATCACAATCAGTCCCAGTGTTTGCTGGGCAGGCGTAGAAGGCCGTTCCCAAGGTCTTTTCTGCATCTATGGTGCTGGCTCTGCATCCAGCAGTAAGAAGGGATGTTTGTCCAGATGCTCCTGACATTGCTATCACTGCTGATCCCCCAAATGATCCCCCATACATACTGTGAGCTACCAATTGTTTTAAAGAGCCCAGAATTGGCCATAAAGAACATAGATCAGTTCTAAACTGAGGAGTGATCTGAGGGTTCAGAGGTGTAACTTCCATGACATAAGTCTGGGGTTGGTAAATTCCCTAAGGATCAGTCCCAAGGCGTAGACTTAAGAAGAACAGAGTCCTAACTATAGTGGGGTTGTAGTAGGTGGACAGTCTTTTACCAGTTAGAGTTTTAGGGGGTCTTCTGGGTGAGGTTGGACCTTCCATTTTTCTTGGTCCACCTGAGCAGGCTTGGTGTGGGAGTGGTGAATCCAGGTGTGTAGTCTGTCCACCTTTATTGCCTTGGGAGTCGTTAGGATCACAGAGATGGTCCTTTCCATTGAGGGGCCAGTGTCTCCTTGTTCTAGTTTGTTCTTCATTGCTGGGACAAACCACTGACCAATACCAGCTTGGAGAGGAAAGGGTTTATTCAGCTTACAACTCCCAGGTCACAGTTCATCAGGGAGCCCAAGGTAGGAACTCAGGGCAGGAACCTGGAAGCAGGAGCTGGAGCACAGGCCATGGAGGAATGCTGCTTACTGGCTTGCTCCCCTGGCCCCTGCTCAGCCTGCTTTCTTATGCAACACAGGCCCACCTGACCAGGGGTGGTACCACCCACAGTGGGCTGGGTCCTCCCACATCACTAATCAAGAAGATGCCCTTCAGACATGGCCACAGGTCAGTCCAATAGAGGAAATTCCCTAACTGAGGATCCCTCAACCCAGGTGTGTCAAGTTGACACTAAAGTTATCCACCACACTCCTTTTGATGTTGTTTTATCCAGACAAGGTCTCCAGGTCTATAAGGATGTGGAATAGCTGGAGGCAGTTCATGCATGTGCCAGATCAGTGGGTGGAGATGCTCCTGTACAACCTGTAATGCCCTAACAGACTGAGGGATTTCATGATTAGATATTTCAGTCAAAATTCTGATCTTAATCTCGGGACCAGGGGAGGAGGTCTCCCAAAAAGAATTTCAAAAGGAGTAACTCCTTGGATATAGGGGGAGTTTCTAGGCCTGAGGAGGGCAAAAGGGAGGAGAGTCACCCAGTCTGTGCCAGATTATAGGATTAATTTAGTCAAGGTCTCCTTTATGGTCCAATTCATCCTTCCTACCTGTCCTGAACTCTGAAGATGGTATGCATAATGTAGTTTCCAATTTGTCCCCAGGGTCTTTGTTAAGGCCTGTATTACCTGAGAGATGAATGCCAGTCCATTGTCAGATCCTAACATCAGGGGCACACCAAACCTGGGAATGAGTTCATCCAATAATTTCTTGGCAACTGTAGTTGCTGTCTCCTTCTTGGTGGGAAAGGCTTCTATCCCTCCTGAAAAAGTGTCTACAAAAACCAGTAAATATTTATATCCAAACTGGCCCGGCTTTACCCCAGTGAAGTCTACTTCCCAGTGGACTCTGGAGGCAGTCCCTCTTTCACATTTTCCTGATGATTTATCAATTTTTGGGTAGGCATTAGTCATCTGGCATGCCATGCTTCTGGAGGTGATGTCCTGTTTAGTAGCTGTTGAGGAAGGAAACTGGAAGCATCTGGTTAATAACAATCTGATCTTTTCTTTTCCCATGTGGGTTCCTTCATGGAGCTGACGAACTAGCATTTCCCCCAGGTGGCAAGGGAGGATGACCTTGCCATCTGAAGTGTGTCTCCATCCTGAGGAGACATACCCATTTGGAATTGTCTGGAAATATTTGTCATCCTCTTCTATGTATGAAGGTTTTTCAGGTAATGTAGGATTTGGCAGGGCCAGGAGATCAGGTTCAGGCAGGGATTCTGCTATTTCCTTAGCAACTTGATCTGCCTTGTAATTCCCTCGGGCCTCAGGAGTGTTATTCTTTTGGTGTCCTGGGCAATGAATAACTGCCACTCGTTTGGGCATCCATGTAACTCTTAACAAGTCAATGATTTCTTGTTTATTTTTGATAGTCTTTCCCTCTGATGTCAGGAGGCCTCTTTCTCTATAGATGGCTCCATGCACATGAACAGTGGCAAAAGCGTACCTACTGTCAGTGTAAACGTTGACAGTCTTACCTTCTCCTAGTCTTAGTGCCTGAATCAAGGCTATTAGTTCAGCCTTTTGAGCAGAGGTTCCTTTTGGCAGGGCTTCTGCCCATAGAATGTTCTTCTGAGTGACTGCTGCCCTTGCATACCTGACTCCATCTTTTATGTAACTACTCCCATCTGTGTACATCTCCAAGTCAGGGTTCTTCCATGGTATGTCGATGAGATCAGGTCAGCTTCCCTGGACATGTTGCAGCAATTCAGAACAATCATGATGCACAGTTGTCTCAGACTCAGTCTCAGGGAGCAGGGATGCAGGGTTTAAG
This sequence comes from Nannospalax galili, assembly GCF_000622305.1. Taxonomy (NCBI): domain Eukaryota; kingdom Metazoa; phylum Chordata; class Mammalia; order Rodentia; family Spalacidae; genus Nannospalax; species Nannospalax galili. Next base: position 7,109,129 of record NW_008354281.1, read on the forward strand.
GCACTGTTCACTGCATATGTCAGGCGGGGCATGTCTAGTAGGAGAGATTGGTAATGAGTTAGTCTTGCATTTGTGAGCTAGCGATCAGGTGGGGCCCTCAATACCCCTTCAATAGCATGGGAGGTAGTCACAATCAGTTGTTGCCCTAAGGTGAGCTTATCAGCATCCTTAACCAGGACTGCTGTGTCTGCTATAATCTTCAGACAGGCTGGCCATCTGGCCACCACTGAGTCTAAGTTCTTTGAGAGGTAGGCCACTGGTCTCTTCCAGGAGCCCAAAGTCTGAGCAAGTACTCCCTTTGCTACACCTAGACATTCATCTACATAAAAGTAGAAGGACCTCAAGATGTCTGGCAGGGCTAGGGCTGGTGCAGAAGTCAGGGCCAGTTTTAGGTTATCAAAAACCTGCTGTTGTTCTTCTCAAGAAAATGCTGAGGGACCCCCCCCCTTGTTACTTCATATAGAGGCCTGGCCAGTTCTGCAAAACTAGGTATCCATAGGCAACAATATCCAGCTGACTCTAGGAACTCTCTGACTTGCCTCTGACTTTGGGGAACAGGGATGTCCAGGACAGCCTTCTTTCTTGCAGAGGAGAGCCTGCACACACCCCCTTCCAATAGAAACCCCAGATACTGTACCTCATCTGGAAGATTTGTGCCTTTTTAGCTGACACCTTGTACCCCAGGCATTGAAGCTCCCTCAATAAGCCTTTTGTAGCCCCTAGGCAGGAGGGGCGATCAGAGGAGGCAAGGAGCAAATCATCTGCGTATTGCAGAAGAGAAATCTGGGGGTGGGCAGTTCAAAACCCTCAGAGGTCCTCATGCAGGGCCTCATCAAAGATGGTGGGAGAGTTCTTGAATCCTTGTGCAAGTCTGGTCCAGGTCAGTTGGCCACTGAACCCTTCCTCAGGATCTTGCCATTCAAAGGCAAAGATAGGTTGGCTACCTTTGTCCAAAGGGATACTGAAAAAAGCATCTTTCAAATCCAGGACTGTATCAATTATCCTGTCAGGGGCTAGGGAGCTCAGGATTGTATAAGGTTTAGGCACAGTGGGGTGTATGTCCATGACTCTCTTATTTACCTCCCTCAGATCATGCACAGGTCTATAGTCATTAGTTCCCAGTTTCTTCATGGGGAGCAGGGGGATATTCCAAGGGGACAGACAGTATCAAAATGCCAGATTCCCAGAATCTTTTAAGGTGGATCTGCATAGAGGTGCATGCTTCAAAAGATATTGGTATTGCTGTACCCGGACTGGGCTGGCAAAGGCCTCCAGAGAGATCACCATGGGTGGTCAGTGAGCTAAGAATCCTGGGGGATTACCCTCAGCCCAGACCTGAGGGATCTCCTGTATCAATTTAGCAGTTAGGGATGGTGATTTATCCTGAGGGGGCCCTTCATGAAGACAGTGCTCATCTTCAGCTTGCAGGGTGAGAATGAATCTGGTGGTCTCTACATTGACCTTATCTTTGTCAAAATGGATTGAGGCCCCAAGTTTGCTTAGCAAGTCTTTGCCCAATAGAGGGTGGGGAGAGTCAGGAATAACCATGAAAGAATGCTGAATCTTCCCTGTGCCCAAATTAACAGTGCTCTGAGTGGTCCAAGGATAAGAGCAGCTACCTGCAACTCCTTGAATGTAAGTGTGCCATTGTGTGGCCAGGGGGTCAAGGGGCTTCTTTAGAACTGAAAAGGTAGTGCCAGTGTCAACCAAAAAGTCAATAGGCCTCCCTCCCACTTTTAGGGTTAGCCTGGGCTCAGGGAGGGAAGATGAGCCCTGACCCCCCTCAGTCATTTAATTCAAGTACCTTTTGAACTCCTTTATGTTGTCAAGGGCAATCTTGAATCCAGTGTCCCATCTCCTTGCAGTAGGCACATTGGTCTCTCTTGAGAGGGCTGTTTTTGGTAGGTGTTCCAGTCTGCCAGTTCTGTTTTCATGGAAGACATTTTCTTGGAGGGCATTCTCCTTCTTTTAGTGCCAGGGCTTGGGCCAGTTTTCAGGTGTGATGTTCCTCATGTTCTTTCTGGGTCTCATGGTTGTTAAAAAACTTTTTGGGCTATTTCAAGTAATTCAGAGAGGCTCTTACCTTCGAAACTGTCCAGGTTCTGCAATTTTTTACGGACATCTGGTGTTGATTGAGTCACAAAGGCTATGTTTATGGCTTGTTGATTCTCTGGTGCCTCAGGGTCAATAGTCTAGGTTCTATAGGCCTCCATAAGCCTTTCCAGAAATTGTGCTGGAGCTTCCATTTGTCCCTGTAAAACCTGACTGACTTTTGACAAATTTGTAGGCTTTTTGGCAGCAGCCTGGAGACCCTCCCCATAAGAATCTGGTGATAGAGTTTCAGTGCCTCCCTACCTTCAGGGGTGTTGGAGTCTCATCTGGGGTGGTGTCGAGAAAAGGCATCCTCAGTCTCCCTCAGATCCTCAGTGTATCGGCCATTTTCAAAAGGCACCCATTTCCAGACTTCTGAGAGGATCCGGGTATGTTCCTCAGTGGTGAAGAGAATGAGGAGGAGTTCCTGGACATCATCCCATGTGGGTTGGTGAGTTAGGAAAATTGTCTCCAACAACCCAATTAAGGCCTGAGGTTTCTCAGAAAAAGGAGGATTTTGCAATTTCCAATTGTAAAGATGACTAGTTGAAAAGGGAGTGTAGACAAGAAAACTATGGCCAGAGGGGTCCAGCGGGGCCAAATCCCAGAAGGGAAGGACAGCAGGAGTCACTTCAGTCCTGTAGGACTGACCTGAATGTGTATGGGGAGGGGTAAGGACTGGAGGGGTGGTTGGGGAAGGAGGAGAGGCTGGAGAAGATGAAGAGGCTGAAAACGGTGCTGAGGAGACTAGAGAAGATGGAGAGGCTAGAGAAGATGCTGGAGAGGGAGGGGGAGCAGTTGGGGAATGTGAGTAAGGAGGAGGATCCAAGAGAGAATCATCCATTGAAGGGGGGGAGGACAGAAGGCAAGTGAAGCTGGGGAAGAGTCCAACAAGGACCCAGAGACAAGAGGGAGGGTTTTAATGAGGTAGATGGCAAACAGGACTTTAATTATTTTGGTGGCTTGTCCAAGAGGTAGAGATAAGCCATAATATATGGGACCTGGTCAGGGTGTCCTGGATTCCTGAAAATCACAGCCTGGATGTGAGAAAGCTTGTTAATATCAAAAGATCCTCTAGAGGGCCATCCAACATCAAAGGATGGCCATTCCAAAGAACAGAGGGTTAGGAATTTTCACAGATAAACGGTATCTCCAGAGAGTGCAGCTGCCTTCTGGAAATCCTTAAAATGAGAGAGAATTTGGTCAAGGGGAGCCTCCTCAAATGAAGGAGTCTGACCCATAATAGAAAAGGATTAATCCAAAACAAAGACCAATGAGAACCAGACAAACAGGAAACAAAGACTTGAAACCAGGATGACACAGAACAAAAGTGTTGCACATTGGGGAATGGATGCATGTTCGATGATCACTGTGGGAGAGACTAGGGTCAATGCCAAATGCCTGGAGGCCACAGAGATGGAGGGTCGGGGTATCTCCCATCCTCTGGCTTGGAGAGCAATACTGCGTCCAATTTCTCTCCTTTGAGCCCCCAGAAGTCTAGACAGTCAGAACAGAACCAAAAACAGACTCAGCATGGGAGGAACCAGAACTGAAGTCTCCAGGCACCAGATGGTAGACAGAAAAAGACAGGAAAACAAACCAAGGGTTTTCAGGGAATCCCGGACGAGCCCCCGAAAATGTTTGGTGGGGGGGGTCCGTAAAATTCCCTAAACTGACCACTCGGACACTGAGTCTCAGTACAAAGGAGCGCTTTATTGGAGCCAACCAGTTGGGAACAGTCTTGGGAGCTGTACTGCGACCCCGGGCAGAGAAAACACAGCTTTTAAGCATAAAAACCACAAAGCAGGGGATTTCTATAGAAACCATACACAGAATAACCAGGAAAAAATTTGGATAATCTAGGGCTGATTTCCAGAGCCTTAACCTATACAGCCATTGGCTAGCTTACCTGGGGCAGAACATTCTTTTTCTTCTGCCCCAGACCATTCCCATAAAAACCATGAACAGATGTACCAGGAAAGGGTTTGAACAATGGAGGGGGTTTCCAGAGCCAGGTGGAGGGCAGCTTTTTCTCAGAGGATAGGGAGGGGGTCTGAGGGGCACTCTCCTTCAGTTGCACCTTCCCCAGTAGGGAACTGGATTATAACCTGAAAGCACTTCTAGCTTCTGTTTGGGGAAGTTAGGCACAAATTAGCATGCTGAGGTGCTGTCCCAGAATTTTCCTTTATTCCCAACGTTCCTAGATAAGACCCCAGTCCACAGCATTTGTTACAAACACAGATTCCCAGGATCAACCAAGACCTGGGAATTTAGTTTTTTTTTTTTTTTTTTGGTCTTTTTGAAGCAGGGTCTCCATGTAGCCCCAGCTGTCCTGGAACTCACTATGTAGACCAGGCTTGCCTTGAACTCACAGAGATCTGCCTGCCTCTGTCTCCCAAGTGCTGGGACTACAGGCGTGTGCCACCACACCTGGCAAGGGAATTTACTTTTAAGGAACACTCATTTGAGCATGGAGGTGGGGCACAACTCTAATCTCAACACTTAAGAGGCTGAAGCAGGAAGACTTGTCAGAGTTGTAGGTCAGCCTAGGCTATAGAGTGAGACCCTACCTCAAACAAATAAATAAGGCTTCCAGGTCTGGGGCTGGAAGGAGGCTGTTTGTTCCTTTGTTATGTTTTGATAGATGGCCCTGTGCCTTTCTTTTCTCCCCCTCCTCCTCCTCCTCCAACTACTCCTCCTCCTCCTCCTCCTCCTCTTCCTCCTCCTCCTTCTTTCTCTCCCTTTCTCTTTCTCTCTCTATGTCTTATGTACTCCAATAGTATTTTAGTTTCAAAATATGGTGTGCATATATTCTGAACTATCTGTAGCAACAGAAATATGTGAAAATATCCATTTCTTTTTAATTACTTGAAGCTTTTTAAAAAAAAATATTTTATTTTTATTTTATGTGTATGCGTGTATTGCCTGCATGTAGGTAAGTGCACCTGTGTTGTGCAATGCCCGCAGAAGACAGAAGAGACTGTCAGATCCCCTGGAACTGGAGTTATGGACAGTTAGCTGCCATGTGGGTGCTGGGATTCCAACCCGGGTCTTCTGCAAGAACAGTCAGTGATTTTGTTTTTGTTTTTGTTTTTGTTTTTTATTTTGGTCTTTTTGAGGCAGGGTCTCAGTGTAGCCCCAGCTGGCCTGGATTCGCTATGGAGACCAGGCTGGCCTCGAACTCACAGAGATCCGCCTGCCTCTGCCTCCCGAGTGCTGGGATTAAAGGTGTGCACCACCATGCCAGGTCAAGAACAGTCAGTGTTTACTGCTGAGCCATCTCTCCAGCCCGGAAAATATCCATTTCTATTAATACAGGGGGAAATGGGATCCAGGGCCTCCTAGAGGGTTTTCAGTTTCATTCATAAATAATTTAAGAATGGACTCAAACAGAAGCTTTAGGACAATTTTCTTAGAATTTAAAGAAAAATCCTCAGGGCAGGTAAGCTGTGAATCTCAGCAGCTGCCTTGAGGACGAGAATGGAGAGAAGAGAAAAAGCCATTGTTAGGGAAAGAGGAATTTACTGCTTGGTTGAATTTACTGCTTGTAACTGATTAACTCAACTGGAGACACAGGCATCCAGAGATAGGGGCAAGTGCTGCAGCCCCCAGAGCCTGACCTGTCTGATCTGTGTCATGTCACGTGGGCATGTCTGCTTACACAGGATAACAGGGAAGGGTTGTGCCAGGCACATACCACCCACCCTTCCCTGATTGAGACACCTGAAGGGAGTTGTAACATTTTTCTTGTTTTGAAGTTATTGGTTTGTGAAATGCTTGCTTTGAAACTATTGGTTGTATAAGCACGGGCTTTTGTGTAACGGTTGTGGGAGCCTATATAATCTCTACCTGAAGTTGCCTCGGGGTCGATTGCTCCAACCAGACCTGCGTGTCTTGGAAGGATGGTTGGCCCCAGCTTGCTGGCCTAATAAAACTCTGCTTGATTTTTGCATCTTCATACTCGTGCATTTGTTCTCCTGAAGAGACCCACCGAGTCACGGACCCTAACACCATAAAGCTATGTGAATTTAGAGCCAGCACAGAAGCCAGACACATGGCGGACTAGCAGGGGTGGGGGGGGGAGCTTTGGAGATAAAGTAAAAAATTCAAGATGTAGGGGCAGCACAGAGCATTAGGGAAAGCATGATTAGAAAGAGATATGAAAAAGAAAAGGTTATGCTTTTCAGAATCCTTCAGACTTACAGAAAGTTACATGTCTGTGGCCTGGTCCATAAGCACTGCACTAGGGGCCAGAGATTTTGGGCAGGAAAAGTTCACCATCTCATTAACACACTAGATATTCGGTCTACTGCTTTAGCATGACTTAGGGTGACCCTGCCTTCCTAGGGGTGGTCCTGTGACCACGTGATTGGCCTGGGAAAACTGGAAAGTTGAAGTTCCACACAGGTTAGTTGTTCTTATTCTCTTGGTCAGTTTTCCCTCATGGAAATTTTTTTTAATTAAGTATAATTTTTTGAGGGTTTCTGATAATGCTACATTCTGAACATACAAAGGGTACAAAATGAATTTTTTTCCAGAATATCATTGTATGCAAAGCACCTTCACATACTGTTATTGTAGGTTATTTTGTCTCTTAATTAAAGTAAGACACCATATGTCCATAGTCTTGGCCTGTACTGAAACTGGAGGGAAGAGAGCTCCCTAAAGGGTTCTTAGTCTTATTCATAAAAGAATTGAAGAATGGACCCAAACAGCAGAAAGCAGACAGACTTACAGAGACCTACATGACTGTGGCTGGTCAGAAGTTCTTCGGAGTTCTGCGTTACAAGGCAGGATTCCAGGCAGGAAAAATTCAGTATCTCATTAATGTACCAGGTATTCTGCCCATCTATTTAGCTTAACTTAAGGTGAACCTGCCTTCCTATGGGTGGTTCTACCACCAGGTGATTGACCAGTGAGATTGGAAGGGTGGGTCCTCCAACAGACGGACTAGGGATTTTATAGTCGTGACCAGGTAAACTTATAGGTCTTTTTGCTACTCTAATATTCCCCTCTCTGAAGAGGTAACTAACCCTAAAATCTTTTATGGTTTAGCTAAGAGCTCCCAAATACTTTTGACATTTTTGGCCTTTGGAACAGCGTATGTTGCTAAGGACTTTTTGCCATTATAACACTATTGGTGATAAAGTTCAAGGCAGCTTTGTTTTATCCCATGTCACCAAGAATGGCCTTGAATTCCTTATTGTTCAGCCCCTACCTCCCTAGTGCTCCCTGACAGCATCTTCTGGCCTACATGTGGTGTGCTAACATGCAGGCAAAACAATCATACACATAAAATAAAAACAATAGTTAAAATATTTTAAAAACCCAGGGTAGGGTGGTGCACACCTTTAATCCCAGTACTCAGGAGGCAGATGCAGGGCCAGTCAGATCTCTGTAAGTTTGAGGCCAGCCTGGTCTACGTGGCAAGTTCCAGGCCAGCCAGGGCTACACAGTGAGACTCTGTCTCAACAACAACAGATGTAGTTTGATACTAGGCATAGTTGTCACGGTAGCATTGAAGGCCCACTAAGGGAAGGAAAGCTGTTCCCTCTTGGACAAAAGAATGGAATTTACCTCTAGGTGGAGACATGTCCTTGTCAGCTCCCTTAAGAGTTAATCAAGTTGGGTCTGTCAATAACCTGTTCACAGTATAGCCCCTAAGGAAGGCCAATTCACCTTAAGGCATGCTAAAGCCATAGGAGGAACAATTAGCCCTTTAAGGAGATAATGTACTTTTCTTTCCCAGAATCCCGTCCCCTAGTGCTGTCCCTACAAGCTGCCTGGAGGTTCTGTCAGGAATCAGAAAGGTATAATTTCTTTTTTCTTTTCTTTGGATGTTGGCCAGAATCTGAGGATGCTCTCTCTAGTTCTGTGGGCCTTTTCACTCTTTCTCTAATGCTCCCTTCCCTGCCATGTGGCTGCTTGTTCACCCTGTGTCCTGTGGCTGATCTCTTTGTCTGCTTAAGTGGCATGGCCTTTTCTCTCCCTCGTCTCCATTTCCCTCTTCTGAACAGCTACCAAGATTTACAGCTTGCCTGCTGTGGGATTTTTCTTTTAAACTCTACTAAAGGTGTTCTCAAGTTCCTGTTTGAGTCCATTTTTAAATTCTTTTCCTTTTTTTGGTTTGAGATTTATTTGTGTGTGTGTGTGTGTGTGTGTGTGTGTGTGTGTGTGTGCGCGCACCACATAGGTGGCATGTAAGTGGCCATGAAAGCCAGAAGAAAGTTCTATATCCCCTGGAGCTGGAGTTAGGATGGTACTATGCTAGAACCAAACAGGTTCATCTGGAAGAGCAGCAAGTACTCTTCACCATTGAGCTATCTCTCTGGCCACTCTTAAATTCTTTAAATGGAACTAAGAACCTCAAGAGGGGACCCTGATTTTCCTGGTATCATAGTGACGCAGGCCTGTAATCCCAGCACTCAGGAGATGGAGGCAGAAGGTTCACAATTTCAAGGCCAGCATAGCCATGTGTTGAGACTTTGAGACATGAATTAATGAATTCAGTTTGATGGTAGTAGAAATAAAGGTATAATTTTCTCATCCAAGTTCTCAGACCTCCTAACTTCAAGATCTCTGGTTTCCAGATTAGGAATTCTTGCCCTAAAAATCAATGGCTTGTTTATTTGGGGGAAGGTAGGCATTGTATTACAGCTAGCCAGTGAGGCTCTTCCAGTACAAACAGGCTGGTTATTTACTTGCTTGTTAAAGGGTCTCCTGTGTCCTAGGCTGGCCTCAAACTCCTTGAGGATGCCTTTTTACTCCTGATTCTCCTGCCTCCACCTGAGTTGTTACAGGTGATAACACTACACTTGGTTTACACAGTGCTAGGTTGATCAAAACCCAGGGCCTTGTGCATGCTAGTCAAGTATTCTACCAACTGAGCTACATCTCCCAGTCTGCAAACAGCATTAAGCCATTCAAATGTTTATAAGATTCTCTTCTTTGCTTTTTTTTTTTTTTGTTCTATTGAGGCAGGGTCTCCCTGTGGCCCCAGCTGGCCTATAACTCACTACATAGACCAGGCTGGCTGCCTTGAACTCACAGAGATCTGCTTGCCTCTGCCTCCCAAGTGCTGGGATTAAAAGCATGCACCATCATACCCGGCTTCTTTGAGTTTTTTAAAAATTTATTTAGTTATTTATTTGGGAGACAGAAAGCATACGTAGAAGTCAAAGGACAACTTGTAGAAGTTGATTCTGTCCTTCTACTATGTGGGCTCCTAGACTGAATTCAGAACATCAGCATGACTGCAAGCTCCTTTATCCACTAAGCCGTCTCTCTGGGTTCCTTAGGTTTTTGTCTTTGCAGAGACCTAGTGTTATTGGGAATACAGAAAAATATTGTTTTTCTAACCCCTATAAGAAGCAATATCTGGAAATTTTTTTTTCCATCCTGTAGTGACAGGTGTCAGTGACAGATATTGGTCAAGTTAGTTACAGTCCCTCTGTATACCATGGCCTGACAAACTCATGAAAAAAATGGGCTGTACCATCCCTGAGAGAAAATGTTTTCCATGTTTCACAAATTGACTTAGATACAAGAAGCTCAATATGTCTAGGGGCCAGAGAGATGACTTAGATGTTAAGAACACTGACTGCTCTTGCAGATGACCTGGGTTCGGTTCCCAGCACTCACATAGTGGCTAACTGTTGGGGGACCCTGCTGCTAAGGTTGTAGTCCTCCATGTCCGGATAGTTCTAAGGGGCTCGGCGCTATATGGAAGGACTCCCTTTCTCAGCGGGGGGCCTCCTGCTCTCTGCCTGATTTACCTGAAAAGTGCCGCCAAGCATGGATGCCTGACGTTATTCAAAACATGACCTTTGGCATAGTTTACCTGCAATAAAACTACCCCCAGGTTTTTTCTATATGATAATGAGGCATTGCCCTATAGCCAGATGATAGGATCCCCCTGCCACATGTAAATAAAGCTTACTATGAGCACTTATCAGCTGAAGCTTTGGCTGCTGCCTCCACACTATATTTTCCCTAACCCCCACTAAATAAATGGAGCTGTATCACTAAATCTGCCTCCCCAGAAGGGCTTTCTTCCGTCATGCTCACTGGCCGTCCTGGCCCCATTCGTCGCTTCTGCTCCCTTTGTCCTCGTGGACCAGTGGCCAATGGCCCACGAGAGGAGGGAGAGCCCCACAGCTAACAACCATCTGTAACTATGTCCTCTTCTGGCCTCAATGAGCATTGCAAGCAAAAACACTCATACCCACACAATAAAAATTAATACTATGTCCAGAGTCAAATAATACATTAGTATTATGTTCAGGGTTTTAACCAAGGTTTTCTGATACTTAGATCCATACAATAGATATTCAAGAAAAGGTAGTTACTGGTGCTAGAGAAGTGGCTCAGTGTTAAGAGGGCTTGCTGCTCTTCCAGGGGACCCAAGTTCAGTTCCTAGTATCCACATTGGGTGGCTCACAACTGACTGTAACTCTAGCTCCAAGGGATCCAATATTCTTTCTGGCCTCCAAGGGTACCCACATACACATGCATACAGACACGTAAATAAAAAGAAATCTTTCTTTAAAAAAGAAAGAGTAGTTATCATGATAATGGTAATAATAATTTCAAATTTGCGATTTTTTTCATTTTCATTCCCCTGAGGCACATTCTGAAAGAAGGAGAATAGGATTTATGACAGTGTCATGGTACACACCTATACCCCCATACTTGAGAGGCTGAAGCAGGAGAATAGCAAGCTGTTTTTTATTTAAATTTTTATTTATTATTTTTATTTTATGTATATGCATGTATTGCCTGCATGTAGGTAAGTGCACCCATGTCGTGCAATGCCCTCAGAGGTCAGAAGAGGCTGTTGGATCACCTGGGACTGGAGTTACAGACAGTTGTTAGCTGCCATGTGGGTGCTGGGATTGGAACCCGGGCTTTCTGCAAGAACAATCAGTGTTCTTAACTGCTGAGCCATCTTTCCAGCCCCGAGGATAGCAAGTTTGAGGCTAGCTTGGGTTACATAATAAGACCTTGTCTCAAAAACAGGGTCTTGTTCCCTGGGAGGATAGGAAACAGAAAACAATTGCATCTCAATATCTGAGACAGGGTCTCATGTAGCCTTCCATGGCCTCAAACTCACTACATAGTTAAGGATGACCATGAACTCCTGATCCTTCTGCTTCTACTTCCCCAGTGCAGGGATTACAGGTGTGTGCCCCCATGGATAGATCTATTGGTTATTAATTAAGGACTGTTGGAAGTGAGAAAAACTTCCCAGGCACACGGGGCTCCCCTGTACACACAGATAAAGTAGTTCAGACAGAGAAGAAGATGAATTTGCAGGAGGAAAGCATACCCAGACTCTGAACCCACACCACATTCCCTGTGGTAATCTGGAACTAGAATGGTACCATGCAAAGAAACAAAGCCATAGTTTTGTTTTGCTTTATGTCCCTAAGAATATCAAACATATCATTTCCTAAGAGTAAGCAGCCTGAAGAGACAAGTACTAAGCTTGGAGTCAAGAGGCTCTGCCTTTAGTACTAGTTTTGCCAGAAATGAGCTATGGTGACCTTGAGGGAATCATTCAGTCCCTATGGCCTTCAGCATTCCCTTGGGACCAGTGGAGCCACAGCAGCAACACTGCAAGTGATAAGTACATACTAACCAGTGACTGAAACTGCGCTATTATTCCGGCACCTTAGGAATTCATGTCCTGGCTAACCTCCAAGCTCCCTTCCTGCTGGGTCTGTAACCATGAGGTCTCAGTTGTCACTGTGTCACTTTTTTCCTCGTCAGGGAGTTTGCTTTTGAAAATGTGATTCAGATCTTCGGAGGGAACCCATGATAGTCATGTGAGATGAGTTTAACTCTGTACTAGTTAACTATATGTTAGTGACAGGGCTTGCTTTTCCCAATGAGAATGGGAAGGAAAAATCATTCAAAATTTTCTTCTAGGAGACTTAAAAGAGGGAAATATAAATGACTTTATGAGGATCCATGTTGTAGTGAAGAAATAGCAAAGAGGGTTTCTTTTCAAATATGTGTTAATAAATGAGCCTCCTCCATTTTTTAAATCTCAAGATGGGATTTATGCTGTTAGACTTGCAAGCAGTTTTATGCTATTCTACAAGTAGTTTAAAACTGGAATGAACTTCTGTCAATTTGTCTAGTTGAAGCAGAACTGGGTCTGAGGAATGTGATTTTAAAGACATGATAGAACTGGAGAGATGGCTCAGGGTTAAGAGCATTAGCTGCAGGTTTAGTTCCCAGAACTCACATGGCAGCTCAGAATCATCCATAACTCCAGTTCCAAGTGATATTATGCCTATTTCTGACCTCTATGGGCATTGCACACACGTGATATACTTAAATATGTGCAGACAAAACACTCATACACATAAAATAAAAATAAATAAAACAAAACACTAAAGATATGACAGAGTCTTCTAATCCATCCTCAAGGAAAGGTGTGCTGGCCAGCTGTAGAAAGTGTGGTTAGCCAACAATCTTCAATTGTCAGCTCCTTCAAGGGTCTCAGTGGCTTCCTCTAAGGTCACATCCTTTCCAGGTCAACTAATGACTAAGAAAAGGGGACTATATAGGCATAGCCACTTGGCCTAGGGAAACTGACAAGCAATGGTAATTCCAGATTTCCTTGCCAGGCTGCCAAAGGCTTTTAGGCTGACATCATAGTTATCTTCTTCCTCAGGACTGCCCTACTCTCTTCACATCTTTTTACCTTTTGCAGTTGCTAAATGCTAACAAATATCTTGGATCCCAAACTTCTAGAGACTAGCCTCCCAAAGTGGGTGCTGGGTATGGTCTAAGAAAGCTGATGGTAAGGTAAGATTTGGGAATTCGCTGACACGCCATCAGACTGCTCACAAGGACCCCATCTTTGGTGGCTTTTAGAGCCGAAGACACCACTAGCACAGGTTAGATCTTTCAATAGGGTGATTTGGGAAGGTATATGTCTTAGTTACGTTCCTGTGATAAAATACAAAAAGCAATTTAGGGAAGAAAAAGTGTATTTGGCTTACAATTCCAGGTTCCAGTTTATCATTATAGGGACGTTAAGGCAGGAACTTGAGGTAGCTAGTCATGTCACATCCAAGAGTAGAGAGAGAATAAGTGCATGCATGTTCATGTGCTCAACCCCTTTTTAACACTTAGACGGTCTGAGATTCTCTGCCTAGGGAGTGGTGCTACCCACAGTGTGCTTGGTCTTCCCACATAATTTATTTAAGACAGTCTCCAACAGACATGCTTACAGGTCAACCTAAAGTGGATAGTTCTTCATTGAGACTCTCTTCCCAGGTGATTCCAGATTATGTCAAGTTGACAAAGCTAACCATCACAATCTACCAATAAGTGTGAATGTACTAGCAGGCACAATGTATTGGACATTTGAGGCTTTGGAGAAAAGCTATCAGGATAATAGGATTGGGTGTCTGTTGCTAAGTGCCATTCATGCTCTTTGGAAAGGTAAAGAGTGGCTATGAGACCTAGAAGCATTGATGGATACATAGAAAACTCCTTCAATCCTTTGATAATAGCACAGTCCAAGCAGCTGAACTTTGAAAAAGGCTAGTCTGTGTTAAAGTCAGGTCTTGGGTTAAACTCCTTTAACCCTAACATGAAATGCAGATAACTTGTGGATGTATCTAAACATTTAACATTTCAGGCTCTGATCATCCTAAGCTGTCAGCTGTGCTAGGACTGATCTGATGAGCACATGAATGGAGAGCCACGGTGACAGAAACAGAGGCCGACAACATATAAAGGCAGTCTTTACCTTGCATAGTAGAGTAGGCTGGTAAAACTGATCATTGTGTTTTTCTTCCTCATGTCAGGGAAAGGTGAATAAACAAATAGTGTTCTAAAACTAAAAATGGCTAAGCTAATAGAATCATTGGATTTCTCTGGCCTGAAGTTTTACCACTGACTTTAATGGCAACTGAATCTACTCCTGCTGGTTAACACAAGCTGACACTGTATGAAACAGCAATTTGAAGACTTGTACCCTTCATGACAGAACCTCATTATTTTCTATTCTTGTAACCTCTGATATAGCCAGTACTGCCAAGCCTTGATACACTATGCCAAAGCATATTTCTACCATGAAAAATGTTTTCTGTCTTCCATGGTGATCATATTTACCAGGAGATTAGGTCTGTTGGAAAAAATGTCAAAGAAGGACTGTCCTTGAACCTTACTGGAAGGTACCAAGTTCACATCATTCCCACTTCCGTAAAGTTTCAGAGCCTTGAGTCTTAGATCCACTCAGCTCAAAAAGGGCCCTCCTAATTCCTTGAGTTCAGTACCCATTGGGGACCTCACTACAAAGTGCGAGGTCTCTTCCCTGAAGCAGATAGCATTGTGAATATGAGCAATTTTTTTGAGATCACAAATCAAGAACCTCTTCTCCCTATTGTGCAGCCCCTTTTCCTATTTCTCTCCTGGTTTTTGCTTTTCTTTTCTACACAGTCATGTTACAATCATTCCATAAGCAGAATCTTAGCATTAGTAACTTCAGCAGGAAGTTAAACTGAATTCTGGATTTCCCATGTTAACCATAGAGATCCTTTGGTCTGCCTGTGGCTGGATTTATCAGACACCCTAAATCTGTTCAGAATGCTGTAGAGCTAAACTTCTGGACCCATTTCTTCTTGCTCCATATTTTAATCTAACTATGGAATGGGATGCCTAGGCTTGCTGGCTATACAGAGAGGCTATGCAACAGAACTTAGACCAATTTGAAAGAATGCCTGTCTACCTATATATTTGGCAGCTTTATAATGTGCAATAACTCAGCTTCAGTCTCTTAGTTAGAAACTGCTGATGCTTATAGTCAACTAATGGCTCGTAAGTAAAGTCACTCAAGGAGGAGATTTCTGTGTACCCACAGTACACCTATGTACCTGTAGAATCTTACCTCAGCCATAAGCTTGGGCCAGTCTGTTCCATGAGGAAAAGCCAGTGGAGATTAGGGGCTTTGACAGTTCTACTCAACCAGTCAAATGCTAAATATACATCTACCCTGTAAGCCCATGTGATGGTTGCTCTTCATCGTCAACTTGATTGGATTTGGAATCACATAGGAAACACTCCTCTGAGTGTGTCTCTTGGCTATTTCCAGATAAGTCTAACTGAGGAGGGAATACTCATGCTAAATGTGGGTGGCGTTATCCAATGGGCTACAGTCCCAGACTGAATTAAAAAAGGGGAGAAAGTTGGCTCAGCACAGTATTCATCTCTCTCTGCTTCCTGACTCTAGACATAATATAACCAGCTGCTTCAGGTTTTGCTACCACCACATGGCTGGAGCTGCTCTTGCTGCCATGTCTTCCCCTATATGGACTGCATCTTCAGACCATGAGTCAAATCAAATAAGCACTTCCTTCCTTCAGCTGCTTTCATCACAGCAATGAGAAAAGTAACCAATACAACCTGAATTGGATGAAAATGATGTCAACCCTCCTGAATGGGCATCATTTATTAGATCCCTTCCCCCATGGTTTGGGATGAGAACAAATAAGCAATGATCAGAAATCTGTCTTTGGGGGCTGGAGAGCAGTTCAGCTGTTAAGAGCACTGTCTCCTCTTGCAGGGGACCTGGATTTGGTTCCCAGTACCCACATGGTGGCTAACAACTATCCATAACTCCAGTTCCAGGGGATCTGCCTTGCTCTTCTGGCCTCTGCAGGCATTGCGCAACAGGCATGCACTTACAAACATGCTGGCAAAACATCCATCCATACAAAATAAAAATGAATAAATAAAAAAATCAAAAACAAAAAAGAAATCTGTTTTTGGCATTTATAGCTGCCCTAGCTGCTTCCAGTCAAGAGTTAGCTCCCCAATAAGAATCTCTGAATTTTCTTACTCAAGTTGTTTTAAGTAACAATGCAATGTTAGAGTATCAGTTAGCCCAGTAAAGAGTAGTCTCACAGTAACTAACACTTCCTGTTCTATTTCAGTAAGTAACCTTTGTAATTGAAGATAATCAATTACAAGAAATTAACAGGGGGCTGGAGAAACAGCAGCTCAGTGATTAAGAGCACTTGCTTAGTTAGGACTAGAGTTTGGTTGGTTCCCAGCATCCAACATGGTAGCAATTCACAACCATTTGTAGCTCTAGTTCCAGGGCATCCAGGTCCTCCTTTGACCTCAGTGGTCACTGCATGCATGTGGCATACTCACATACATGCAAGCAATACACTCATATGCATAAAATAAAATCTTAAAAATAAATAAAGGAATTAACAATAGGTCTGGTTAAAACAGGTTGAGCCAGGGGTGAGTAGTGGTGCACATCTGTAATCCCAGCACTAAAGGGACAGAAGGAGGAGGATCACAGCAAGTTTGAGGCCAGGCTGGTTTAGATGGTGAGTTTCAGACCAGCCAGGGCTACATACAGAAGCCCTGTCTCAAAATAACAACAACAATACAACAAAGACCCACCAGAGTAAACAAACACAAGGTATTGTGGCTCATCCAGGAAATCCCAGCACTTGGGAGGCTGAGGTAGGAGGGGTGCCATGAGTTCAAAATCATCCTGGGCTCCATAATGAGTTCCAGGTCCCCCTGGTCTACACTGTGAAACCCTGCTCTAAACAAACAAAACAGGTAGAATTCCCCTCTTTGGTTCATTTGGTTATTATTGGTGGTAGTAGTAACAGTGTGTTGGAATTATCAGTCTAGAGACATTTTTGGGTTTGTTTTCTCAGCCAATTAAAGAATTAAAAGGCAGGGAAAATCTCAGACCAGCAGAAAGTAAGAAACAAATGTTTATTGATAGATAAAGAATCACATCCACACACATAAAGGATCACAGATACACACTCTCATAAAGCTCTCCAGAAGAGGAGAAGGGAATCCAAAGTCCTTTGGGGAAGGCCTGCGTTTTAAGGGTTTTAGTGGTTTCTCCTCCCCTAACTTTGGTCAGCTTAAACAGAAAAGAGAAAGATGATAGGTTTATGGCTTAAATGATGTGGCAGTTAGGGCTACCACTGGGCCACAACCCAGTCAGTTGTATATATTTCTTTTTTTATTTTACCTTTGTCTTAACACAGTGCCTCAGGGCTGCTCCTGCTTTTTATTTCACTTAATTTTTTTTTATGTGTATGATTGTTTTGCTTGCATGTGTGTAAGTGCACCACATGCATGCAATGCTTATGGAAGCCAGAAGAGGTCATCTGATCCCCTGGAATAGGAGTTTGGACAGTTGTTACTGGCCATGTGGATGCTGGGAACTGAACCTGGGTCCTCTTCAAGAGCAGCCAGTGGTCTTAACTGTTGAGTCTTCTCTCTTCTCTCTCTCTCTCTCTCTCTCTCTCTCTCTCTCTCTCTCAAGGGGGCAGAGGGGAAATGGTTTGGTTTGATTTTTTTTTTTAATTTTATTATTTTTATTTTATGTGTATGAGTGTATTGCCTGCATGTAAGTGAGTGCACCCATGTCGTGCAATGCTGCGGAGGTCAGAGAGAGCTTCGGATTCCCCTGGAACTGGAGTTAAGGACAGTTCGTAGCCACAATGTGGGTTCTGGGAATCGGACCCAGGTCCTCTACAAGAGCAATCAGTGCTCTTAACCACTGAGCCCTCTCTCCAGCTCCCCCCCCCTTTTTAAAGACAGGGTCTCCTGTAGCCCAGGCTAGCCTTGAACTTGCTATATAGCCAAGGGTGACTTTGAACTTCTGATCTTGGTCTCTCTACCTCCCAAGTGCTGCTTTGTTGTTGTTTTGTTTTATGAGACAAGCTTTCACTCTGTAGCCTAGCCTGGTCCAAAACTCACTGTGTAGCCTAAGCGGTCCCAAACTCATGGCAATCCTTTTTCCTCAGTCTCCCAAGGGCTGGGATTATAGGCATGAGTACCACATAGGTTGAAATAATCAAGGAGCCTGAGCTCTTCCCACCAGTAAATTTGCAATCCAGGGGATAAAG
This sequence comes from Nannospalax galili, assembly GCF_000622305.1. Classification (NCBI taxonomy): domain Eukaryota; kingdom Metazoa; phylum Chordata; class Mammalia; order Rodentia; family Spalacidae; genus Nannospalax; species Nannospalax galili. Next base: position 7,127,137 of record NW_008354281.1, read on the forward strand.
GGAACAAGGAAATGTTTCAAAATATAAAATTCAGCCAAGTGTGGTGACACACAGGGGAGGCAGAGGCAAGTGAATCTCTGTGAGTTTCTACCACTCTGTGTACTCCAGCTGACCCTCCTGTTTCCTCCTTCCATCTTGTTGTGCACTGTATAAGTGCTGGGATTACAGATGCGAGCCATCACATTTGGCTTTTTTTTTTTTTTTTTTTTTTTTTTAAAGATCTCCCTGTAGCCCTAGCTGGCCTGGAACTCGCCATGTAGACCACTATGAAAAAATTCCAAAGCCTCAGGTTTGATCCAGATCAACAGCTGTGAGGGAATGCATAGCCCTGGTACTTGGTGCTCTGCCCACCTTCCCGTTCCCACTGGGATTAACAGTTTTGGGTGCTCAAACTCAGGTCATCTGGCTTGCTCGGCTAGTGCTTTTACCTGTTTTCTCCCTACCCCTTTATTTTTATTTTGAGATAGGATCTTGAAAGTTGACCACACTGGTCCTGAACTTGCTATATATAACCCAGGCAGGCCTCAAACTTATGATCCTCCTGCCTCAGCTTCGAAACTAGCTGGGGTTACAGGTATGTGTGACCAGGCCCAGTGAATTTTCTTTTATTTCCATCCATGTTCTTACATGTATATTAAATTTTAAAAATCAGGAATTAGAGAGTGATGAATGAACACTTGTGCTCAGCTCGACATACCTGAAGAAGCTCAAGCAGACTGAGAGGGTGGAACAACCATTTTCTGATTATATCAGGATAGGATCACCAACCCTAACATTTGTGATTATCATGCCCTTTTAAGTAAGAGTGGGTGTTATTGCTGAGTGCAGTGATACACAACTGTTTCCTCAGCTACTGGGGAGGCTCAGGCAAGAAGAGTCCTTGAGCCCAGGAGTTCAAAGCTAGCAAGGGAAACATAGTGAGACGAGAGAGAGAGAGAGAGAGAGAGAGAGAGAGAGAGAGAGGAGAGGGAGGGAGGAAGGAAGGAAGGAAGGAAGGAAGGAAGGAAGGAAGGAAGGAAGGAAGGAAGGAAGGAAGGAAACAAAATTGCATAGCATGTGCCTAGCATGCCTGAAGCCTAGGTGCCATCATTAGCACTGCAAACAGAAAAATAAAGGAAAAACTAGGAAGGGTAGAGCTCTTCCTGTACATGACAGAAAATCCCACTTGTTAAGCCATGATGAAAGCCAAGACCAAAGTTCCAGGAACTGAGAAGCCCAAGATTTCAGGCACTCATCTTGCCTCAGGATCTGTGATATTTCTCCAGCCTTTGGGCCTGCTCTGTCCACGATGGCTCCTTTCTGACACAATTTTCCCCTGTGGTGATTACTTGGCTGCAGCATTCCCAGCCTTCAATGCTTCCAGGTTTAGGAAGAAAACAGTGAATGGAGCAGTCATGGGTGTCATCCAGGCTGACCACCTCAAGTACATGGATGAGGGGGCAGCTCTCCTAGGAGAACTCAGAGTGCTAGTATTGATAAAAGGCCCTTGATGGCCTCGATAGCCTTCCCCACACAGGACATCAGGTAGCAAGTATCAGCAACTCCAATAGCTCTGGGTGGGAAGAGTTGGGGTGGGGATGAGAAAGCGGTCAAGAAGTGAGACAGAACTCCAGGAGTCACAGGCAGCCACATCCATTATGGAACTGAAGAAACTTAATCCAGAGAAATTATTGACTTCCACAAGAGTGAGGCATCTTTGCACCAATGTAGGGAGGGAAATAGAGGGTGTCTTAGCTACTTGTCTGATGCTGTGATAAAAACACTCTGACAAAAGCAACTGAAGGGAGAAAGGGTTTATTCTGGCTCACAGTGTAGAGGAAGTCAAGGTGACCAGAGCTTGTAACAGCTAGTCATATCACATCCTCAATCAGGAAGCAGAGAGTGACGAATGTGTGTGCTCAGCTCACTTTCTCACTTACAGGAAATGGTGTCACCCACTGCAATTAATGAAATCAAGATCATTCTCCACAGACACATCTACAGGCCCTTATTCTAGGTCATTCTAGATTCTGTCAAGTTGGTATTAACACAAACCATCATACCAGATATCCTGGCCTCTCATGCAAACCATTCTACTAAGTTACCCTGAAAGAAAGAATTAATTAGAACTTTCTAATGATTTAGGACAAAAACCTTTCTCAAAAATGAATGAGATTAGAACCAGGCATGCCTATAATCCCAGCATTTAGAAGATGGCAGCAGGAGAATTAGGATCAGGAGTTCAAGGCCAGCCTCAGGTACATACTGAGCTGGAGGTCAGCCTGAGCTACATGAGAGCCTATTTAAAAAAAAAAAAGGGACAAAAAAAAACAACCTATTAAAGGGCTGTAGAGATGGCTCAGGGTTGAGAGTACTAGGCACTAAATGCTCTTGCAGAGGACCCAGGTTTGATTCCTAGCGCTCATATGGCAGCTAACAACTGTCCGTGACTCCAGTTCCAGGGAATTCGAGGCCCTCTTGTGACCTCCATGGGCACTGCATGACATGGGTGCACCTACCTATATGCAGGCAATACACCTCATACACATAAAACAAACAAACAAAACCCAAAATAACCTACTAAAGAGAAAGAAGAAAGGAAGAAGATAATAACATATTTTCTCTATCATCCTATATCCTGGATAAATGTTAATACATATATGCAAACATACAAATGTTGATACATATATGTATGTGTATATATACAGGTTTTTTATATCCATATATGCATATAGATATATTTGTCTCCACCATGGCTATATTGGCTCCTTTCTGACACAGTTCCCCCCTGTGGTGATTACACAGATGCATGTGTATGCTATGTGAGGATGTTGAGTATCTCCCAATAGCCTGCGTGCCAAAGTCTGTCCCCAGGGTCGCACTCTGGGGAGGTGGAAGAGCCTTTGAGAGGTAAGGCCTAAGGGGAAGTCTTTAGGTCATTGGGGGCATATCCTTGGAGGGGATTACAGGATCCTACTCTCCCCACCCCTCAGTTTCTATTTTCCATCATGTGCTAGCACCATAGGCCCAAAGCACCAGGGCCAATTGATTATGAACTGAAATCTCTGAAATAATAAGCCAGAACAAATCTTTTCTCTTTATAAATAGATTATCCTAGGCATTTTATTACAGTGATGAAAAGATAATGCAGTGGGCATATGTATAGGAAAAAGAAATTGTATTTTAAGATTTTATTTTCATTTTATTTGTAATTGTGTGTATGGGGTAGGGGGTGCACATGAGTTCAGTGCCTGCAGAGCCAGAAGAGGGCATCAAATCCCCTGGAACTGAAGTTACAGGCAGTTGAGAGCCACCCAGTTTTGTTCTGCTGAGAACTAAACTTAGGTCCTCTGAAAGAGCAGGAAGTGCTCTTAACCACTGCACTTCTCCCCAGCCTGACATTGCATTTTAGAATCATGTCTGAATTTTGGATTTTTTTCCTTCTAAGTACAATGAATCATAGGATAATTATTGTTCAACAGCAAGGAGAAGGAACTAATTATCTTGAAGTTCCCTCATAGTTTCTGTTATTTTTATAAATTTTTCTGAAGGGGACTTCCAAACATGTGAGTAAACACAAGAATAAACACTCCTCTGAGGTCACAGCTTTGTCATGGGTGCCAAAAGTCAGTCCTTCATCTGTGATTTTCCCACGTCAGCAGAGCACCCTGTGCATGGGTGTGCTGCCGGCTTTTGGATATACTAGGTGGACTTGGGCTGTGCTTGACAAGAGTTTGGCATGTAGCCAGGACCACATTGCTCCAGCTGCTAATCTGGGTGCTGGTTCGCTTGACTGTGTTTTACCAGGACAGCACAAGAGGGCCAGGGCCAAGGACAGGAGTTCAGAAACCACACACTTGAGACAGAGGACTACACTCCAGTAGGCCTGATGGCACAGGCCTGTGATCCCAGCTATTCAAGAAGCTGAGTAAAATTCAAGGCCCTTCTGAGCTACCAAGTGATCTCAAGGCTAGGTGGAACAATTCGGTGAGACCCTATCTCAAAAGAAAAAAAGTGAAAAAGAGGGCTGGAGACATAGCTTAGTGGTAGAGCACATGCCTAGCATGAGCAAAGTTCATTCTTCTGTACTGGAAAAAAATTGGTTTTTTTACAATTACATTTTCCTGCAATTTAAGAGTTATTAATCTAGGTTTGGTGGCACATGACTGTAATCCAAGCACTGGGAAGGCAGGAGGATTGTGAGTTTGAGGCCAATCTGCACTACATAGTAAGAAAATATCTCAAAAGGCCCATGTACATGCACAACACACACACACACACACACACACACACACACACACACACAAAAATGCAAATTTAAAAGGGTGTATGTACGCACAGAGAGAGAGTCTTGGACTAGGGATATAGCTCAGTAGAAAAGAGTTTGCTGCCGGGCGTGATGGAACATGCCTTTAATCCCAGCACTCGGGAGGCAGAGGCAGGCAGATCTCTGTGAGTTCAAGGCCAGCCTGGTCTACATAGTGAGTTCCAGGACAGCTGGGGCTACAGGGAGACCCTGTCTCAAAAAGACCAAAAAAAGAGAAAAAAAAAGAAAAGAGTTTGCCTAATGTATGAGACACTAAGTTCAATCTCTAGTATACTACAAACAGAACAGAAACACCAGATAAATCTATCTAATAATCAAACATTGATACTAGGCCCACACTTGCTTTTTCTCCCCTAGGATAATCCAATACGTATCAGACCCCATCAAAAATATGCCTTTCTAGAAAAAGAAAAAAATTAAAAATAAAAATAGGGGCTAGAGAGATGGCTCAGTGGTTAAGAGCACTTCTTGCTCTTCCAGAGGATCCAAGTTTGGCTCTTCCAGAGTACCCATGATGGGCAACTCACAACTGCCTGTAACTCCACCTTTAGGGGATCTGACAACCGCTTCTGGCCTCTACAGGCACCTGTACTCACATGCACTTACCCACAAACATACACACAATTAAAAACAAATTAAAAATCTTTTTTTTAAAAAAGAAAAGTTATTTCAAAACTTAAAAAAAAGAGGGCTGAGCAATGGCTCAGTGGTTAAGAACACTTGCTATTGCTCTTCCAGAACACGTTAGTTCAGTTTCCAGCACCCATGTGGGGAAGCTCGCAACTGCCTGTAACTCCAGCTCCTGAGGGATCCAATGCACCTCTTTCCTCCAAGAGCACCTGCACAGACAGGTGCACAGACATATATGCACATAATTAAAAAATAAAAATAAAATATTTAAAATAAAAAATTTAAATTTATAAAAGAGGGCCTGGTATGGTAGCGCATATTTTTGATCCCAGCACTCAGGAGGCAGAGACAGATGGCTCTCTGTGAGATGGAGGACAGCCTGGTCTACATAGTGAGTTCCAGGCCAGCCAAGGCTACATAGTGAAATCCAGTCTTGGAAAAAATATATATCTATAAAATAGATATGATATATACATATATATCATATATATATATCTCATTCTGTGCTTCAGTTCAGCTGCTTTTCTTCTGTAAACCTTTCCTGCCTCTCCTAGAGTTTGTACTGTCTGTAATTTTCAATCCCAACTGCAGAAAATTCTTAGTTCTTCCATTCGTACAAATACAAAGTTCAGCTGTTGACAAAACCATAAGCTAGAGTGGGAATCCACAGAAAATTTGAATTTAGAAAATGTCTTTATCAATAAGTATTTTTCAAGCCTGGCAATTAGTGCATGCCTGTAATCCCGGCACTTAGGAAGTGGAGACAGGAGGATCAGGAGGAGTCCAAGATGATCCTTAGCAACGTAATAACTTTGAAGTCAGCCTGGGTACATGAGACTCTGTCTTATAAAATAAAGGGGCTGGAGAGAATGTCTAGAGGCTAAGAGTTCTTGTTGCTCTTGCAGAGGACGAGAGTTTGGTTCCCAGCACCCACATTGAGCGGCTCACAACTGCCTGTAACTCCAGCTCCAGGAGATCTGACACATTCTTCTGTCTCCAAAGGTATCCGCATACTCATGGTATACACATAAAATAATAAAATAAAACAATTTCATAGTTCAAACTAAAACCAGGTGTTCTAATGCCTCATTTGTTTGCAAAGTGGGCTGTCACTGTCAGTCTGAACTACTGTGAGTATTAAAAGGGGTTTCACAATCATACACTCTCAGAAGGAAGTGAATAACTTTCTCGATAAAAAGAGTTCCAGGTACTTTAATTACCTGGAAGAATTTCCTCTATTGCTCAGAAGTTCTTGAACTCTAAGATGCTTCCTGTTCAGAACGATTTAATGTTTCCTCTGAGGCTGGCCTTCCTCTCCATGCCTTTTAACTGTGGTGATTGACTACCACAGTTACTTCCTGAAGTTTCAGACTCCTGCTATTAAATACCCTGGTTAGCCCACTGAACCATGATGGAGAAGCAGGAGAAGGCCACCTTGTCTCCCTGTTACTTTCCCATGGGACACATTATGACAGCCCTCATCTTCTGACTTGCTCAACTGGGCAGACTGTTTAAATCCCAGTTTTTGGCCACTTGCCATAGGTCTGTAATTGATCACTTCTTTTCTGATGGCTAAAGATGAGGTCCAGTGGAAGAGTGCTTGCCTAGCACATTAAAGTTCAGGGTTCAATCCCCAGCACTGGCAGGAAAAAAAAATCTGTTGTGGTAGCACATACCTGTAATCCCAATTACTCAGGAGGCTGAGACAGGAAGATTACAAATACAAGGCTAAACTGGACTACATAGTGAGCTCAAGGCCAATCTGGGCAATTTATGGAGAACTTATCTCAAATTAAAATAGAAAAGGGCAGGAGGCTGAGGTGTAACTCATTTGTAGAGGGTTTGCCCAGCATGTACAGCATGTTCAATCCTCAGCATCATACAAAACCACCCAGATGGGTGCACACCTACAATTCTAGCACTCAAGAAGTGGAGGCAGGAGGATAAAAAATTCAAGGTCATTCTTGGTTACATAGTGAATTTAAGGGCGGCCTGGGCTGCAGGAAACCCTCTTTTAAAAATTAATTAGCTGGGCTTGATGGCGCACGCCTTTAATCCCAGCACTCAGGAGGCAGAGGCAGGCAGATCTGTGAGTTCAAAGCCAGCCTGGTCTACATAGTGAGTTCCAGGCCCACTGGGGCTACGGGAAGACCCTGTCTCAAAAAGACCAAACGAACAACAAAAACAAAAATAAACCCTTATTTTTATTCTGATTTTTGTGTATGTATATTTCTCTCTCTCTCTCTCTCTCTCTCTCTCTCTCTCTCTCTCTCTTCTCTCTCTCTCTCTCTCTCTCTGCCCTTAGAGGCCAGAAGAGGGGAGGGTGTCTGATCCCCCCTGGAACTGGAGTTATAGGAAGTTGTGAGCCACTCAATATGGGTTCTGAAACCAAACTCAGGTCCTCTGGAATAGCAGGAAGTGCTCTTAACTGCAGAACCATCTCTCTGGCCCCTAGTGGCGAATTTCTTGACTATTGGAAGGCATGATGGTCACTCAAAGCGCTTATTTAAAATACAGGTTTCAGGCTGGTGAGATGGTTTAGTTGGTAAAGGTGCTTGCTGCCAAGTCTAATGACCTGAGTTCGATATCCAGAGCCCACATGTTGGAAGGAGAGAAACTTTAATATATATATATATATAGGTCTTTTTGAGACAGGGTTTCCCTGCAGCCCCAGCTGACCTGGAACTTACTCTTTAGACCAGGCTGGCCTCATTCTCTCAGAGATCCTCTTGTCTTTGCCTCCTGAGTGCTGGGATTAAAGGCACCTGGCATTAAATATATATTTTTCAAGCTTCATTTTTTTTCCTAGAGGCAGAGGTCAAAAGAGGGTGTGGGATTCTTAGTCAGATCCCATGGAGCTAGAGTTAAAAGCTGTTGTGAGTTAAAAGCTCTCCAGCTCCCACCTCCAAAATCTATTTGTTTCTTTAGAGACAGGGTCTCATTATGTAGTAATAGCTGACAAGGAACTCACTATGAGACTAGGTTGGTCTCTGATTCACAGAGGTCCGCTTGTCTCTGCCTCCCAAGTGCTGGGATTAAAGGTGTGCACCACTATGCCAGGTCCCCTAAATTTTCTTTATGTTTATGAGTGTATTGCTTGCATGTAGGTAGGTGCACCTATGTCGTGCAATGACTGCAGAGGTCAGAAGAGAGATCTCCTGGAACTGGAGTTACAGACAATTATTAGCTGCCATTTGGGTGCTGGGAATCGAACCCAGGTACTCTACAAGAGCAGTCAGTGCTACTAACTGCTGAGCTATCTCTCTATCCCAAGCCCAGTAAAAAAATAATTATCTATTGTGTATGTGTTTGCAGCCACAAGCACATATGTGTGTAGGTGAATGTGTGTGTGAGTGCAGGTGTGCATACCCCAGGCACGTGTGTGGAGGTCAGTGGGCTACTTTCAGGAGTTGATTTGCCACAAGCTTGAGGCCAGTCTGGTACTTTTAATTCCTGTGTGTCATGTAGATAAATCTCCAGCAAAGACAAGTTGTTCTAAGATAAACCTTACCTAGACATATATTTCTTGATCTGCTATGTATAATTTGTCAGTAGGTTGTAGGAATAATATGGTTCCCTCTGTTTTTCAAAACTAGCTAGGCATTGTTTACCTCTCGCATTGTCTCACCCCTCCATCATGGTTTTCCCACTTAAGGTGCCCCCATTTCCCCCCTTTCTCCCTATTAATACCCTTCTCCTATGGGCCTACCTCTCTTGAGCTCCTTCTTTCCCTTTATCCCCTAGATTCCTTGTATACCCTTCCCTCCCCCTCCCTTAAACTAACCCAATTTTTATCCATATCTCCCTTATTAAGGCCTGTTTCCTACTGTTCTCTTTCAGGTTATTTCTTTTCCTTTACTTCTATGTATCCTTTCTATCATCCTGGTTCCTGTAGTTATGTCTGGTTGCATGCTTATTTATCAGAGTCTGGTATACTTCACTTAGTATAAGAGTTTCTAGTTCCATCCATTTACCGGCAAATTTCATGATTTCATCTTTCTTTATTGCTGAGTAAAACTCCATCGTATATATGAACCACATTTTCATTATCCACTCATCAATTGAGGGACACCTAGGTTGCTTCCATCTCTTAGCTATTGTGAAAAGAGCAGCGACAAACATGGATGTACAAGTGTCTTTACAATAGGATGAGTTCTTTGGGTATATGCCAAGGAGTGGTATAACTGGGTCAAATGGTATGTTCATTTGTAGTTTTTTAAGAGGTCTACACACTGCTTTCTATAGGGGTTGAACAAGTTTGTAGCCTCACCAGCAGTGGAAGAGTGTTCCCCTTTCCCAATATCCTCTCCAACATTTGGTATCATTTGTTCTCTTGATCTTAGACAGTCTGACTGGGGTAAGATGAAATCTTAAAGTGGTTTTAATTTGCATTTCCCTAATTATTAAAGATGATGAACACTTTTTGAGGTGTTTCTTAGCCATCTTTATTTCTTTCTTTCAGAACTCTGTTTAGATCTCTAGCCCATCTTTTAACTGGGTCATTGTTGAGTCATGACCTTGTTTCCTGAGCAATTGATGTCCACTTTAGAAAATCCTTTCGTACACCTATATCTTTTAGGTTTTTGCCAATGTTTTCTTGTAACAGTTTCGAAGTTTCAGGCTTTACATTGAGGTCTTTGAGCCATTTGGAATTGACTTTTGTGCAGGGTGAAAGATAGGGGTTTAGTTTCATTCTTCTACAGGTGGAGATCCAGTTTTGCCACCACCGTTTGCTGAACACGCTGTCTTTCCTCTAGTTAATGTTCTTGGCACCTTTGTCATGTATCAGGTGGCTGAAATTGCATTTACTTATATTGGGTCTTCAATTTTGTTCCATTGGTCTATGGGTCTATTTTTGTGCCAGTACCATGTTGTTTTTATGACTATAGCTCTGTAATACGACTTGAAATCTGATATAGTAATCCCCCCAGCATTGCTGTTAGTGCTCAGGGTTGTTTTGGCTATCCGAGGTCTTATGAATCTTAGGATTTTTTTTCCAGTTCTGTTAAGAATGTATTGGGGATTCTGATTGGCAGTGCATTGAATCTATAAATGGCTTTTGGTAGGATGGTTATTTTCACAATATTAATTCTTCCAATCCATGAGCATAGGAAGTCCAACAACCAGTGTTCTTAACCACTGAGCCATCTCTCCAGCCCCAGAAAATAGATAGATGATAGATTGATTGATTGATAGATGATTGATAGATAGATAGATAGATAGATAGATAGATAGATAGATAGATAGATAGATTTTGCAACTATTGTGAAAAGTAGTGTGTCCATGTGCTCTTTCTCTGGCTGCTTGTCATTGGTATATAGAAAGGCTATAGACTTTTGTAGGTTAATTTTGTAACCTGCCACTTTACTGAATGTGTTAATAATTTCTAGGAGTTTGCGTGTGGAATTTTTGGCACCTCTTAGGTATAGTATCATATCATCTGAAAAAAGTGATAGTTCAACCTCTTCTTTTCAAATTAGTACTCCTTTAATTTCCTTCTCCTGTCTTTTTGCTCTAGCAAGAGTTTTAAAGCACTATGTTGAAAAGGAGTGGAGCTAGTGGACATCCTTGTCCTGTTCCTGATTTTAATGGGAATGCTTCCAGTTTTTCTCCATTTAGAATGATATTGGCTGTGGGTTTGTTGTATATA
>NW_008354281.1:7138896-7139945 GCF_000622305.1 Nannospalax galili
TAGAGCTCTAAACTTCCCTCTAACGACAGCTTTCAGCGTGTCCCAGAGGTTTTGTTGTGTTGTATTGTTCTTTTCATTTAGTTCCAGGAATACTTTTATTTCTTCCTTAATTTCTCTTTTGAGCTATTCATCATTCAGGAGTGTGTGTTTAATCTCCATGTGTTCATGTGGTGATTAGGGCTTCTTCAGGTGTTGATTGTAAGCCTTATTGCATTGTGGTCTGATAGAATGCATGGAATTATTGCAATCTTTTTGTATTTGTTGAGGATTGTTTTGTGCCCAGTATATGGTCGATTTTGGAGAAGTTTCCATGGGGTGCTGAGTAGAAAGAATGTCCTTTGGTGCTTGGGTGGAATACTTGGTAGATATCTGTTAAGTCTATTTGATATATGGTATTGTTTAATTCAAATGTCTCGCTGTTAACTCTCTGCCCTGTTGACCTATCTAATGGAGACAGTGGGGTATTGAAGTCTCCTACTATTAATGAGTTGGGGCTAATCTGGGTATTAAAGTCCCGTAGTATTGTTTTTATGAAGTTGGGTGCACCAGAGTTTGGTGAATATATGTTCATGATTGTAATATCATGTATGAGTTTGTGCATTCTGTCACCATTGCTCTAAGTTTATATGAACAAGTTCCCAGCTGCCTGGAAGAGTCTGCTCCCTTGTAGACATCCACCACCCCTGGCTCTTACAGTCTTTCCACTCCCTTTTCCACAATGGTCCCTGAGCCCTGCATAGCAGAGGTTTAATATAGGAGTCCTAGCCAGCAACACGTGTAAGATTAGTATTGAATCCTATCATTTTTATTTCTATGTACATTCTTGATATAGCTGTACCTTTCCATAGTTATTCTTTCCGCAATCCCTTGGGTATAGTCATTCCTTTCTTCAGCTCTTTGTATTGCTTCCAGAACTCTCTGAAGGGCTGGTTTTTTGGACATGAATTCCTTCAACCTATTTATGTCATGGAAGATTTTTCTTTCCCCTTCGACTATAATAGACATTTTGGCTGGGTAAAGAAATCTGGGTTGGCATCTGTGGTCATTTA
>NW_008354281.1:7139966-7149391 GCF_000622305.1 Nannospalax galili
CAGACTCTTCTGGCTTTCATAGTTTGCATTGATAAGTCAGCTGTAATCCTGATGGGTTTTCCTTTATATGTGACTTGTTTTTCTTTTGTAGCTTTCAAGAATTGTCTCTTTGTTTTGTACACTTAGTGTTTCTACTATGATGTGGCATGGAGTTTCTTTTCTGGTCCTATCTGTTTGGTGTTCTATATGCTTCTTGTATTTATATGGGCATGTCTTTCTTCAATTTTGGGAAATTTTCTTCCACGATTCTGTTGAAGATCTGGTCCATGCTATTATCTTGGGATTCTTGTCCTTCCTGTATGCCTATGATTCATAAGTTTGGCCTTTTTATGGTGCCACACAATTCCTGCATATTCCATTCTTGTGATTTCTTAAATTTTTCTTAATCTTTGCTTGAGTGGTCTAGTTTGTCCACTTTATCTTTCAGTCTTGATACTCTATTTTCTATTTCATTCATCCTATTGGTGAGTCTTTCTCCTGTCATTTCTAATTGGCTTGCTGAATGTTTCACTTCTTTCTTCATTTCAGCCTGAATATTCTTCAATATTTCTAACTCTTTTTGAATTCATTCAGAAGTTTATCTCTATCTTCCTTCAGTTCTTTGATTTCTTTCTTTGTGTGTTCTTTAAATTCACTGAATTCTTTTATCATGTTTATAATTCTTCTTTTAATTCTATGTCCTGTGTTATCTGGGGGGGGGCTTCTCATTGTACTCTCCAGAACTGTTGGGCTTTATTCTTGTGTGAGACTCGAGCCTTCCTTTGTTGAGTTTAGATCTGCTTCTTTTTGTAAACTTTATGTGCCTTTGTGGTTTATTGTTGGGCATGAAAAGCTGGTTGGTCAAGGCTTCAGATTCTCTCTTTTGATTTTATATTGGAGTGACCTAATTGCTTTTGTCTTTGGGAGTTCCCACAGAGGCCCAAGTGAGTTGAGGCTCAGATGCTTTCAGGCTTTCTCCTAAGGTCTGGATCCCTCCAGGAAAGATTTTGGCCTCAGAAATTTGGGGGTTGGACTAGCCTGGGAGCCGGGCCCAGGAAAGATGCTGGTCTAGGGCAGCTGGTGTTGTGACACTCAGAGATGCAAAGGGAGATGGAGGCAGGAAGGGGCCCCAAGGGCTCCTGGGGGCTGCACTGAGGAGCTGGGTTGGTCTGGATGCAAAGGATCAGGAAGAGGAAAGGTCAGGCCCCATGTCCTAGAAAGAGGCTGGTGGGTCCTGCAGGCCCAGGGAAGCAGAGGGAGGTGAGGGCCGGGGCAGGCCCAGAAGCAGTGCTCCTGGGGCCCAGAGAAGGCACTATGTTGGTGTGGATGAAAAGGATCAGGAAGCAGTATTGGTTCCCCTGGTGTCTGGGGCCCCAAGACAAGGAATGGGTCAGGGGCGGGGAGATGGGAGGGTGAATGAGGCTGGGGGAGTTAAGGCGCGGTGGGTATGATGGACTTACCTGGGAGAGAGGCCTATGGGTAGGAGAGAGGCCTGCGGCGGGTCTTTCAGGCCCAGGGAAACAGAGGGAGGTCTATTTATTATTTTTATATCTATGTGTGTGTGGTTGCATGAGTTTATGTGCACCACATACACACAGGATCCTTCAGAGGCCAGAAGAGAGTGCAGATCCCTTGGAACTAGAATTACAAGAAGTTGTGAGCTGCCATGTGGGTGTTGGAAACCGAACTAAAATCTTCTGCAAGAGGAATAAGAACCCTTAACTGCCTGAATTTGCTATCTGATCATTCACAGAAAAACCTGCCAACTCCTTCTCTAAAGGATAGTGGCTCTAAACAACTTGAAATCGCCTGGAGGCCTTCTTAAAACACAAATTGCTGGGTCATATCCTCGGATATTTTGATTCAGTAGGCTTGGATGGAAGAATATGAATTTCTGGCTAATTCTTAGGCTGTGCTGATGCTCCTGGTCCTGGCACCACGCTTTTGAGACCTACTGGTCCATTTTGGTGCACAGACTTTAATGTGCTTGGGAATTGCTTGGGAAGCTTGTTAAAAATGCAGACTCTGTGTTAGGAGGTCAGGAGTGGAGCCTGTGTCTGTTTACTAGGCTCTGGGATAAAGCTGGATATCAAGTGCCCAAGTCTGATACACTTAGGCAAATAAGGTTAACTTAGCCCTTCTCCTGTGAGATGTTGATAGAGCCAAAAGAACAGACTTCCGTTGAGATAGTAGGGATCTATGTGACTATATTTTAGCAGTTATTTATATAAATAAAATTAATTGGAGACTCTAGGATGCTTGGACTCTTTATGCTAACTTTCAGCTTATGATGATATTTAATTGCCTTTCATGCCACTTATAGGCATGCTTGAGTAAACAATAATTAAAATAATTTTTGCTTAAATAAAAAAAAAGAACCCTTAACCACTGAACTATCTCTCCAGCCACAATATTGAGGAATCTTGTGCAACAATAAAGACAACAGGTAAAGCCTGGTGTGACGTAACACACTTGCAATCCAGGAGGCTGAGGCAGGAGGACAGCAAGTTCAAAGCTAACTTGGGAGACAGAGTGAGATCCTGTCACTAAATAACAATAATTTTTAAAAAGAGAAAGAATAAAATTGATAGCACATGCACATTGACTGATTCACTGTATCTGAGAAGACAAGGTATCTTTAGGTAGGAATTAGGGATAAGTGAGTAGATGAAAAATTAAAATAAGAGAAACCTACGAAAAATGAGATGATGAGGTAGTATGAACTGGACTGAGAATATACTAGTTGAAGTTTCAAAAACTGCAAAAATAAGCAATAATTCCAAGCATGGTGGCACATGCCTTTGATCCCAGCACTAGGGAGGCAGAAGTAGGCAGATCTCTACGAGATTGAGGCCAGCCTAGCCTACATTGTGAGTTCCAGGCCAGCTGAGGCTACAGGGAGACCCTATCTCAAAAAGACCAAAACAATAAAAATAAACATTGTATTGAAAAGCATCATAGACTGGGGGTATAACTTGGTTGGTACAGCGCTTTGCCTAGCATGCACAAAGCCTTGGGTTCAGTTCTTAACACCACTAAAGCAAGCCACATCCATAGCACTTTTTGTTTGTTTGCAGACAGCTTTCACTATTTCACAGTTGACCTCCAACTCACAGTGGTCCTCTTACTTCAACCTGCAGAATGCTTGGATCTGTGCTAGCATGCCTGGTTTATTTGGGTTTTTGGTTTGAACTGGGAGAGCTTGCTTGCATTGCCAATGCTTGCTTGAACTCCTGGGCTCAAACACTCCATCTGCCTCAGCCTCCAAAGTAGTTGAGACTACAGATGTGTGCTACCATGCCCAGTTAAAAAAAGTTTTGTTGTTGTTGTCGAGACGGGGTCTCTCACATGGTAACTCAGGCTGGCTTTGATTGAATTCAAGGCAACCCTCCCCAGTATTTGGATTACTAGAGTGAACTGCCACCACACCCCACAAAAACTAATTAAAAAAAATTTTTTTTTGATCTTTATGAGACAGGGTCTCTTTGTAGCCCCAGCTGACCTAGAACGTCCTATGTAGACCAGGCTGGCCTCGATCTCACAGAGATCCCTCCCCTGCCTCTGCCTCCCTAGTGCTGGGATTAAAGGTGGGCACCTAGCTATTAAAAACAAACAGCTGGGCCAGTCTGGTCTACATAGTGAGCTCCAGGACAGCTGGGGCTACAGGAGACCCTGTCTCAAAAAAGACCAAAAACAAACAAACAAACAACAACAACAAAAAATCAAAAAAGAATTCAATTTTAAAAAGCCATGCTATAACCAGGAATAAAATGGTTGGTTCACACCTGTAATCCCATCATTTGGGCGGCTAAGGCAGAAGGGTCAGGAGTTCAAGACTAGCCTTGGCTACAAGAGTCCCTGTCTCAAAATCAAAAAACAAACAAACAAAAAACCTCAGCAAGAACAAAAAGCCAATAAATCATGCTATCAGTGTTTCATAACAATGCTCCACAGAACGGTTCTGAAAGACATTAATGAGTGTTCTATGATCGAGAACATTTGGGAAACAAATTAAGCAACCTAAGCAGTTTTCTTCCCTTCAGGTCTCAGAGCCTGTAATAGTCTAAACTATTTGCATGGTTATTTGCATTCCTCAAACTTTCATTGCCAAATACTGCTTTGCAAAACCCGGAGCAGCAGGACGTGTTCTCAATAGTTACGCATTTCTTCCCTCAGGACAGCTGCCTTGTGCTGTCCCTGCTTGTGTGCTGAAGTTCATCTTCTCCAAAAAGCCCCCTCTGCCGCCCACAGTAAGCTGTACTACTGCTGCTAAGGAATGACTATTGTTACAGAAAAACTACTGTGTAGTAATCAGTCCAGAACACAGATGTACTTGACTGTTCTGTGTAAATTACCGCTCTCATGCATGAGAGTAACATAGATTTTTATCTACACCCTAACTTGTAGCTAAGTTGACTTGAATAAATTCCATGGGAGGAACTTTCAACCAGTCATTTTCTAGCATCTATCCGAGTCAGGTTCAATTAATATTTACTGTCTGCCTCTCTCACTGAGAGGAACGGGTGAATGAGTCATATTTGCAACACATTTCAGAACAGGCACAGAAGACAGCTTTCTTCATGTTTTGCTGCTGTCAGAAATCTAGGGAGAAACGTAAGGATAAAACCAGGAGACTAAAGATCTTCCCCAAACAGCCTCAAGCCAGGGACTATGGCTTGAAGTAAGAAATTACAGTGCACAAGCAGCAGGTTGAGCTCCCCAGCGCAACACTGGTAGAGAGTGTCAGGTGACTCTAGGCACCCCTGAAGAGCTTTAGACATTAAAACAAACAAACAAACCTTATAAAAAGATCCAGGTGGTGTACAGCTGTAATCTCAGCACTCAGCACTGAAGGGGAGAATTCTGAGACCAGATTGGCTTACAAAGAGAGCATTTTAAAAAAGAAAGAAAAAAAAAGAAAGAAAGGAAGAGAAGGAGGGGAGGGAAGGAGATGGGAGGGAGGTTCATGTCTGCAATCTTAGCACTCAGGACATGGAAGCAGGAAAATCAGGAGTTCAGCGTCATCTCGGGCTTCACAGTGAGTTTGAAGTTAGCCTGAGCAACATAAAATCCTGTCTCTGGCTTGGCATGGTGGCACATGCCTTTAATCCCAGCACTGGGGAAACAGAGGGAGGCAGATCTCTGTGAGTTCGAAGCCAGCCTGGTCTACACAGTGAGTTTCAGGCCAGCCAGGGCTGTATATATAGTGTGACCCTGTCTCAAAATGAATAAAGAGACAAATAAATATTAAACAAGAAAGGAAGGTGTGTGGCAAAATAGCTTATTGGGTAAATGTGCTTGTCACATAAGCCTAGAGATCTGAGTTTGATCCTCAGAACCCACATAAAAGTGGAAGGAGAGAACCAACTCTACAAAATTGTCCCTTGACCTCCACCTGGGTATTGTGGCATGTATGCCACTCTCTACATACATATCATGCACACATACAAGATAATAATGAGCCCGGCAGCTATAGCTTCAGTTGGCACAGTATTTGCCTAGCATGTAAGAAACTGTAGTTCGATCCCCAGTACCACATAAAACTGAGCATGGTAGCACATGCCAGTGATCTCAGTACTTGGGAGGTGGAGGATCAGAAGTTCAAGGTCACCTTTTTACTTAGTTTGAGGTCAGCTTGGGCTAAAAGAGGTTTTTCTCAAGACACTAACAAAGAAACAAAAAAGTATGGGCCCTATAGCCAGACTACCTGATTGAATCCTTACTTTATAGAGTAAACTCTTATAAGATTGCCAAATTTAGCAAAAACAAACTTGCAAAGAGGATGTCATCTTTCCTGAGTTTAACACTGGTGTCACAGAAAAAGCCCTCTGATCAAAAATGCTTTCCTTGGGCCAGCAAAATGGCTCAGTGGATAAGCGTACTTAGTACCAAGCCTGACAACCTGAATTCAGTTCCCAGGACCCACAAGGTGGAGGGAGAAAACCAATTCCTGCAAGGTGTCCTCTGCTTTCCACATGCATACTGTGGCATGTATACATGTGAGTGTGCACACACATGCACACATATCCAAACAAAATAAATAAATGTAATAAAAAAATTTTAATGCTTTCCTCACCTGGTCTCTATAGATCTAAAATTTCCAGCTTACTTAAGTTCTTACACATCTTACTCCTGTCAACATCCCTGAAGAATTATACTGGTAATACATTTGAATAGATTTGTTTGTGTAGATTTTATTTTAGATTGCCTATCAGAAGCTCTTTGGGAAATGAAACATTCAGCATTGCCTTATGATGATAGTGGTAGTACTCTTTGGGAAGAGAGGTACAGATTTTAAAAAAGGCAATGCAGTTTTTCCTCCTGGTTTCTATTTAATTAAATAGTAAGGCATTCACAAAGAACCCACTACATGTAAGTTACCTTGAAGGCCCCTAGGGGTTTACAGATCAATATAGATTGCTATCTGTGCCCACAGCATTTTCCAGGGAGATAGTCAAGCAAATATCTACATTATGTAACTGCTTTAATAGAGGTATGAGAATTATGTGTGTATAGCACCCAGCCCAGATGCATAACAGGGACTTGCTTCTCCATATTCCTCTGTGGGAGCTCAAGAAAGCTTCATAGAGAAATACTGAGTCTCAGAGGATAAGTAGAAGTTTTCCAGGCGAAGAGTAGGAGGTAAGAATTGTAACTCAGTGGTAGAGGACTTGCCTAGCATATCCAAGGCCCTGAGTTCAGTCCCCCAGCACTGCAAAGAAAAAAATTCATAATAATAATATTGTTCACATTTGCCAATCCATGGTAGAAATTCTCCTGTGTACATTTCAGTCATGGTGATGTCACTGAACACCTGGACCAGCTGAGCATGAGCTAGTAAGATTTGGCACACTGGAGGGAGAACCAGGTGATAGAAAACGCATAGCCAAGGGCATGTACTGTTGAAGGTGTCTGGAGACCAGCTGACTAGTAGCCTGCAGAGTGTGAGATGGGGCTGGGAAAGACATGGAAGTAGAGAAACAGGCACCATTTGAGAAAGGCAAAGAGAAGACAGGTGTAGCATATGACAGGAGACAGACTGGAAGAGATTGCAGAAGACTTTCAATTTTATCTCCTGTGCAATGGATAGTGATCTAAACCATTCATGTTTTAGAGGAATAACTCAAGGGATAGTATGGAGAAAACACTTAGGATTTGGGGAGACAAGGGAGTAGGGCAACTGGTCTGTAATCTTCAAAACAGTCTGGCAACAAGATCTTAGCTAATTGTCGCTATGAGCCACAGCTTAACCATTTCAGTACTGTTTGTTTATTCCTCACCTTAGGGGGTTCTTTAATTCTGGCCCTTAGAAAACTGAAAGGAGATGATTAAAAAAAATATTTCAAAACGCTACTAAGCAGAAACCATACAATAGTCTGTATAGCTTTACCAAGCATAAATGTGTCTATACATATGAATATATGCTAAGCTCCTCTCTGAATCTCTATTCCTCCACAACTGGGAGCAGTTTCTCAGTCCCTGTCTGGCTTATTGCTAATTCTCATTGCCTCTTCCTGAGTGTCACATTGGTCCCATTAAGCACTCAGATCGGTTTTCTGTTTGCTTGCTGTTCTGTTATGTAAGAGCTCACCCCCTTCACCCACAGGGGTGTTACTTTCTACAGCTGCAGCTTTCTGCTTTCTGTTCCCTTTCCTAAGCCAGATTTCCATGGTGGGAACCACTGGGACCAAAAGCAACATCCAACCCAGGAGACTCCATGTTTTATTGAGCCTCATACTTCTCTAGGTGACACTCTGTCCACAGGGCCACCTTGTTTAATGGCTCACAAGATGGCCATGTAACTGCAGCTGCTGTGGTGCCATGTGTTTCTGGGATAGCTTTGTGGCATGTCCTAGTTTCCTTTCTGTGGCTGTGATAAAATACCCTGACAAAAGCATCTTTAAAGGAGAAAGGATTTATCTGGCTTACAATTAATGCCAGGTTACAGTCCATCATTGTGGGGAAGTCAAGGCAGTTAGTCACATGCATAGTCAATAGTGGAGAGAGAAATGAATGCATGCATACCTTCTACTCAGCTCACTTGCTCTTCTTTTTGATAGTCCAGGACCCCAACTCAGGGAATGGTGCCACCCACTTTACGCTGGGTCTTCTCACATCAATGAACATAATCAAGATAATCCCCCACAGACTTGCCCACAGGTCAACCTGATCTTGACAGCCCCTCATTGAGACTTTCTTCTGAGGTGATTCTAAATTCTGTCAAGCTGACAATTAAAACTACCCCTTGCAGTGCTACTGTTCACACCTGCGGGAGGTCCTGGGATGTATAAAAGGGTGTGTACACGCCACAGTGTCTGCACAATCTCATACCAACTCTCACTTTTATTTTGTTTTCCCTGTTGTCCTTTTCCTTGGGCATTAGGACCAAGCATTTGTTACCAAAACCTGGGACTGTGCAGCCCACCACCTTTATTTTACCACTAGCAGGTGGGGTAGCAGGAATGGAGAGGGAGAGGACTTGCCCTCCGCTCACACCTCAACTCAAGCTCAGAGAGTAGACAAGGAAGTCCACTCACTTCCTCCCACACACCTGCTGCTGCTAGTGCCCGTCCAGAATCTCAGTCAAAGTGGAATGTGCAACTCAGTGCGACTGCCTCTCCAGATGCATTCCCTGTGTATCTAGAAGCAAAAGTGGTCAAGTCATGCTATGGAATATTTTTTTTAATTATCGATTTAATAAACACATAATTAGAAGAAGCATTTCATGATGACAGTATTGACATATTCAGTAACAATTTCCAGAGCTAAGATACATCTCTTTCAAAATTGGCTGTAAATTTTTAGGTTTACAGTTGAATTAATACAGTTATATAATATTGTACTCAGTATAAACACTTTAAGACATAAAATTAAATGAAGTTTTAACCTTTAAAAAAGATCTGTTTCATTTTAAAATATACTGTTTCTTACAGAAAGACTCATTGTTTTTGCTAATAACACTTAGATGTTGGCACATGCGTCTCTAATCTGTATGTATCTGATTATTACTAGTCATAATGGTTGCACTCAGATACTTGGCACCTGTGTATGGATAGATTTTAGTGGTATGGCTGGGGGGGCCGACAACTTTTTTTAAATTTTTTAAAAATTTAATAACCACATGATTAGAAAAAGCATTTCACTACAGCTTTAACATATTCAGTAACACACTCCAGAGCAAGGATACATGTCTTTCAAAAGTGGCTGTAAATTTTTAGGTTCACAGTTGAATTAATACCGTTATACATTATTGAACTCAGTATAAAGCATGTAAGATAAAAAATTGAATGAGTTTTTACCCTTTAAAGAAGATCTCCATTTCAAGCTATGCTGTTTCTACATTTTTAATATCGTTTTTTTAGAAGAAGCATATCATTACAGCTTTAACACACCCAATAACAGTTATTTCCAGAGCTAAGATGCATCTCTTTCAAAACTGGCCGTAA
>NW_008354281.1:7149418-7151071 GCF_000622305.1 Nannospalax galili
ATAAAATTTTTAGGTTCACTGTTGAATTAATACAGTTATACAATATTGAACTCAGTATAAACCCTGTAAGACATAAATTGAATGCTTTTAACCTTTAAAAAAGATCTCCATTCCATTTTAAAATATACTGTTTCTTACAGAAAGACTCATTGTTTTTGCTAATAACGCTGAGATGTTGGCACATGCGTCTCTAATTTGTATGTATCTGATTATTACTAGTCATAATTGTTTGCACTCAGATCCTTGGCACCTATGTATGTCTATAAACTCATCGGGTAGATTTCAATGGTAATGTTCATCACCTCTATTAATTAACATGATGTAAACTTTATTCTTCCTCCTAAAATAGAATACATTTTTTAAATTTTGATTTTTTTCTGTGTGTGTATATCACACAGAAAATTCCAAAACATCTTATTCAACTATACATCCACTTCTCAGATGGCACCCACCCATAGCCTCCCTCCCCCTACTAGAGCTGTTATACGCTGTTATCCCTGCTACTGTCTGCTGTGTTGTCAGCACCCCCAGCCGTTCCCCACTACTTGTCCATCTGGTGAATCTAGTCAGCCTATCTAGAGGGCTTTGTTTTAGGAAGGTCAGCTGTTCCTCATCTAGCAGCAATCAGTTATCAATATTCCATTAGATAAGATTGGGGTCTTGTGGGGAGCCGCCTGCCGTCCCTGCAGACGCCATTACAAGATGGCGCTCACATCTGGTTCATGCTGAGCAGTAAATAAGTCAGTACGCATGCCCGAAGTAATTTTCCACCTTCTAGTCTCTGCCTACCTCGTGGCGTGATATGGGCTGTATCTTTGTTTATACTTTCCTTTTGGATGTTTAAGGACATACAGTTGGCCCAGATAGACCAATTTATTTTTACTCTTAAGGTCATTTGAGGATCTCTTCCTCAGGGGTCACATGGGCTTAGGAGGAGGCCCTGGCTCCTTTCTATTTCCAGTTCTGCCTATGTGAAGATGAGTCAAAGGTCCTGCTCGACCATGGCTAGCTCCGCTTGGAAGCATGGAGGAAATGATGCCTCTGTGTTGACCCTCCTCTTTGTAGACTGGACACTGGTTCAAGTCAATCTGGTGGAGTCTCCTCGGCCTCCTTGATCAAGAGGACAGGTGATGCACCACAATAACAGGACATTTTGGGAGATGCTCATAGTCCCCTGGAACTAGTCAATCTAGGAGGACAAGGAGCAAAAGTGTCCTTTATGTCCCTCTGGCCAAATTAGTATAGACCTCAAAGTATGTCTGTTAAACATTCAAAAAGATTAGTTCCACCAGTCTGGTACTTTTAATTACTATGTGCCATGTAGATAAATCTTGGGCAAAGACCAATTGTTCTCAGATAAACCTTACCTGGACATATATTTCTTGATCTTGTATGTATAATTTGTCAGTAGGTTGTTGGACTAATATGGTTCCCTCTGGTTTTTAAAACTACCTAGGCATTATTTATATCTCACATTGTCTCACCCCTCCATCATGGTTTCCCCAATTAAGGTGCCCCCGTTTTCCCCCTTTCTCCCTTAATAATACCTTCTATGGTCCTACCTTCTTGAGCTCCTTCTTTCCCTTTATCCCCTAGGTTTTGTATGCCCTTCCCTTCCCCCTCCCTTAAATTAACCCAATTTTTATCCATATC
>NW_008354281.1:7152038-7153074 GCF_000622305.1 Nannospalax galili
CCTGGTTGCCTCCTTTGATGTACAGAAGCTTTTTAGTTTAATGAGGTCCCATTTGTTGATTCGTGACCTTGTTTCCTGAGCAACTGATGTCCACTTTGGAAAATCCTTTCGTACACCTATATCTTTTAGGTTTTTGCCAATGTTTTCTGTAACAGTTTAAAAGTTTCAGGCTTTACATTGAGGTCATTGATCCACTTGGAATTCACTTTTGTGCAAGGTAAAAGATAGGGGTTTAGTTTCTTCTTCTACAGGTGGAGATCCAGTTTTGTCAGCACCATTTGCTGAACATGCTGTCTTTCCACCAGTGAATATTCTTGGCCCCTTTGTCAAATATCAGGTGGCTAAAATTGCATGTACTCATGTTTGGGTCTTCAATTTTGTTCCATTGATCTATGGGTCTATTTTTGTGCCAGCACCATGTTGTTTTTATGACTATAGCTCTGTAATACAGCTTAAAATCTGGTATAGTAATCCCCCTGGCATGCTCTTAGTGCTCAGGGTTGCTTTGGCTATCTGAGGTCTTTTGTGCTTCCATATGAATCTTAGGATGTTTTTTCCCAATTCTGTGAAAAATGTCAGGGGATTTTGACTGGCATTGCATTGAATCTACAAATGGCCTTTGGTAGGATGGTCATTTTTCACAATATTAATTCTTCCAATCCACGAGCATGGGAGGCCCTTCCATCTTCTGATGTCTTCCTCAATCTCTTTCTTTAAAGATTTAAAATTTTCATTGTAGAGCTCTTTGTTGTCTTTGGTCAGGTTTATTCTGAGATTTTTTTTTTCAGCTATTGTGAAGGGAAGTGTTTGCATATGCTCTTTCTCTGATTGCTTGTTATTGGTATAGAAAGGCTACAGACTTTTGTAGGTTAATTTTGTAATCTGCCACTTTACTGAACATGTTAATAATTTCTAGGAGTTTTGTGGTGGAATTCTCGGCATCTCTTAGATATAATATCATCTGCAAAAAAGGGATAATTTGATTTCTACTTTTCCAATTATTACTCCTTTAATTTCCTGCTCTTGTCTTATTGCT
>NW_008354281.1:7153555-7153973 GCF_000622305.1 Nannospalax galili
AGTGATGCTGGCTTTATAGAAGGAATTTGAAAGTTCTATCTCCATTTCTATCTTTTTGAATCAATTAGGTAGTATTGGATGTAGATCTTCTTTAAATGACCAGTATAATTCTGCTGTAAATCCATCTGGTCCTGGGCTTTTTTTAGTTGGGAAGTTTTGTATTACTGTTTCAATTTCCTTATGTGTTATGGGTCTGTTTAAGCTGTGACTCTCTTCTTGGTTTAGTTTTGGTGGTTCCCATGCCTTTGGATATCTGTTCATTTCTTTTAGGTTTTCAAATTTAGTAGCATATAGGTTTTTAAAGTATTCCCTTATAATGTTCTGTATCTTTCTGGTGTCTGTTGTGATGTTTCTCCTTTCATCTCTGATTTCATTGATTCGGTGGTTCTCTTTCTTTCTTTTGGTTAACTGGGCTAGC
>NW_008354281.1:7154177-7154547 GCF_000622305.1 Nannospalax galili
ATTGAATCTTTGTATTGTTTTGTTTCAATTTCTTAATTTCTGCCCTGATTTTTGTTATTTCTTCTTGTCTGCTGGGTTTGGGTTTCATTTGTTGTTTTTCAAGTGTCTTGAGTTGCAATGTTAATCATTTATTTGTGTTCTTTCCAATTTTTTGATGTTGGCACTTAGAGCTATAAACTTCCCTCTAAGAACCGCTTTCAGCATGTCCCAGAGGTTTTGTTGTGTTGTATTGTCCTTTTCATTTAGTTCCAGGAATACTTTTATTTCTTTCTTAATTTCTCTTCTCTTTTGACCCATTCATCATTTAGGAGTGTGTTTTTTAATCTCCATGTGTTCATGTGGTGATTAGGGCTTCTTCTGGTGTTGATTG
>NW_008354281.1:7154593-7155573 GCF_000622305.1 Nannospalax galili
TTTATTTCTGTTTACATTCGCGATGTAGAGTTATACCATCATTGAATTTCTTTCCGCAACCCATTGGGTATAGTCATTCCTTTCTTTAGCTCTTTGTATTGCTTCCAGAACTCTATGAATGTATGGTTTTATGGACATGAATTCCTTTAGCCTATTTATGTCATGGAAGATTTTTCTTTCCCCTTTGACTATAATAGACATTTTGGCTGGGTATAGTAATCTGGGTTGGCATCTGTGGTCATTTAAAATTTGGAATGGCACTGAAAAGTCAGCTGTAATCCTAATGGGTTTTCCTTTATATGTGACTTGTTAAACGTTTCTCTTTTGCAGCTTTCAGTATTGTCTCTTTGTTCTGTACACTTAGTGTTTCTACTATGATGTGACATGGAGTTTCTTTTCTGGTCCTATCTGTTTGGTGTTCTATATGCTTCTTGTATTTATATGGGCATGTCTTTCTTTAATTTTGGGAAATTTTTTCCACAATTCTGTTGAAGATCTGGTCCATGCCATTATTTTGGGAGTCTTCTCCTTCCTGTATGCCTGTGCTCCTTCCTCTATTCCTATGATCTGTAAATTTGGTCTTTTCATGGTGTCCCACATCTCTTGCATATTGCATATTCCAGGTTTCTTAAATTTTTCTTAATCTTTGCTTGAGTGGTCTAGTTTGTCTACTTTATCTTTCAGTCTTGATACTCTATTTTCCATTTCATTCATCCTATTGGTGAGGCTTTCTCCTGTCATTTCTAATTGGCTTACTGAGTTTTCACTTCCTTCTTCATTTCAACCTGAGTATTCTTCAATATTTCTAGCTCTTTTCTGAATTCATTCAGTAGTTTATCCCTATCTTCCTTCAGTTCTTTGACTTCTTTGTTTGTGAGTGTTTTAAATTCACTGAATTCTTTTATCATGATTATAATTGTTCTTTTGACTTCCGTGTCCTGCATTATCTCTAGGGGGTTCTCATTGTACTCCTCTAGAGG
>NW_008354281.1:7155736-7164723 GCF_000622305.1 Nannospalax galili
CTGGTTTGTCTAAGCTTCCGGTTCTCTCTTTTGATTTTATATTGGAGTGGCCAGATTGCTTTTGTCTTCAGGAGTTCCCACAGAGGCCTAAATCAGATGCGGATCAGATGCTCTCAGCCTTTCTCCTAAGGTCTGGATCCCTCCAGGAAAGATTTTGGCCTCAGAAATTTGGGGGTTGGACTAGCCTGGGAGCAGGGCCCAGGAAAGATGCTGGTGTCGGGCAGCTGGTCATTGTGACACTCAGAGATGCAAAGGGAGATGGGGGCAGGAAGGGGCCCCAAGGGCTCCTGGGGGCTGCACTGAGGAACCAGATTGTTCTGGATGCAAAGGATCAGGAAGCAGTGGTGGTCCCGGGCCAAGAGGTCAGCCCCGGGGTCCAGGAAAGAGGCTGGCAGAGTGCAGCCCAGGGAGGCAGAGGGAGGTGAGGGCAGGACCAGGCCCAAAGGACTCCTGGGGACCAGGAGAAGGAACTGCCATGCTATGGAATCTTGAAAAAGATAAGCATTTTTATGTCATAAATATTGGGAACATTATTGATGCTCAGTATATAAACTCCAACTACTATAGGCTCTGTGCTACCACAGATTCCTACATCAAGATCTCGGAGTTTGGCCTGGCTTGTCGCTCAGGCCTGTAATTCCAGCTGCTGAGGAGGTAAGAGGTTCACAAGTTCAAGGCCTGCCTGGCTACAGAGTAAGTTAAAAGTCAGCCTGGGTAACTTAGTAAGATCCTGTCTCAAAATAAAATGCTAAAAAGGTCTAGAATTTAGCTCAGCAGAGCACTCTAAGTTCAATCCTCAGTACTGCAAAGAAAACATTTTTAAATCTGGGAGTTGAAGAGAAAAGTCTTTGTAGATAAAGCAGAGCAAGAAGTTGCCAGTACCAATAGGCAAGGCAGAGGAGTCCTTAGCACTTCTCTCCCACCCTAGTTTGCTGAGGCCAGATTCTGTTTGCTCCTAGGATATAGACTACCGAGTGGGAGTTACCTGCTAGAAATTGATGGCAAAGCATGAACTAGCTCAGAGGTAGAGCATTTGCACAAGACACTGTGTCCCATTCCCAGCAACACACACACACACACACACACACACACACACACACACATGCACACACGGGGGTGGGGAGAGCTTACAGTCAGACCACCTGATTAAACCTCTATGTTTCCTACCTCAGTAAGATTGACAAATTAAGCAAAAACAAATGCAAATAGGATATCCATTAAAATGTGAATATCAGAAAACAATGACTAATATTTTTTATAAATTAAAAAAAAATTTTTAGAAGCATTTTATTACAGCTTTAATATACTCAATAACATTTTCCAGAGCAAAGATACATCTCTTTCAGACATGGCTATAAAAATTTTTAGGTTTGTTATTGAATTAATATAGTTATACATTATTGAACTCAGTATAAGCCCTGTAAGACATAAAATTGAATGAGTTTTTAACTTTTAAAAAAGATCTCCATTTTATTTTAAAATATACTGTTTCTTACAGAAAGACTCATTGTTTTTGCTAATAACACTTAGATGTTGGCGCATGCATCTCTAATCTGTATGTATCTGATTATTAGTAGTCATGGTCAGTTGCACTCGGATCCTTGGCTGTATTTTTTTAAATTCTCACTTCGGGGCTGGAGAGATGGATCAGCAATTAAGGGCACTGACTGCTCTTACAGAGGACCTAGGTTAGAGTCCCAGCACCCACATGGTGGCTATGAACCATCCTTAACTCCAGTTCCAGGGAATCCGAAGCCGTCTTCTAACCTCTGCGGCATTACACAACACGGGTGCACTTATTCAACTATACACCCACTTCCCAGATGGCACCCTTCCATAGCCTCCCTCCCCCCACTAGAGCCCTTATACTCTGCTTGCCTTGCTACCATCTGCTGTGTTGTCAGCACCCCCAGCCATTCCCCACTTTTTGTCCATCTGGTGAATCTAGTCAGCCTATCTAAAAGTCTTTGTTTTAGGAAGGTCAGCTGTTCCTCATCTAACCCAGCATAGAACTGGGAAAATGAACAGCAGACTCCAATCATATCTAAAGGAATATTGACAACCGATTGCTGCTACAATGACTAATTTTTTGACGAGTTCTTTATTAGTCATGAAGCCCAACAATAGTTAAAAACAACTATACTAGTTAACAATTATTAAAACTGCAATAAAAGAAGCATACCAGGTAAGGTAAGAATGGTCAGATGATGTAGTCGAGGCTCTGATAGAGTAAGGACAGCTGGGATGGGATTCACAGTCCATGTTCTTATCCTAGCCTGCTGCCAGAGTAGCATTAGAGGCCCATTAAGGGAAAGCTGTTTCTTTCTGGTCAAGAGAATAAAATTTCTGGCCTGAATGGAGACCTTGACATTCCAGTTGAGTAGGTCAATGATCCAGCAAAGCCACCAACCCTCAGGAAGGCAAGACCACCCCTAGGAAGGCGGGTTTACCTGAGTCATACTAAAGAGATAATTAGCCCTTTAGTGAGATAAGGTACTTCTCCTTCCCAGAATTCCTGTCCCCAGCACCATCTTTATAAGGTTCTGTTGGGTGTACCCACTTTCTGAGTCATTACCGAAAGCCTTAACTATTCCTTTTTCTTCTGTGTCTTTCTATAGGGTGCTGACAGCCAAAGTGTATTTTTCTGGTAGTGTTGGCTTCCTTGCTCTTCTAAGAAGGGCCCTTTCCTGCCGTGTGGTTTCTTGTTGGTCATGTGGCTGACCTCTGTGTCTGCTTGACTCAAAAGGCATGACTCTCTCTCCCTCTTAAGCTCCCACCTATCAATCTATAATAAGCTTTTCTTTAAAACTCACTCTCTGTGCTCCACAAATTTCAGTCTTCAAATTCATGAGACAAGAGCTCAAAAACCACTGGCTCACAGGGGCTTTGGTATCCATTGAGTTTCTGTTACCCTACCTCTTTAAGAAAGGTGTCATTCTCAAAGATACCCCAATATTACTGAATCACTGCTTTTTAAAGTATGTATCAGATTAATTAAACCAACATATTTCTATTTTTGTCCATATTAACTATAGGCATGAATGCACACGTCATAATTTATTGCTATGTCATAATTTATGAAGCAGAGGGGTTTTAACCAAATTAGAAGCAAGATAAAGCAAAGACTAATTTTTAGAATAATCATGCCCTAACTTCTGGGTAAAATGATGGACTAGAAGCTGCCTCTTTGTGACTTTGTTAAGAATAGTCAGTGGAAGAGAGAATAAAGTCCATTCTAAAGACAGAAAGAGAAGAGCTTCGAAAATTCACAAACACAATGACTGAAAAGCTGGAAAATGCTGAGAAAAAGACAGGCAGTGCTCAGAAAAGAAGCCCAGCACAGCTCCAGTCTCTTGGAAGCCCAGAGTGGGAAGAAGAAGGAGGCCCCCCATCCAAAAGCTCAGCCAGGCAGCCATGAAGAGACTGACAGTCATGCCCTCAGGACAAGCCCACAGCCCTCACAAGCCTCAAATCCAGTTGTGGGTTTTGATGAGACAGTGATTCCTCTGGCAGATGTTCATCAATGGAGACAGATCCTTTTTTGTCACTCTATATGACTCAGAGGGCAAGGTCCATGCACCATCTTGAGAGTGGTCTTATTGTTAAAACTTGATCTACCCTGGGGGCCTGAGAACAAAGAACAACCACAAAGGAGGAAGCTTGAAGTTAGACAGCCACAGCCCTAGGGTGAGAGAATCTGAGAGGTAGTTGTGGAAAGTTGGAGGGCCAGATGTCCACAGGCTGAAAAGCACTGGCTGCAGGAGGCTTGGCCCAGGCAGTGGAGTGTATAACGCTGCCCTTGGTGGCTTCAGCCAATCTTCAACTCTGAGAAAGAGACTGAAATTTGAAATTCCTGAGCCTGAGGTCAGGAGGGTCAGCCTCTGAACCATCTATGTGCTGTTTACTGCTATTCATTCCAAGTACTCTGAAGTGCATCCTTCCTCAGAGTGATTAATACTTAGGAGGTCTTGCAAGCACAAAGATGGGGCTTCTGCCTGTACAGATTTCAGTGCTGTGGTTACTTCCTATACTCTCAGCACACTTGGGAAGCATCCACTCGTTGGAACATCAGCTACCTCAGGCTGTGGTCTGGAGTGGGAGAATCTGCCAAGGCCACAGCTGAAAAGCTAAATGTGACCAGCAGAGGGTCCTGATACAAAGAAGGGAAGATAGTACTGATAGCTAGCAGACACTTACCCCAATACTTGCTCAACAGCAGCATAAACTGTAAGAAAGATGAATCCACAAGTTCAACAAACACACCCACTCTGCATATAACTGGTAGTTCCAAATTTCAAGGACCCATGAAGAAGCTGTTCCAGCCCTTTCTCTTTTTTTCTTCTTCTCATCTTAGAGACAGGGTCTCACTATGTAGCCCTAGCTGACCTGGAATTCCCTATGTAGATAAGGCTGACTTTGAACTCATAGAGATCTACCTGCTTCTGCCTTTTGAGTGCTGGGATTGATTAAAGACTTGTGCCATCAACTCTGGCTTAAAAAAAATATTTATTTTAAAATTTTATGTATATGAGTGTTTTGCCCATGCATGTGTAAATGTACCCATGTTGTGCCAGAAGTGGCCATCAGATCCCCTGGAACTGGTGTTACAGATAGTTGTTAGTGGTTAGGAGCACTTGCTGCTCTTCCAGAGAACCGAAGTTTGGTTCCCAGCATCCACATTAGGTGGTTCACCACTGCCTGTAATTCCAGGTCCTGGGGGTCTGACACCCTTTGGCCTCCTCAGACACCTTCAAGCACATGGTACACAAAAACTCATGCGGGCACACATACATACACATAATAAAAAAATGAACAAATTTTTTAAAAAAAAAGGTAAGACAAAGTCAAAATATTACTAAAAGCAGAGCTTAATGGGCCATTCTGGTGGGAGTGGATGGCAAGAATGCTGAGAGAAATGTGGACAGTGCAGGTCTGGCTCATGAGGTTTCAGAGGGGAACTAGGACTTCATCAGGAACTTGGATAGGGACCGTTCATGTCATATTTTTGCTAAGAATCTAACTTCATTCTGTCTATGTCCTAGAACTTGAGTGAAATTATGTTTCAAGATTATGGATTAATTTGTTCGACAGAGGTTTGGACAAAGAGAATGCAGATAACAAAATCATTTTAAGTATTAAAGAGATCATCACCAGTAAGGAGAAACCTGGTGCTCTGTACTGGGACAATAGGAAAGGTGTCCTGAGCTCAAGACTCCACCCATCAAAGGCTCCAACTTGTGAAAATGCAAATTTGTGTGAAATGAAAGAGCCTGAACTAAGAATGCAGATGGTGGAACAGGGATTCCCTGTTCCCCTAAAGCCTGGGACACCGTTTCCCCATGGTCAGCACACAGAAACTGATACAGCTGTGGTCCAAGGGTAACTGGAAGGTTACATTTTGAGATGGAGGCAGAACTTGGCTGTGTCATACATGTGGTACTGGTTTGGAATACGTGAAAGATACAAGACTGAGGGGGTCATAGAGAGCAGTTGAGACCAAGTAATGTATAGTAGGCTCAAAGTTCCTGAAAAGAGGTCCTAAGTGGCCATTGCATGAAGCTGTCAAGGTAAAGCCTAAGTTGCAGAATTCCCAGGACATTGGCGATGTCAGGATCATGGGATATCTACCAAGGAAAGCTGTAGGCATTTAGTGAGATCAGCCCAAGACAGAGGCTAAATATGCCACTGGAGAGAACTGGAAGGGTGGGGCTACCTAAGCTCTTTGGAGCCCAGGTGATTATATTATATGCTCCACAGACTAGACATATTTGCCCTGTTGGATTTTGGTCTTGTTTTAGTCCAATCATTCCTTGCTCTGCCCTGACTTGTCTCTTCTGGACTAGGAATATTTATTCTGTGCCATTATATGTTGGAAGTATGTAACTTGTTTTTTTTATTTTATAGGATCCTGAAGTTAAAACATTTGGACTTTAAATTTTTTTTTAATTTAAAATTTTTTATTTTATGTGTATGAGTGTATTGCCTATATCTATGTAAATGTAGTTGTATTGTACAATGCCTGCAGAGGCCAGAAGAGTACATCGGATCCCCTGAACTAGAGATACGAATGACTGTTAGTCACCATGTAGGTGCTAAGAACTGAACCTGGGTCCTCTGCTAGAGCAGCCAGTGCTCTTAACCAATGAGCCATCTCTCTAGTTCTGAGATTTGAATTTCGAAAATGTTTGGCATTGTTAAAGGCCACAAGGACCTTTGAAATTGAATTGAATGTATTTTACCTTATAACATCATCCCTAGGGGACAAAGGGTGAAAAGTTGTGGCTTAAAAGTGTTGTGTTTGAGCTGGAAATATGGCTCAGTAGTAAAGGCACTTACCACTAAGCCTGACCACCTAAGTTTGATCCTCAGGACCCACATGGTGGAAGGAAAGAACCTGTTCCTGCAAGTTGTTCTCTGAACTCTATACATGCCATTGTATCCACTCATACATGCAAGCACG
Source organism: Nannospalax galili (assembly GCF_000622305.1). Taxonomy (NCBI): domain Eukaryota; kingdom Metazoa; phylum Chordata; class Mammalia; order Rodentia; family Spalacidae; genus Nannospalax; species Nannospalax galili. The sequence continues at coordinate 7,162,197 of NW_008354281.1, forward strand.
CACAAGGAATGAATGAATAATAAATAAAAGCAAGAAAAAGATCCACAGTAGGAAGCATCACCAATAGACTGGACCAAGCAGGGGAAAGAATATCCAAGAACAAGATTGAGGAAATATTGCATTCAAACTTCAATAAAGAAAAACAATCAGGGACTAGAGGGATGGTTCAGCAGTTAAGAGCACTGGACATTCTTGCGGAAGACCCAGGTTGGATTTCTAGCACCCACATAGCAGCAAACAGCCATCCCTAACTCCAGTTACAGGGGAATCCAATGCCCTCTCTGACCTCTTCCAGCATTGCATGACATGGGTGCACTTACACACATGCACGCAATACACTCAGACACATCAAAAAATAATAATAACAAATAAGGACCCACAGGCCTCTCTCTCCGGGACCAAACCAGCTCCTCAGTGCAGTCCCCAGGAGCACTTGGGGCCTCTTCCTGCCCCCATCTTCCTTTGCATCGCTGGGTGGCATAGCCACCAGCTGCCCTAGACCAGCATCTTTCCTGGGCCCTGTTCCCAGGCCAGTCTAGCCCCCAAATTCCTGAGGCTAAAATCTTTCCTGGAGGGATCCAGACCTTAGAAGAAAGCTTGAGAGCATTTGATCCTCATCTGACTTAGGCCTCTGTGGGAACTCCTGAAGACAAAAGCAATCTGGCCACTGCAATATAAAATCAAAAGAGAGAACCAGAAGCCCAGAGGAACCAGCTTTTCATGCCCGAAAAGTAAACCACAAAGACACATAAAGTACACAAAAAGAAGTAGACCTAAACTTGAAGGCCTGAGTCTCATACAAGAATCAGAAACTACAAAAGAAATTCACAGACCACGCAAGGAAAGATTATGAAAATTTTAAGAAATCGCAAGAATGGAATGTGCAGGAATTGTGTGACACCATAAAAGGACCAAACTTATGAATAATAGGCATATAGGAAGGAGAAGAACCCCAAGAAAATGGCATGGACCAGATCTTCAACAGAATCATGGAAGAAAATTTCCCCAAATTAAAAAAAGACATGCCCATACAAATACAAGAAGCATACAGAACACCAGACAGGACCAGAAAAGAAACTCTACATGCCACATCATAGTAAAAACACTAAGTGTACAGAACAAAGAATCAATACTGAAAGCTGCAAAAGAGAAACAACAAGTCACGTACAAAGGAAAACCCATTAGGATTACAGCTGACTTTTCAGTGCCAACTATGAAAGCCAGAAGAGCCTGGACCAAAGTATTTCCAGTTTTAAATACCCACAGATGCCAACCCAGATTACCATACCCAGCCAAAATGTCTATTATAGTCGAAGGGGAAAGAAAAATCTTCCATGACATAAATAGGCTGAAGGAATTCATGTCCACAAAACCAGTCCTTCAGAGAGTTCTGGAAGCAATACAAAGAGCTGAAGAAAGGAATGACTATACCCAAGGGGTTGCAGAAAGAAATTTAATGAAGGTATAACTGTGGAAAAGTACAGCTATATCAAGAATGTAAACAGAAATAAAAATGACAGGATTCAATACTCATCTTTCACTAATAACTTTAAATATTAATGGACTGAACTCCCCAGTCAAAAGGCACAGACTAGGTAAATGGATTAAGAAAAAAACCCCATCTTTTTGTGGACTTCAAGAAACTCATCTCACTTTCAAGGACAGACACTATCTTAAAGTGAAAGAATGGAGAAAAATATACCAAGTGAATGATACTAGGAAAAAAGCAGGCAAAGCAATTCTAATATCTGACAAAATAGACTTTAAAACTAATCAGAAGAGATAAAGAGGGCAACTTCATTCTGATCAAAGGAACAATAAATCAAGAAGATATTATAATCATGAACATATATTCACCAACATCTGGTGCACCTAACTTCATAAAAGCAATACTACAGGACTTTAAGACCCAAATTAATCCCAACTCATTAATAGTAGGGGACTTCAATACCCCATTGTCTCCATTAGATAGGTCAACAGGGCAGAGAGTTAACAGAGAGACATCTAAATTAAACAATACCATACATCAAATGGGCTTAACAGACATCTACCGAGTATTCCACCCAAGCACCAAAGGACATACTGGAGCACAAAACAAACCTTAGCAAATACAAAAAGACTGCAATAATTCCACGCATTCTATCAGACCACAATGCAATAAAGCTTACCATTAACACCAGAAGAAGCCTTAGTCACCACATGAACACATGGAGATTAAGCAACACACTCCTGAATGATGAGTGGGTCAAAAGAGAAATTAAGAAAGAAATACAAGTATTCCTGGAAGTAAATGAAAAGGACAATACAACATGACAAACCTCTGGGACACACGGAAAGTGGTCCTTAGAGAGAAGTTTATAGTTCTAAGTGCCTACATCAAAAAATCGGAAAGAACACAAATAAATGACTTAACATTGCAACTCAAGACACTTGAAAAGCAACAGCAAATGAAAGCCAAACCCAGCAGACAAGAAGAAATAACAAAAATCAGGGCAGAAATTAATGAAATTGAAACAAAGAAAACAAT